>NC_089737.1:3456528-3806528 GCF_035083965.1 Branchiostoma lanceolatum
TTATTTTCATTTTTGTCGATTAAGTCATGGGCAGTAGGCCTCAGCTCCGCGGACTCAAACAATAGCGAACTTGTCTTCCCCGCTGAGCAGTTGCGTAAGACATCCTACCCCATAGTTATGCAAATACTCCCGACGGCCCCCTGTCGTCCTATGCGAGACAGCCGCTCCGAGGAGCTAACGAGGAATTCGCTTGGCGCCTGCGGCGCCGTGGGGAGCCCTTCGGGCGACGTCGGCTTTCGGGTAAGTTCGGGATCCGCCCAGCCTATCACCCGATATCCCGGTATATATTCGGTTTATATATAGTAAAACTCTCCTTCCGAGGCTTACAGCCTATGATCAAGTTCGTTAAGCGCGCTGTCAAATCGCTCGTTCGTAGCAACGCCGCCACCGTGCCGCGAGTCCAGTGTCAACATATAAATGGTAATAGAATTCGTATGTACTACTATTCAGAGGGGTACGGTTATGCCTGCCAGATTCTATGTGTAGGGAGTCGCCACTGATGCGAAGTTTACACATCGCTCTGCGATGTTCGAAGTTTGCAATGTTTAAAAATGTTTCTCTTTCAGAAATCTCTTTGAATGTTTTGTAAGTCCTTAATTTGTTGCCTTGATTTTCTTGTCGTCCTTTTACATGTAATTTTGAATTGAAATTTTTGATGCTAATATCCTTCAATCTTTGTTTTAGTTCATTTAAATGAGAAGGTGTGTTTGAGTGAGCGTTGATGTACAGGTAGGCCAAGCCGGACTCCACTAACATTTTTTCTTACATTAGATAGGTCGCAGGGTATTTTTCGGCGTTGTACCATGTAGGCTTCGTATTGAAGACTACCTGTATGTACATCGTTAACTAATCTAATATAGTAACTGTACATTCTGCTTTGAGCCTCTATTAGCAACGGAAAACGTCCCAGTTCCGCTCTACTAGCGAAGTTACTGGCGTTCCTCCGAACGTCATTGACATATTTACAGAATTTCAAATGTACAGTTTCTATTGTAGACTTGTCATTCATCTTACTTCGTACTTACATTGCACCATACTTCAGAGCCATACAATGATATCGAAACAATACATGTACCAAGCAGTTTACAGTGCAGTGATACAGACGACCTAGTTTCTCGAAGAGTACTTCTTATGTTAAACATTGCTTTTAATGCCCTCTTTTGAAGCTTTTTCGTGGCAGCGCTAAATGTACATCCCGCTGTTAATATAACTCCTAGGTAACAATATGATGGTACTACCTCCATCTATTTATTACATAGTGAAAAACTAAGATTATTGAATGAAAGCCCTCTTCTGTTACGGTACGGTCCAAGATGGCAGCCGTTCTCACCTGAGCTGTCATCATGACGTTATATTCCTCAATTTTTATCTTCAAAAACTCACCATCGGCCGTAAATCATACCTGAATCCGGAAGTTGAGTATCTACAAGTCTACTATTTCTGAGAAAACTGGACGATCGACTCACCTGTTCTGAGAAATTTACCTGAAGCCTTGCAACAACAAAGGACGCTGTACCGACGCCATAGCAACAACAAACGACGCTACATTTCATAGCTTCTCACAAGCGGAATCACCGCAGCGGGCTCCCTTAGTGGAGCCCCCGCCGGTAGGTCTCTTACTGTGCAGCATTCACTCTATTTGTCACATAGTTTGTGTTGTCTGCGCTGTTAAATGACCCTTGCTGCCTAGATTTTCCATTGTTGTTTCAGTGACCCCCCCTCCCATCGCTAAGAATCAGAATGGCGCCAAAAAAACCTCCAGAAGACGACCATGTTTCACTCTCGATGGTTAAAGAACTGCTAGAATTACAGGAGAGAAACTTCAAATCATTTCTGGATACTATTGTTGAATCAACTCACAAGCGGATGGACAACTTGATTCGTGAAGTACAAGAGATCAAAGACAGCCTGCACTTCACTCAGAAGGAAACTGACGACACCAAGTCTACCCTACGTGACCACGAACATCACGTCAAGGTTATTGAAACTGAAATATCCCAAATCAAAGCAGATCTACAGGTACACCAGAACAAAGCAGACTACCTAGAAAATCAGTCCAGGAGGAGCAACATCCTGATTGATGGAGTCCCCGACGCCAGGGATGAAACTTGGAGCCAGTGTGAGCAAAAAGTGAAAAGTCTCATGAAGGAAAAACTGAAGCTTGATCCCATGAGTATAGAGATTGAGAGAGCCCACCGGAATGGTAGATACCAAGATGGTGGTCGGCCGCGCCCTATCGTAGCCAAGCTCTTAAGATTCAAAGACAGAGATACAATCGTCCAGCGAGCTAAGTACCTGAAGGGAAGTAACATCTACATCAACGAGGATTTCTCCGAGATGGTACGCCAGAAGAGGAAAGAGCTCATCCCGAAGATGAAAGAGGCCAGAGAAAGAGGAGACATTGCATACCTGAAATTCGACAAGCTCATCATCCACCCCCCAAGAGAACCTCACAGAGTGGAAATACCTGATCGCCGAAGTACAAGATCTGACTCCAGACACACCAGACAAGACGGAAATCCCTGAACTGCCCTCGGAACTCAAATAAGTTAAGTCTGATAACGATATACCACTCATAACCATGGACCAAACAAACCCCCAACCCAGCACCCTGTTTTTTAACCCACTTGACCTAAATGACCTTGATAATGATTCGCATACTTCACCCCTAGCCCTAGATCCTGACTTGAATTTTTTGAATGACTATTATGTAACCATGAACGTGAATTCTCAATATCACACAGCTGACTCCTTTAATACTTTCCATAATAGCTGTAATTCCTTATCTATGTTCCATTTAAATGTACGAAGTCTTCCATGTCATTTTGATGAACTCAGTGAATATCTCTCCTCCCTTAACCAGAACTTCACAATCATTGCATTAACCGAAACTTGGTTATCAGATATTTCGACAAAACTATAGTATACCTGGCTATAAGAGCATACACCACTGCAGAGAGAACAAAACTGGAGGGGGTGTTTCATTATACATTAGAAGCGATGTTCTCTATCAAGAACGAGAAGAACTGGAATTTGTCATGGACGACACAGGCACCAAGAGTATATTCATTGAGATCTCACCTAGTAGTCCAAAAGGGAAGAAAGCAATCATAGGCTGTATTTATCGCCCACCTAATACTGACATCAGAGAATTTAATGAATGTTTGAAGGAATCCATGAACCGTATCAATAGGGAAAGAGCAGCTTGTTATATTACCGGTGATTTTGATATCAATCTACTTAACAACACAAACCAGCCTACCACCGACCATGTCAATGATATGTTTTCATATGGCTTTTACCCACTTATATGTAAACCCACGAGAATAACACCCTACTCCGCCACCCTGATAGACAACATTTATACTAACTCACTAAGTACAGACTATAAAGTAGGCATCCTTATTACTGATATATCCGACCATTTTCCAATATTCCTTATATCTGATGTGGAGGCGCCAACTAAGGAAACTGAAAAAATATCTTACCGACAAATAAACACAAAGAATACCCAGAGGTTCACAGAATCACTATCAGGAGCAGTTTGGAACGACATACTAAACGAAACTGACACAGAGAAAGTTTACAATCGTTTTCTTGAAAGATATGGATCTATATACGATAAATGCTTCCCAAAGAAAGTCACAAAAATCTCCCAGCAGTGCAGAAAAAAAACTTGGTTAACCAGCGGACTACTGAAGTCAATACGCAAAAAAACAAAACTCTACGAAATACGTCAAGAACCCCACACCGTTAAACCACAGTGTGTACAAAAAGGACCGAAATAAGCTAAATCATCTCCTGAGAACTACTAAAAAAGAATACTACCACAGAAAGTTCTCTGATGCTACTAGTAATATCAAGAAAACATGGAAACTAATTAATGAAGTATTAAATCGTGACAAAAGTAGAACACCTGGTCCCAAAAAAGTTCAAATTGGTAATGAAACTACCGAAAATAAAAATGAAATCTGTGATAAATTTAATGACTTCTTTGTCGATATTGGGCTTTCTCTAGAAAGTAAGATTCCAAATGTTCCAAAAGACCCTTTAAGCTATATCACATTACAAGTAGACTCTACCTTATCGAACTTTGTACCACCAACCAATGGCGAAATTTCAGACATTGTCAAAAGCTTAAAGGATTCAGCCGCTGGCCATGATGAAATAAGTGCGAAAGTCCTGAAGTTATCTTTGCCCTATATTATTGACCCTCTCACACATATTCTTTCTCTCTCCTTGCAAAATGGAGTTGTTCCTCAATCGCTTAAAGTCGCAAAAGTAACTCCCATCTTTAAAAGTAGTGACCCGCTAAATGTTAACAACTATCGACCCATATCTGTCCTGCCCTGTATATCTAAAGTCCTCGAAAGACTAGTATATAATCGTCTTCTGAAACACTTAGATCAAAATAATATATTGTACAAACACCAATATGGCTTCAGAAAAGGCCATTCCACCTCGATGGCACTAGCTCAGTTAATGGACAAAATTTCCTCAGCTATGAACAACAAAGAGTACACCATAGGAATTTTTCTCGATCTATCTAAGGCATTTGATACCGTAAATCACTCTATTTTACTTAGCAAGCTAAAAAGATACGACATTAATGACTCTGCGATAAAATGGTTTTCCTCTTATCTTTCCGGCAGACAACAATACGTAACTCTCAGTAATACTAAATCAGCACTCAAAAATGTAAAATGTGGAGTACCACAAGGATCGATTCTGGGTCCCCTACTATTTCTAATTTATATCAATGACGTTGCAGTAGCCTCCTCAACTATCTTCTTCATCTTATTTGCCGACAACTCAAATCTTTTCCTATCGCACTCGAACTTTAATACTCTAGTTAAACTAGCCAATCAAGAATTAGAAAAAGTTGTTACCTGGTTTGAGGCCAACAAGTTATCAGTCAATGTTAAAAAAAAAAACTATTTCTTAATCTTCTGTAATAAGAATAAAACCTACAATAGAAATGACGCAAACATATTTTTAAAAAATCGACCACTTTCCCAAGATAGCCAAGCCAAATTCTTAGGCATAATAATAGATGACAAATTGACTTGGAAACCCCATATAGACTGGTTAAGTAAAAAAATATCTAAAACTGTTGGAATTACAGGGAAAATCAAACATCTTCTTCATCAACAAACCATTATTACCATATATAATAGCCTAATATACCCAAATCTGATCTATGGAAATATTGTTTGGGGATGCACCTACAAAACAACACTGCAGCCCCTAATACTACTTCTAAAACGATTTGTACGTATGGCCGCCGGTTCCAGTTTTTATGCCCATTCTCTTCCTCTATTTATGAAGCTTAAGATTTTAAACATTATCGATATAAATAGACTTCAGCTCAATACTTTTACATTCCAATTTCTCAGTAATTCTCTACCAGATACGTTTGATAGCTTCCTAGTTATGAATTCCCAATATCACGCTTACCAAACTCGACAGAGAGACCAACTGCATATCCCCCTAGTTCGAACAAGCCTAGCTCAAAATAGTGTACAGTACAAATGTGTGATTCATTGGAACAACCTCCCTCTACACCTGAAAAGTATTACATCCCTAAATAGCTTCAAACGAAATCTCAAAAACCACCTACTTTCATGCCCCAGCCCTCTCAGTTGAATTTCTTCTCTTTATTTTTTCACCTTACACTTATTTGCTATGTTTTGTTAACTGCGATAGACTTTGTGTTAAACTATATAATTTCATTGTTGAATTATGCTATGATTTAATATATAATTATTATGTTTGTATGCAATCAATTATAATATTATCATTTGTTACTATTGTTATCGTATGATTTGATGTGATATTGTTATTATTTATTTCTACAATTATGTTATGAATTGTTATATTATTGTTATTTTGTTAACTGCGATTGACCCTCTAAATGACTACTTGTCAGTATTCTGTTACTATTATTATTGTTTGATTTGTTATTGTTACCATTTACTACTATAATTATGTTATGAATTGTTATATTATTGTTATTTTGTTAACTGCGATTGACCCTCTAAATGACTACTCGTCAGTATTCTGTTACTATTATTATTGTTTGATTTGTTATTGTTACCATTTACTACTATAATTATGTTATGAATTGTTAGATCTATGTTATTTTTTTGTTAATTTAGATGGGGGAAGACCTTGTATAAGCCATTATGGCTTTTTTTCTTCCCCCAGCACGCCTATTTTCTTCTTGTTCTATCTTGTAATACAAAATGATTTTAACATGTGCGAATAAACCAAACCAAACCAAACCTGTTAAATACTATAATTTTAGTTTTCGCCAGGTTGACGGTTAGGTTCCATTGATGGCAAAACCGGTTAAGAGTGTTAATTGCATTCTGTAGTCCCTCTTTACTTTCCGATAGTAAGATAATATCATCTGCATAAAACAGGCTATTTACTTTTGAAAATTGTAACTGGGTAGCGTCTAGATGTTCTGCATTAAGTTCATCTATGAGCTCCTTCAAAAACAAACTCTGTACATCACTCGGCAACAAATACTCTGTAAATAATTGACTGACCTACCACAAGTGTTAGATGACATGTTGTATAATCTAAGTAACCTAGTACGTAATATGAACCTAAGTTTTGGCTTGGCATTGTTAACTATTTATAAATAGCTTAGGCTCGTGCATTTTTTCAATATGCGCTTCAGTCTTGTGATGGTTTTTGTTGATTTTGTTTCTTCTATGTAATTTCACTTTGTGTTTTGTGTACGCCTCTATGTGTGTGTTTGACGCACCTTGTGAAAGTTTGTATTGAACTTTGAATACTGTTCCCAGGGCTAACCCTTTGTAATAGCATTCGGCTAGTATATAGTTGGGTAGCCCTGGCTGTACATTTCTACAGTCGAATAAATTAAATCAAATCAAATCTATGAGGTCACTAATGTACAGGTTGAATAAGGTGGGGCTTAGAAAGCACCCTTGACGGACACAAATTTTAACAGAGAAACTTTCACTCAAGCCTACCTTAGTTTAGACACTGGCTTCGGACTGGTTGTTTAAGTCTTCGATTATATCTGCATAACAATAAAATTGTGATCTGTTGACATTGCACACGAGCAGATTACAGATACACGTAATTACTTCCTATATAAGTGCTAATTACGGCCTGTCAACTTGAGTGATGACCATATTTCCTACAAACATGGTTAACAAGAGTTTCACGACCTCATATCTCCATGAACAATTCTATTTATGCAAATGACTTACACATTTGCATAATATATGCTTGGTCATCAACACCTTACACATGTTGCAATATTGACAGTCCCATAATTTTCCAATTAGATGAATTTTGGTGTTTTGCATTAATTATGCAAATTAGGAATTTATTTGCATAATTGGTATCTGTCGATGATACACATTCCATAAACTACATACGTTACATGTATTTGAGTCTGACATTGACACTGCAAATATAGATTTCCCTCATTAGCTATCCAAATTAAGTCCCAATTAGCATAATTTGCACTTCATTGTGTACATCTCTGTCTAAGCTACCTGCATACTAAATATGATGTAAATCCGTCTTTCCTTTGTTCAGTTATTCACCTTAGAAGATTTTCACAATAACGACACTGCAGTTCCACAGCAAGCTGCTAGGGGGCCCAAACCAACACCACGTCTTCATTACACCACAAGCTATCTGCCACCAAAAAAATAATACCAAAGCACGTCCAAGTCAAGAGATACAAAAATGGAATTTCTGCTGCAGTACCAAGGTCACATACCAGGGGGCCAAAAATCGACCTTGAATTTCGGCTTCACAACACCTGCCCACATACCAAATATCATCGCAATCCATCAAGAGGTCCTTGAGTTATGCTGACTACAGTAGTCCGGAAACACAGACAAACAGACAAACAGACAAACAAACAAACAGACACACAGACACACCCAAAACAATATCTCCATTTTTCATGGAGAAAATAAAAGATTGACTTGACAACTTTTCACCAAACAAACGTAAATCCTTATCAAAATAACTAACAGTAACGTAATAGACTAGAAATATTGGCTCCAAACATAAAGATGGCGAATCAAAACAAGGAACTTAAATGTAAATCAACATGATGCGGAAATTGCATATCAAAGTGAAAATCATAAGAAAACTCATGTCAAGAATGTGAATTATTCAAATCTTCAAATCATATTATCAAATGAAAACAAGAAGAAATCATAATGATTCATTGAGAAGTAAAAGAAACTTAAGTCATATGTTCCTCTCTGTATATTCGTTTGAAGAATTGGAGTGTTCTTACCGATTTGAGCCTGCTGGATAAAGAGTTCCAGAGCATCGCACCGGAGCACGACAAAGCTTGCTTTCTATGTTCAGATTTCGCTTTAGGTAGTTGGAGGCCGCCCTGTGCTCTGAGGCGGGTATTGTGAGTGTGAATTTCCGAGACCTGGCTGAACAGTGCAGTAAGGTGGGGAGGGGTCATGCCGTTGAGTGCTTTAAATACTAGTGTGGCTTTGGATTTCTTATGTAAGTCAGCTACCGGGGTCCACCCAAGTGTGTTCAAGACGGTTGCAGAAGAAATGTAGCGATTACACCCCAATATCACACGTCCAGCTCTGCACTGAAGTCTCTGCAGTTTTCCCAGAGACCCTTTACCCCCTTGGTCCCATACTGTACTGCAATATTGTATGTGTGGAAGGAACAGACCGGTGTAGATAGTGAGAAGTGCTTGTTTGTTTACATTATGGTTTTATGCATTTCATGACACCGACTGGAGATAACTAGGTAAAAACTGATCGTTCAAACTTCAAACCATTGTAGAAAGCACGAGCCGTGACTGGAATAGTATAGGAAATGCAGTGAAATGATTGGTAATGTCCTGTTCTATACTCGGCCTCAGTTGAAATTTTTATGTTCCTGTCTTCAGTTGCGAGGCGATTATTAAGGAAGTATATTAAAATTATACCCCTAAGCTAAAAGAGACAAATTAATCTATTTTCACAAATCAGGAACATATTTCAAAATAAATCCAATACATTTCTGAATGGGGGCACATGCCAGCATGTATAGAAAAAATATCATGTCTTTTGGACTTTGGGAATATTTTTCTAAACTGCATTTTGTTGAAAAAAATTAGATATCATATTAAATGATGATATCTGTTTAGTTTTCCCACAGGCCTTTAAAATGCGCTGCTTAGATACGCTGACCTGCCTTACCTATACCTATCAATGGCCATGATCATTCTTTGGGACAAAGAAATCTTGACTAAAGAAAATTTTTGAACAGCTTTCTTTACAGAATATACAATGATGTTTCATTGATCAACTAGCAGTGCCACACTAAACTAAAGAACAACAAATCAAGCGGAAATGACAGTATTCTAAATGAAATGTTAAAATCTGGCAAAATGCAGCTAAAAGAGCCCCTTCTCAATCTCTTTAACACTTGTTTACAAAACGGTTATTTTCCACAAGAATGGTCAGTCAGTCACATTGTCCCCATCTACAAGTCAGGAAACACCTCCCTGCCAGACAACTACAGAGGCATTTCGATAATTAGTTGTTTAGGGAAATTATTCTCATCTATTTTGAACGTACGTTTAGTCAAATTCTCTGAACAAAACAACCTCTTTCAACCCCATCAAGCCGGATTTAGAAAAAACTTCAGAACCACTGATAACCTGTTTGTTCTAAGCACACTAGTTACAAAATACCTGAGCAATAATTCTCAACTCTACGCATGCTTTATAGACTTCAGCAAAGCGTTTGATTCTGTTTGGCGTAACGGTCTCATGCATAAATTGAATAAAATTGGCATAGGTGGTAATTTTCTCAAAGTTATAGAAGGTATGTATTCTAATACACCTGTACTATGAACTGCGTGAAGTCTAGAAATGGTCTGACTGAGACTT
This sequence comes from Branchiostoma lanceolatum, assembly GCF_035083965.1. NCBI lineage: Eukaryota > Metazoa > Chordata > Leptocardii > Amphioxiformes > Branchiostomatidae > Branchiostoma > Branchiostoma lanceolatum. The sequence continues at coordinate 3,466,439 of NC_089737.1, forward strand.
TCGTTACCGAGTGTGGGGTAAAACAAGGATGTAATTTAAGTCCAACGTTGTTTAATCTATTTGTGAGCGATATTATATGTCAATTCAACAACACTCTCTGTAATCCTCCAGTTATGCATAACAAAGTGGTCCCCTGTCTATCATATGCTGATGACTTGGTCATCCTCTCCGAGTCAAAACAGGGACTACAACATTCCCTGAATAATTTAGAAAAGTACTGTTCACATTGGAAACTAAAGGTAAACCTTAGAAAAACAAAGATTATTGTTTTTTTCAAAAGGTGGTCGCTTACCAAAAAAACTATTCTTTTGTATTTGATAGTCATATTGTAGAAATTGTTACGTCATACACTTATCTAGGTATAGTTATAAACTCAGCTGGCACGTTCAAAGCAAATAACAAATTCTTACGTTCCAAAGGTTTAAAAGCTCTATTTGCAATCAAACAGTCACTGGATAAAGCCAATGCCCCATTATCTGTTAAAAACAGACTTTTTGATTCCTGTGTAAAACCTATTCTACTCTATGGCTCAGAAATTTGGGGCGCAGTTAAAAGTCCTAAATTCTGTCCCATTGAATCCGTCCATCTTAAATTCTGCAAACAGTCCCTAAATGTTCCCAGATCAGCCAGTAACCTTGCGTCAAGAGCGGAGCTAGGGAGGTACCCAATTCAAGTTGAAGCATCCCTTAACGCCATCAAACATTTCCTCAGAATGCGCCAGAACGTGCCAGCTGACAGTCTACAAGCGGACGCCATTTCGTGTCAATTTCTGCTAGATTCTAATGGTAAAAGATGCTGGGCGTCCGGTGTTCGTAAGATGCTAGAAGGGTGTGGTTTTGCCTTCGTTTGGAGCCCCCAGGTATCCCTGGGAACAAACATGACTCCTATCATCAATTCCATTAGCCAACGTTTGAAAGATATTTACACCCAAACATTCTCATCCGAAATTCACAATGATGATAGAGAGAAATCTTATAGCAACAAATTACGAACTTACCGACTGTTTAAGTCCCTGTATAAGGAAGAAGAGTATTTATATATAAATAACATACAGCATAGAGTAGCTGTCACTAAATTCAGGATTAGTTGTCACAAATTACATATTGAAACAGGAAGGCACAACCACACGCTTCTAGAACATAGAATTTGCCAATTTTGTGAGTTAAATCAAATAGAAGATGAGCGGCACTTCATTTTAGATTGTAAACTTTATGATATAGAAAGAAATGTTCTTTTCAAATGTATTAATGAGAAATTCCCATACTTTGAATATTTAAACGCAACGGATAAATTCATATTTTTGTTGCGTCTAGATAACCCTTGTATAAGAAACATGATCTGTTCATACATCTACACATGTACAAAGAAGCGAGAAGAAGTTGACTTTACTAGATTAGCTTAGCTTATCCCTTTCTTCTATCATGTATGTTTACACAATGTACTGTACATATTTCACTGTATATGTCACTTAGATGTTAGTTAGGTTTGTGTTAAACGACCTGTATCTAGCCCCTCGGGGCACGATCATACAATAAAGGTCTTCAATAAATAAAAGTAGCATGGTCCGCAAATCATTGTGTTGGAAGTTATCTTGGGGCGTTTCTACTGAAGTCCTAGCAAAGTCGCCGACAAAAAAAGCGCAAAAATGCATGAAAAGCAACAGTTATGAATGATTTCAGATCTAGTTTTGGAAGGACGTCGCGGCGCGAAGACCGGCGTCGCGGTGGCGCAATGGCAGGTGGTTCGAATCCTGGGTCCCCAGCCTTGCCCCGTTGACGTTATTCCCTTGGGAAAGGCACTTTACACGAATTTCCTCACTTCGAGCACGCAAAAGAACCCATCACATTTATCGGAAAGAGTAGGGCCCTTCCCGTTGTGAGTGAATCAAATAAATCCGTCAAGATGCGCAGCTTGTTCTCATCAGTACAAACATGGTGTGTTACGCCATGGAGCGGTTTTCCGGGTATGTATGAGATACTGCTGCTTGACCGCGAGTTACATGTTGTGTTGCCATGTGTGCCGTTTGTACTTTTTTTCCTTATATAATGAACGGAAAAAGGCCTGATGTAAAGGTTTTTGAGTATGGAGTGTATTTTAGCGAAGTTTACAAGATGTATCAATTGCGTACAGTAAAGATAACGGCAAAAATAATTAAAAACAAGTAGAGGCTTCATCTCACCGCTGTGGTGCTCAGACGTGGTGTAGAAGATGGGGGGGGGGGGGCAGGTAGCTCGTACTTGCCTGTGGCTGGACGTACTTCGTGGCTGGCGTACTTCGAGGTTGAAGGTGGGAATGGGAGGACCTGAAGAAATGGGCCCCTTATACAGCAGGGGTACCGGATGCTACTCAATGGTGATTGGCTCCTTGGCCATGCTTTCCCAGAAAAACGGTGTGCAAACAAAGTGATTGTTCACGTGAAGTCCTGATAATGTTCACATGATCACTGCATGACGGAATCCTTCTGACATTTGGGCTTACAATGTATAGACCAACATGGCAAAAACCGGTTACTTATAACTGACACTTCGGACACGCCCCCCCCCCAAAAACTACTTTGATTGTTTAGGGGGAGGAGCGCCCATACCCGGGAAATGTGACGGTGGACTTTTACATCCAATCTCCAATGTTTAAACTATGAACGAATACCTTAGTTATGTTGCCACAGCAGTGTTTGAAATTGATGCCGGCACCTCGGCGTAATCCCAGGCCATTTAGTCATAAAGTAGCAATTATACCAACGAGGTGTCACGTACAAAGAAGTCGTTCACGAGGGTGTCATTTGTGTCATCAGTAACCGCTGTCTTACGGACTGCTTAGTAAAAATCTCTCTTCAGAACATGTCAATGTAATGTCATATTCATGCTCTTTGCTATATCTACCATATCGCACTTCGTACACTATTCAAAACTTTCGGCGTAAAAGACCTATATAAACCTGATTTTTTCTTCAAAAAATAACATGCTTAACACCAATGTCTTCAATCATAAGTTCGATCGTAATAAATCCCGCAAGTGACATAAACATTTCAACTTAAAAATTAACATAACTGCCGGTATAACATCTAAAAACAATGACAGGAACAGATCAGCACTGGTGGTTGTGTGGGGATCAGTGGGTAATACGTGCAAACTCAAGATGTAATCAACGTGCGATGGAAAGGTACAATGCGCAGCCGTAGTTGCCACGCCCAGTACTTCGAAGCTTCTCGATGAATACTTGACAAACAGCTTTAAACTTGATTTTTTTTTTCCACGGCAAGCACGGTCCGGTGACGTGTTACCATCATGCACATTGTTTTAAAGAGTTAACATGTAACATAGATTATTGTAGATTCGCCTTGCAACGTTTGACCGACTATATATATAGAGCCCAAATTCTCTATCCAGGGCACTGCTTTATTTCCCTTCGACCAAACGTCAGAGATTTAGAATGGGGTTAGACTGTGGTCTATTAAAAACAAACTGCAACATACTTTGCTGCTAGCATTCTATGCGTCAGTTGAAATCTATAAAAACGAATTCGCAAAATAAAGAATATTTTGCTCTTGATGATTAACCAGCGAACAAACCATGGGAATAAACTAAGTATGGTATGGTGACTATTTGTCAACGGAACAATTTTTCTGCCAAGTGGTCAGACGAAACAGAAAAAAAATCTGAGTGTAACTTCTGATCTGTAGACCTATCTACAACATTTTGAATGGTTTTCCATTTCGATTGTCGGCATTATGGTAAGAAAATGTCCCTTCTATCCTGGCGTTGAAGTCGCCTCCTATGAACAGCATGAAATGTTTGGCTATGGATTGAACATATATACTCAAAGTAGAGTAGAAGTCAACGGTCTCAGTCTCAGACCTATCATTTTGAGGAGCAAGACATGACAGGAAGATAACGTCATCTACATATATTGAACAGGGTACAGGAACGGAGGATCGACAGTTCGATCATTTACTTACTTAGTAGAATGATTCTTCGAAAAAGTTATATTTACACTTGAATACGACACGTCAGCACACGAAGGCTATCAGACTTCGAATTCCTCTCGGAAAACTCACACGTCTGGTGCCTGGATCATAATATTACAAGAATAATGTGCAGACTATTCTCAACGTCTGTGATTACTAAATTGTGTGACTCAACGAGGCTGCACTGCACGAAATGGCCTCGTTTCCCGGCGAATACGTACCGGGATTTTTCTGTATTTTGGGCGGAAACTGACGGATACTGACGGATACAGGCGGATCCAACCTAACGGATCCGACTACTTCCGCACAGGGATCGGGAATCCGAAAATAAGGTATTTTCGACGGATATGGAGCCGTACACCGTACGGAAATGCCACAGATCCTGACGGATACGTACAGGGATTTGTCTGTATTTTTGGCGGATACTGACGGATACTGACGGATCCAACGTAACAGATCGAACTAAGGCGCACCGGGGTCGGGAATATTTCCGGAGGAATCCGAAAATAAGGTATTTTCGATCCGAAAATAAGGTATTTTAGACGGATACGGAGCCGTACACTGTACGGAAATACCATAGATCCTGACGGATACGTACAGGGATTTTTCTGTATTTTGTTAAAAGAAAATGGCGGATACTGACAGATACAGGCGGATTCAACAAAGAATCCGTAACGGATCCGACGCACCGTGATCCGGAACCTCAGATCCGGAGGAATACGAAAATAGGAATTTTCGACGGACATGGGGCCGTACATTGCACGAAATTGCCCCAGATCCTGACAGATACGTATAGTATGTATTTGCCACGGATACAGACGGATTCAACATACAGACTTTTTACAATCTTTGACATATTGGGACAGAATGTTTTTGTATTTGCCACGAATATGTACAGATCAAACACACAAAGTTTGATAGAATGGTTGGTTATTCATAAATACGCGTGCATTCCTAATTTAACGATACCCAAAACATCATTATAACAGGAAGGCACAACGGCACGCTTCTAGAAAATAGACTTTGCCAATATTGTAAGTTAAATCAAATAGAAGATGAGTGACACTTCATTTTAGATTTTAATCTTTACGAGATAGAAAGAACTGTTCTTTTCAAACGTATAAATGAGAAATTCCCATACTTTGAATATTTAAACGCAACGGGTAGATTCGTATTTTTGTTGCGTCTAGACAAAACTTGTACAAGAAACATGATCTGTTCATACATCTACACATGTACAAAGAAGCGAGAAGAAGTTGACTCTACTGGATTAGCTTAGCGTATCACTTTCGTCTACCATGTAACGTTAATAAATATGTTCAACTATGTACTGTATTTATTTCACTGTGTATTTCACTTACATGTTAGTTAGGTTTATGTTAAATGACGTGTATCTAGCTCCTCGGGGCTCGAATGTACAATAAAGGTCTTCATTCAATTAACCGTCAATTCAATTCAATTATTCAATGACAGGAAGTTTGAGGAAAGCCTGTATGCAATATTATTTCATATTTCAACATATATGCATTTCTAAGTTCAAAAACTATCAAATACAATATGGAAGTACTATGTAGCTAAATAATCCATTTCGTTTGAGACAGGCTGAGGGACATCCACATATAATCTCCAAGCAGATCCACGCCGGGCGCGAAAATCGTAGTATGCTAGCCAGAGAGGGTCCAGTCATCCAGAGAAGGTTCATCAGCCCGGCAGGGATCTGCCCTTAGTCGGACCTGAACAAGGTTATTAACCGGCACGAGGAGGGGCAACCTTTTGAGGAAGGTGCCTCTACTCCTCCTCGTGCCTGCTTAACTCCAACATGAAAATTGGCAGGGATTATCGTTTTACAACCCCGAATCTGGGACGAACCCGGCCGGCCTCGCCATTTCACAGCAGGAGTGTTTCCCCTCAGATACAATAGTGCGGGAACACACCGCATCACAACGCATCAAAGCAAAGGTATCGACATACAGACTTTTCCGTTAGACAAATTTGCACCATTAGTTTCTAGCTTAATGTTAAACCATAATTGATTAAAATGTCGTTTTATTTATGTGAATGCTTGGTGCGTCTTTTTTTTAACCACAACTTGGAATCTGTTTTTGGCTATTCTTTCACGCTTGGATGCGGTGCAAAACCACGCCGAAACACCGCCATCTTTCAGTGTCTTTGTATCTTTTTGAGAGTCAGATTCTCGCGTCTATATTCAGTTCAGTAAAACCCGAGTCTTGTCGTTTGTCATGTCTTGAGTTATGGCAGAAGCCATGGCGTCGTCCGGTGGATCGAGAAGTCTCTACAACGTCCTTACTTGGTCACTGATTAGCGCTCGTAACGGTGAGACGATCGAAACAAGTTTTGTTTCACGGCAGACACCGCGGAATGCAATTTGGTAGCACAGGGATTTCCCCTTGCCCGTCGCAATCCCAACAAATTCATCTTTACTCTCCAGACATGCTAGAATGGCATCAAGTTGAGTCTCCATAATTTCAAACTCCCAGATAGCACGGAAATTACGGCGGACTCTTTCCGTCCACCAGCGCTTGCTTGCTTCCATTGTTATCTGGAATTCAAACCTGCCGGGTAACTGTGAGACGGCGCGCAGCTGACCCATGACGGGCGCCTGGCTTCGAACGCCGGCACAATTCGCACCTTCTTTCTAAGCGCAGTTTGACTGCGGGGAGATTAGTTTAATAACCTTGTTCAGGTCCGACTAAGGGCAGATCCCTGCCGGGCTGATGAACCTTCTCTGGATGACTGGACCCTCTCTGGCTAGCATACTACGATTTTCGCGCCCGGCGTGGATCTGCTTGGAGATTATGTATATACACGTTAATGTCGGTAAATTGGGGTTGTGTAAGCACAATGTTCTGACAAATTTAAAAAAAAACGTATTACAATTAACACCATCACATCATGGTGGTCATATTTACTGCTGTATAGTGCCGTTGGACCAAAATTTTCTACATGTTCTACATATTCTATTAAAGTAATGTAAGCCTTTGTGGCCAGCTCTTCGTCTAAAAGCTATCAGATACAATTGATTTCAAATACAGAGGTTGAAAATAGAAAGTAACATTATACTGTCTGAAAAACTCCCATGATGGCACGCCACATTTTAAACGTAAGTAGTATATGCCGTGGAACTGCATGTGTATTATCGTCCTATCCCGATTCTCTGACTACATCAGAGTTCACTTCTTTCATACACTCTTGGTAAGGTACAGGCAAGGCTGAATTCTTCTGTATCTGCTGCATGTTGAACGAAAGGCCAAATCATGCATATAAATGTGTCCTCGTAATGTCAAGAAGTTCCTCAAGCCCCTTCAATAAAGCTGGGTATCTAAACTTCTCCAAGAAGCAAGATTTCTCGAGTTAAAGATGACCCGTTTTGCACTTTTTTTCCTATGGTTTACCCTATTACACTCCGGACCAAGAACGCACCATATGGGGGTTTCGCGGTATGTGGTTTGAGGGCGACACTCCACTGTTTCCGGGTCACAACAAGTCCTTGGTCACACTCAGTGTGACGGCAGAATACTGGCAAGACAAAGCAAAAGAAATGTCGGCAGAATACTGGCAAGACAAAGCAAAAGAAATGTTTCGTATTGATTCTGATGACAGTTGACTGTGTTCGGGCAGGAAGCGCGCAAGGAGGCGGCCCAGTACACGCTTGAAAGTAACGATGGCATTGTATATAATGTTCTGGCACACTTTCTAGTTTAAACTGTCGGCTTTTATACCCTCCGAATTATAACTGAAAACTGTTCTTTGGCAACGTTAAGGTTGCATTATTAAACGGGTTATACTCGCCAACTTAAGACAGATTTGATACTGTTCTTTAGCAAAACTTCGTACGTTCTATAACATACTTGAAATACTTTTCCGTTTCAGGTCTGTGCCTATATTGGTGTACACACGCCCTTCAGCAGGCAAGGTTGAAATTGGGTCAATGGAATTACCCAATTCTAAAAGGAATCTTTTCGTTTGACACCTGTGCCTATATGGGTATACACACGCCCTTGAGAAAGCAAGGTTAAAATTGGGTCAATGGAATGACCCAATTCTAAAAGGAAAACTTTCCGTCCTACGTCCGTGCCCACATTGTTGTACACACGACCTTGAAAAAGCAAGGTTGAAATTCGGTCGATGGAATTACCCAATTCTAAAATGAAAAAAAAAAAAAAAACTTTTCCGTTTGATGCCCGTACCTATATGGGTGTACACACGACCTTGAGAAGCCAAGGTTGAAATTGGGTCAATGGAATGACCCAATTCTATAATGAAAACTTTTCCGTTTGACGCCCGTACCTATATGGGTGTATACACGCCCTTGAGAAGCCAAGGTTGAAATTAGGTCAATGGAATGACCCAATTCTAAAACGAAGTACTTTTCCGTTTGACGTCCGTGCCTATAAGGGTGTACACACGCCCTTGAGAAGGCAAGGTTGAAATTGGGTCAATGGAATGACCCAATTCTGAAATAAAAACTTTCCGTCCTACGTCCGTGCCTATATGGGTTTACAAACGCCCTTGAGAAGGCAAGGTTGAAATTTCGTCAATGGAATGAGGACATTGTATATAATGTTCTGGCACACTTTCTAGTTTACACTGTTTTCGGCTTTTATACCTTCCAAATTATAACTGAAACCCGTTATTTAAGAACGTTTAAGTTTGCATTATTTAGCGGGTTATATCCGCCAATTCAGGACGGGAAACTGTTCTTTGGCAAAACTTCGTAAGTTCTCGTATTACATACTTGTAAGTTTTCATTGTTAGGAACTTACGGCCGTACACCAAAAGGACGAAAACTCTTTTGCAATCTAAGTGGCTTTTGTATAACTTACAACAATAAAACCGTTATACACCCACTTAGGACGGACATTTCTTTTATGTCCAAACTGAGGCGATCCTTTGAAGCTGTTTCAACTTTGAACTCTTAAGGGTTCGTTTATATCTACAGACCGAATTTCAACCTTCCCTTATAGGCACGGACGTAGGACGGTAAGTCTTTTTTTGTTTTTAACTGGGTCATTTCATTGACCCAAGTTCAACCTTGCCTTCTCAAGGGCGTGTGTAAACCCATATAGGCACCGACGTCAAACGGAAAAGTTTTCATTTCAGAATTTGGTCATTCCATTGACCCAATTTTAATCTTGCCTTGTCAAGGGCGATTGTAGACTCAGATTGGCACGGGCGTCAAACGAAAATCTTTGCTTGTAGAATTGAGTCATTCCATTGACCCAAGTTCAACCTTGCCTTCTCAAGTGTGTGTGTACACCCGTAGGACGGAAAAGTCTTTCATTTTAGAATTGGGTCATTCCATTGACCCAATTTCCACCTTACCTTCTCAAGTGCGTGTACACCCATATAGGCACGTACGTATACATTGGACGGAAAAGTCCTTGATTTTTTTGTGTGTGTAGCAACAATATAACGTTACACAATAAACTGTCTATGATGAATAAAAATAACGTTAAGTTACATGTGAAATAAGTGGCAAATGGTCCCGCTTATTGGTCATGGTATGAAATATTTCCGTGTTTCACTTGACTGCATGACAAATTCTAAAATAAGAAAAAAACTTTAACATATCTTGGGATAGAATTTGAAGCAAATATACAAATGTAACAGGTTCCTTTGTCAGCACTGGACAACCAGTACGGAAGTGGTCGTCAGCACAGGAGCTCCACAGGGAGCTCCAGTACTGAGTCTTTCTTAGTACTGGAATTCCTGTGTTGGGCAGCTTCAGCACTGGCAAGGAGGTTAAATCTGGGAACCCTCCTGTCAGGACTGGAAACTGAGTGATGAGACTACAGAAATCTAAGTCAAGAAAGGAACCCGTTACATCCGTAAATCGGCACTCGGTTATCCAGTGCTGAATGACCCTTGAACGAAAATCCGTACTGGAACCCGAGTATCCAGGAAAGTTCAGCTCTGGAAAACTCGAGTACCGAAACAAGATTCAGTTCTGAACGTTCAGTGCTGACGAAGCTTCCGTACTGGAATAAAGCCGTTCCGTCCTGGAATTCTTGTGCGGAACTTTCTTCCGTACAGGGCGCCGAGTATCGACACCATTTTCTCCACGGGTTCCGTACTGGGTGCCCAGTAAGGAACCCGTTACATCTGTATATCTACGAATGTGAAGATAGACCTCACTTCCGCGTTCTGTCGCAAACCTTCTGCTACGACCCGGAAGTAATTACGCCTGATAATGCTGAAACGGTAGCACGGAAACCTCCATGCAGTGCGAAATATACGACAGAATTGAGCACAAGAAGGCTTCCTGAGGGCCAACTTTGACTCTGCAAATCTCGTATGAAAATTATATTTGGATCTCCAAGTGTATTGCAGGAGCTTGGACATCACCAGGACACATTTATATGCATGATTTGGCCTGTCGTGCGAGATCTATTGAGTTTTTACGTGACCATGTCTTGTGCCTCAAATCGGCGCGTAACAGGCCTCAGCTTGGAGTCCATCTTGTGATGAACCAGTTCCAGACGTATACGGCGCCGGAATACGTCGGATCTGAGGTGCATCGGATCCAATCGGAAACGTTCCGTATCTGCTATGATGCACTATTGCGGAACCGCTAGATTCGTCAGGATCTGAGATCATGCCGTGCAGTGTGTATTTGTTGGTCAGGATCCGAAGCAACTACCGACAAACCAACAATCCGAACATCTCTGTCTTATTGACAAATATCTAAAAACGAAGGATCCGCGCAAATATCCTCAGGTATCCCAGGCGCATCACGGATCCAGACATATACGGCGTCGGAATTGTTGGATCTGAAGTGTACCTGGTATTTGTCCGAATTTGCTCGGAAACGTTCCGTATCTGTACCCGAAACGTATGAAGGATCCAGAAGTATATGGCGCCGGAATTGTCGGATCTGAGGTGCATCGGATCCAATCGGAAACGTTCCGTATCTGCTATGATGCGCGATTCCGGATCTGCTGGATTCGTCAGGATCTGAGATCATGCCGTGCCGTGTGTACTTATTCGTCAGGATCAGAAGCAACTACCGACATACAAACAATCCGAACATTCCAAATATTAAAAAAAATGAGGGATCCGTGCAAATAACACTGATCCAGAGGAATACGGCGCCGGAATTGGTCGGATCTGCGGGCACCTCGAGCTCGGTATCCGATCAGTGAACTGGGATTTGTCCGGATTCGCTCGGAAACGCCATGAGGCCCGATTCCGGATCCGTCAGATCCGCCAGGAAACAAGGCCATTTCGTGCAGTGCTGGGGCAAAGATCACGGGTCTTCATGGTTCGTGACCATTTCTAAATTCATTTTGCATTTAGAACATTTCTGTTTTTACAGGTAACCTGACAGAAGTTATCGAGGTGTCCATATTGCACAAAACTTTAAAAAAGATGAGATAACACTCATTTTTACACATTTTAATTTATTTTCTCACAATGAACATCGTCGTTCCATAAAGCCTTCTTGCTGGCGGTCACAGCAGGAAGTTTAAGCCAGGATCACATACTCAGTCCATGTCAGCAAGCTAGTTTTCTCAATGTACATTTTACGTTTTCCTCGCGCAATTTACAAGTATACATAAACTTGTTGAGAGAGGGCTGTGTGCTAACAGAGTGCCTTCGTGATTTTTTCCTCAAAGCAATGAGTAACACTCTCACTGTACCTGGAAGTACTGTTTCATATAAAAATATCATAACAAACAAATATTTTGAGGGCATTTGGGAGACTAGCAATACTTAGAATAGTAGAATGTAAAAGATTTAAGATTTTTCTAGAGAGAATATGCCATTTCAGAAGGGGAGTAAAATAAATTTGCCAAATTTACGTTTTTTCTAAGTTTTGATGCGGGTACAAGGTTAACCATTTTGTAAACGAAGTGGTGACCATAGCAAAATGCGATTTTTTTTTATCATGGGTAAGATATAAAGATAATGAGTTGGAATTAATGAGAGTTGACATTTTCAATACTTTCCTCTGGGACCTTTGGAATGACCCACATGTGATTATATATTATTGTTTATGGGGGTAGTCATTGTTCCTCAGTCTTTTATTCTCTTGTTATCACTGTGAATGTTAACGGCAAGTCATTCGTGTAAATATTGATCAGTGATGATTTGTATATGTGAATCTGGTTTAAGTTTTCTACCTGGTGTTGTTTATATGTATTCAAGAATGTTGCTTGAGCTTTTGTTTGTGCATTAATGATGGTGTATTGGAAAACCTGGTGTTGTTGATGTGAGAATGTTTTTATGTTTTAACCAAAGAATGTTGTACGTTTTGTTCGTTTCTTAAAAGCTAATGTTGTAACCCTAAGTATCCTGTACTTTTTGTTCGTTTTTGTATTGCTCATACTGTAATTGCAAATATACTGGTGTTTGTGTATTTGTAAATGTGCAATGTTTTGTTTATCTAAGGATGTTCTGATGTGTTTTTATTTCCAACGGTGTATTTGTTAACCGATGATGTTCTTGTTTATCTTGTAGTGTACGTCTTTTCTGATGTTTTCATATTTGTAAATCTGATGATGTTTGGTTTATCTAATAAATGCCTGTCAAAAAAGTACTAGGTGGCGCTTTTAGGGGCGGCCACAGATTTTACGTGTCCCTAGGCCCTGTTGTTGTGCAGTTTATAAGTGCATTTTAACGTGTTTTGATGTTGTAAGGGTTGTAGGTATTGGTAGTTTACCTTCGATGTCCCTTACTTAAGTTCGTAAGATAGTTGCGATCTTGTGGTTGTGCGACGCCACGGGAACAATGGAAGACGTTTGTATTCTCTTTCCTCTCTCTCCGGACTCTCTGAACTCAACTCAATACATGAGTTGCCTTTCCCTATTTTGTTCCTTACCGCCCACACATCTATTTCTAAGAAAAATGTACATTCTTCCAAAGACCAGTCACTGATGACGTGCTTAAACGTCATATTCTCATTTCTGGTTGTTTATGGGTGGTCCCTTGAACTATTTCCTCAAATGATCCCAAATATGGTGAGATGGTCAAGCCAGGAGTGACGGTGGCGTGCGTCAGGCTTGGACCTCCTGTGGCCAGGGTCCATTAGGGGTCATTACTCAGGATAACTCCAAACGCCCCCTCTTTCGCAGAAAGAACAAGGATTCTAAACATGGTGATCTTGGAATAGAGTTAAGATGCTCCAGGAACTAAGTAGCTACTAGAGAAATGCACCTTATTACATCCTCCCCTTTCGAAATAAAGCCGCACTCGGCGACGTAATTACAAATATAGTCGGAATTAGTACAAAAGTAGAAAACATCTAAAAGGTTACAATACGTCAAATCCGAGTCAGTTACGTGTTATAAAAATGCTGCACTTGATAAATACAATAGAAAACATACGATCGTTCAATAACATACTAGTTGCAACATTACTCAATGAAACGTTTCTCTCTCTCATCTAAATATTTCCATAGTCATTCAGGTCAAGGCTCAATTTCAGTTCAAGTTTATTCTCTATCGTCATCTTCTCGTTTGTCTCGTGGTTCGTTCTCGTCGCCAAACTTGTTTGCACTGGTGAACTCGTCCCACGTCCCGTCTTCATACTGCACGCAGGTCTCGAACTTGCGGTGATCCTTCCGTTAGCATGTCCCCCGGGGTTTGTCGGATGATCCGCCGGTGGTGAACACTTTTGCGTTGTAGAAGTCCTTGTTGAAGGTTGATCTGCAAGCCGTTGTCCTGGAGACGCAGGTGACACGATTGGGGTCCCAAAGAGCCGTGAAATTCTGCTATCCGCACTGTGCCTGTATGGGGAAGAGGGACGGAAAACACACAACGCAACAGCCCGACCGCTCTTAAGTATCTAACACCTATTCCTCGTAATATCATACTCTCAGATCACCAAGCCCATATTCTCGCTTTATGTCTCGCTTAATGGTCTCTCCTAACTTATAACTTATCCTAAGGTACATTTTAGCAAGATAATCAACCAGTTCATCTAGCTACGGTGAGATCGCTTCCCACTGAATAAAATTCAGCCCCCGAGGACTGGGAAAAGTGAACCATCGATCCCAACCAACTCACTATCATTCCCCGAACTGGCTGTAAATCTGCATATTCACCGAAATATACTAGTTCTCATGATCATCTCCACTGTCAATCTTATCCGCTAAGGTTTGAAAAGCGGAGCGCAGGAATCCTTTTGCGCGCTGCCGAAGTGAAGTCAAATGCCTTCTGGCACTCTTCGGTCCACACAAACGGTGGGGGTTTACCCTGCCCTTTCTTATTTCCTGCCGTTAGATTATGCAGAGGAACTGCTATCTTGCTGAAATCTTTCACAAAGCGTCGATAATACGAACAAAAGGCAACGAATGACTTTACTTCTTTAGGGTTTCTTGGTACTAGCCAATCACGCAACGCGGCACATTTTTCTGGATCAGTGGCAACTCCATCTGCCGAGAACACATGACCAAGATACTTCACTCTACGTCTAAACAGGTGGCATTTGTCAGGCCGAAGCTTCAGTCCGTACGACTTTAATTCGTCTGATGTGGTGCGGAACATACTAGGATTACTCTGGTCTGTCTACTTTGACTGTTGAATCCCCGTGGCACTGTCCCAAGCCGTTTTCTTTATAGTTTGGTGACCGACTCCCCAAAAATGGCAACACTGCTGAAATACACCCAGGCATTCCTACGAGCGTGCCGCTTTGCAACAAAGCCGCTCTTACCACAGGAAAGGCACCTGCTGAAGGACATGGGGTTACTCAGGAGATCCAACAGACCCAGAGGCTGTAAAGCAGGTAGAAACCGTATTCGCCTAATTGAAACTGTAACTAATATTGTTAATGAATGAAGACCTTTATCGCACATTTCTGCCACACTTGGCTAAGTACAGGTCACAACAAAACAAAATAACAAGTACAGTTAGCGGATACAAAAGAATATGACTATCATTAGATAAATTCTACTTCTCCTCGCTTTTCGGTAATAGTAGATATAAAATAACAGACGTGTTTTTCAATGGGAGGTTTGTCTAGTCGCATTAGGAATATGAATTTGTGTACAGTACTTAAATGTGTTAAGTAGGGAAATAGGTTTTCTACAAGCTTATACAGTTCATTTCTTTCTTTCTTTGGTATATGATCCACATTCTACCACAAAATGACATTCATTTTCTATTCTATTCAAAGTACAATGTTTACATAATCGTTGTTCTAGAGAAGTGCGGGTATGTCTTCCCGTTTCAATATGTAGTTTGTGGCAGCTGATTCTTAGTCTTGTGACTGCATTCCTGTCCCTCATATTTGCATTACTTAGATATTTTTCTTCATTATAAGTTGTTTTGAATAATCTATATGATCTTAACTTGTTTTTGGCAGCCCCACCTTTGTTGTCGTTATGTATTTCTTTTAGAAACGTTTGGAAGTAAATGTCTTGTATCCGCTGGCCAATGGAACTAACAATTTGTAACGTTTTGTATTATATGAAATTGGAAGATGCCATAAAAAAGCAAACCCGCTCTCCTCTAAAGACTTACGCATTCCTGTCGCCCAACATTCAACACCAGATTTGTCTAGATCTAACTGACAACAGAAAGCATCTGCTTGAAAACTGTCGGCTGGCACATTCTGGAGAAGTCTAAGGAAATATTTGACGGCATTCAGCGAAGCCTTCACTTGTATGGGGTATCTTCCTAATTCCGCCCTTGCAGCTAGGCTGCAAGCCGACCTAGGTACACGTAATGATTGTTTGCAGAACTTTAAATGAACTGATTCAATTGGACAGGAATTTGAACTTTTGAACGATCCCCATATTTCAGAGCCGTAGAGAATAATGGGTTTAACGCACGCATAAAAAAGTTTGTTTCTCACAGAAATTGGGGCGTCGGCATTGTCTAGAGATTGGTTGATGCCGAACAAAGCTTTTAGACCTTTCCTGTAGAGATGTTTGTGATTCGCCTTGAATGTGCCGGCAGAGTTGACAATGATACCTAAGTAACAATAAGATGTAACTAATTCAACAGGGTTTTTCTGGTATGTAAATAAACAGTCTTTTGGAAGGCGGTCACCTTTAGAGAAACTTTTGTTTTCCTAAGGTTTACATTCAGTCTCCATGTATTACAATAGTTTTCTAGCTTATTCAAAGAAGTTTGTTACCCTTGCTTAGACTCGGAAAAAATAACTAAATCATCTGCGTATAATAAACAGGGAATGTGCTTATCATGCATAATTGGTGGTTTACATTCGTTGTCAAAGATGGTTGTAATATCACTAATAAATAAGTTGAATAACGTCGGGCTTAAATTACAACCTTGCTTGACACCGCTATGCGAGGCCAGCGTGTTACTCTCAAGCTATCCCCTTGATATGCAAATCTGCGGGTAATGTGCTATTAAAACAAGCGCGGTGTACCGACACATTCCTAAAAGGCCAAGGACACCCCGTCAATTACAGTGTAAACGCCTTACTTGCCCTGAAAGGAAGAACGTCCTTGTTCCCCGTATGTTTTTATGTAACCCCCGATCATTAGTGAACAAACTCGACGAGTTTCAAGTCACACTGACGAAAAACATACAAATATACAAATGTAACTGCCTCCTTTGTCAGTACTGGACAACCAGTACGGAAGTGGTCGTCAGCACAGGAGCTCCAGTACTGAGACTTTCTAAGTACTGGAAGTCCTGTACTGGGCAGCTTCAGTACTGGGAACCCACATGTCAGGACTGGAAACTGAGTGCTGAGACTCTAACGAGCGTCTAACGTTATTTTCAGGGCTGCATCTCTTCTTTTTTTCCTAGCCTGGAATCCAAACCTATTATAGCTCCCGAGTCTCTCTCCGCATGTAATAGGTTTGGATTCCAGGCTATTTTTTTCCTACTTCAGAGCTATTGTTTTGGAAAACGTAAAAATAAAATACAGTATCACATTCTGTCACGTTTCAACAATGACAACATATCCTTGTGGCTTGTGCCTTTATCGGGACCGTACACTGAAATAGTAATGTACTTTATATTACCTACCAAAATCTATGTCCATAACCAAGGAACAGAACAGTGCTACTTAGTATGTACAAGCATTAAAATGTACAGACAACTAAATCCAAAACTGTCCAGTCGGTCCAGACATATGTCAACCAGAACTGCGCTTCCACTACTTACATTCTATTGTTAGAACTGGATCGTCCCTGAGTACTAATAGAACGTGAGTACAGGACGCCCAGTTCCGAAATAATTTGATGACTCAGCTTCCAGTACTGAAGAGTCACTATTTACTGGTAAATCCAGTACGGAACCCGTTACATCCGAAACAGTACTCGGTTATCCAGTGCTGAATGATCTCCGCACTGGGTAACCAGTACCGAATGACCATTGAACTAGCCGGGACGCAAATCCGTACTGGAACCCGAGTACCGAGGAAAGTTCAGCTCTGGAAAACGAGTACCGAAACAAATTCAGTTCTGAACGTCCAGTACTGACGAGGCTTCGGTACTGGAATAAAGCCGTTCCGTACTGGAATTCTTGTACGGAACTTCCTTCCGTACTGGGGGCCGAGTATCGACACCATTTTCTCCACGGGTTCCGTACTGGGAGCCCAGTAAGGAGCCGGTTACATCTGTATATTTGCTGACACACCACTCTGTTGACATCTGTGTTGTCTCAGAAACTTGGCTGTCTAACTCCCTCCCGCTGTGCGCTATAGGACTGGATGGCTTTAACTTGTACTCAAGACACAGAACAGACAGAAGAGGAGGAGGGGTAGCTGTGTATGTCAAGGAACAGATACCTTCGAGGCGGTTAACTGAATACTCAGTACCTGACAATGTTGAAGTTGTATGTGATGACCTTCCTGCAAAACACCCCGATATTGGCCTTGCTCTCTTTGGAGACTTCACCACAACGGACATTTCGGAGCTCTGCAGCGGAGGTCTCCTGTCACAAATGGTCAAGAACAAAACAAGAGGAGATGCAGTATTGTACTTAATAATAACAAACATGAAACACATCTACGAGCGTCCTACTATCCTTCCCCCAGTGGGTCTAGGCGATCACTCGTCAGTCCTTTGGACCCCTGTTGTGAAATCCACTGACAACAAGCCCACGAAGAAAATTATTCGACGGATGGGTGAATCTGAAATGCACGAGTTTGGAAAATGGATTACGTCCCATGACTGGTCCGAGGTGTATGAGGCAGAAGGAGTACCTGCAAACAAAGGCGAATGCATTCCACGTGATGCTGGAAAGCGCTGTCGACACCTTCTTTCCGCCCAAAATCTTCAAAACTCACCAGACTGACAAACCGTGGATTACTTTTCACATAAAACACCTGATCAGCTTAAGGCAGAGGGCATTCCACAGTCAACGCCCACTTGTTTGGAAATTCTACCGGAACTTAACTCAACGAACACTGGCCACTGCAAGTAAGAACTACTATGCAGACCGGGTTAGCAGACTGAAGACCGCAAATCCGCGTCACTGGCACCACACCCGGTACATATCCAATTCTCGATAGTAATGGTGTTATAGGTAAAGCAATAAGTGCATAGCTATGGTACCAGAGTACGTCCTCCCGTCCTCTGAAGGACGTTGATTCACGATAACTATGGGGCATAAAGATATTGGCTCCGGCCCGCAGGCTGTGGCTCCGGCCTGCGCACAGGCTGATGGGATAGCCGTGACCTGCACCGAACCTTTCAAAATGGCGGCTTGAAGAATACACACAGTTCTGTGCACACGAATTTCGTGTCAAAATTTTAAAGATGCTGTACTTTTTGGAGTGCTGACGACCTACTAATCTACCAGAGCGGTGGGTGCAGACTACTTTGGACAAGGTATCAACAGTTTTGTAGCAGGTAAGCATGCCAAAACGTCATAACTTGTACGTCGATGGTCTTCGGGGAGGGGGGCTGTAACAGTGACACCTATTAAACTCAGTTACTGAGATATAATCTCATCTACAATCAGAAAAGTAACGTCAGTACGAAGTATATTTGGACCTAGGACGTACTTGTTTAACCACAATATTTCCCGTAAGATAATTTGAAATCGAGAAAATAGCGCTAGCCTGAGTGTCATCTTATTATTTTATCAATTATTTCAGATACAGACAAGGAGAGAAGCGGAAAAGAAACTACCATGCCCACTGGTAGCACCAAACCAGGCACAGCCTCATTACTCGAAAGGGTACCTACTGGCTGAACTTCAAGGTGAATATTCAAGGTTAATATTTCCAGGGCTGATATGAGAACCTGGCGCATTCTATACTGAAATGTGTGTTTTCTTGGGTTAGTATGACATTAATAAAATACAACATATAGTGTATTCTGGTCTGCATCACCCTCAGTCCCAGCCCTCCCCCTGTTTGTAAACCGGGTTACATTTAGCTAGCACATCAGATTAAAAATATACTAGATGCACATTCACAAGATACTTTCACGTAGAAAAATCTGTGTCGTTCTAAACTTAGTTTCCGAGTAGAGCTACGCGCTGTCGAACTCACTTGTGCTAGTGGGCAGCAATTACCAAGTCTGTTTGCCTGACCAAGCCAACTGCGCCGTAGTCCACTCAGAAATGTTGGGGTCTCAATCAGTCAATGATTGCTTAGAAATATATAGATTAAAATCATTGTTTATCAAATGTAACAGCACATCTTAATTGGTGATTTCTGGGCGTTTCCTAACATCAAAGAGGTTTGATAGATAAAGCACTCAGAAGGAAGGCGTGCTTGTCAAATATACACTTTAATGGAGCGGTGTCTTGGTTTATTGGAATGTTAGGCCACAAATCGGACCGGAAGTGTATGCTGTCTCATTTTTATATTGTCACAGTCAGAAATCGGAAAATGCTTACAAAAAGATTACTATAGCCTAGTATAGGCTAGGAAATGACATGAAGCTGCTGTAGTCTATAAACCTGTATACGTAAATATTAAATGAGCCAGCAATAATTGTGACATTCTTGGGACTACAGTGGGCAAAGTGGGCTTGGTCAGGCGGGCGGACTTTAAGGATTGCCGCCGCCGGCTCGCACAGTTGGGTTCGGTGGTGCGCAGCTCAGTACATTAGCCTGCTCGGAAAGTATGTATAGGATACAATGATGCGGATTTTATCCGACATAAAGGTAGGTATATTCAGTGTACTTAGACAATGTATTTTAGCAATTGTAGCAAGTCAGATTTCAGAAGGGGGTAACAACTGGGGGAGGGGGAAATCGACCTGGGGGGAAACGTCTTTAACAAAGGAATGTTTGAAATATGTTGCAGGCAACCAGTAGCCAACCTTACAGACCAGCAGCCAACCATAGCGGACCTAATTCCCCACTTAGGAGTGAGGTTGGATGTGGTTGGCTGTTGGTCTGCCAGGATCTCAACCCAACATACCAGGTACCAGGTTCCCCGCTTCCATAGACTATGCAGAGGCACGTCAGCTGCATTGAGAAGTGTACACATGCTTAGCCTTAGCACTTACCGGTATGTCTTGTTCAATTGATTTTATCAATTGCTTTGATCAATTGATTTTATCAGTTGACTAGAAAGTGCATGTACTTGATGCTACAATGGTCCCCGGCCCTCAGGCATGAGGATGGGACTAGGTACGGTAAGATACTAGAAACTAAATGTATTTTTGCTATAATGGTAAGATTCAGCTTAGCCCTCAACACGCCTACATCATGTTCTACTTGATCTTAGGACTGACAACATGGTTCATGTACATGCAGTTGTGTTTTTGTCATGTGATCTTACAATATCCAAACTATTAAAAAAAATTTCTCCAGGGTCATGAAGGCCGGTCCCGCGGAGCCTTCCAAGAAAGGCTATAGAAGCCTGGAACATGAAGCTAGGTGCAGGGGAAGACAAGCAGATGTTGGAAAGGGGAATGAGGGAAGTGATCAACCACCTGCTTCAACAACACTCCTGCATACAGCTTGCTATCTGGGCAAGTGCGAAGAGAGGAGAAGTGGGCTGCTGGTCAATCGTCTCCTCCAACTGGAAGCATGGCAGTTTGGCCAGTACATAGATGGAATACCTGACATTCCAAGAATGTATCTGTCATCTTTAGGTATGCCAATGGCCCAACCAGTTTGTAGACATTCAGGAGGAACTATCGTCTGATGGTGATGACAGTATATACATGTAGCTGTATTGGATATACATGTATGTGTATAATGCCAGTCCCACAATGAAGACATTTCATTGTATAGTTTGTACATGTAAGTATACTAATGTGTTTTGCTAATAACACCCTAGTACCCATTTCTTTGTTGAAGTTACATTGAAATGAGAAGTAAGAGATTGTCATCATAGAGGAAGGACTGTCCATCAGTCTGTGCCAAATACATCATCATTTAGGCATGTGTTCCTGTTAGTTATACACCAGCAATGTTAAACATGGATGGAATGGATATTGTTAGATGAATAGACATTGGAGGACAAACTGTGTACATGTACTCTTCAATTAAGGACACATTTTCTTACCCTGTATTTTATCATATTTTGACTAGGAACAACAGCATACTTCCATGGTTGAGTTTCATATACTTGTACACCAGCTATTCGGTTAAGCTGAACAGTACTGCAAGTCCAAACATGCCATTTAGCTGCTATATGTTTTGTTTTATGTTATCAGCTAGCAGGGTCCACTTTGCGATTGGAACATTATGGTGGCAAGTACTCGCAGTTCTTTTTTTCAGGCCCAATTTTGTGTGACCTTTCCATCAAATCATTATACTGCTCGGCACCTTTCCTTGGCACCTTTGCACCCTTTCCAAGAACCGGAATGTGGAGTTAGTGTTAAGCAATACATTGTTCGAGGAGGAAAATTCAATTGATGAGGAAAATTACGAAATAGATTAGAAAATGTGTCATTCAACTTTTGCCAATTTTATTTTCAAGGCAGGAAAGATAATGAGAGTGCTGATCTTTTACAATAAACTGTATGTTGCATTTTAGTACTCTTACAAAGCAGCTTGTCTTCTCTAATGTGTGTTCAAGAAGTGAATCATATATTTTGAAAATGTGCAATTCGTAAGTATTTTTCATTTAGCCTAAGTCAGGAAGTACTTACATGTAGTATTACATTAGGCCATGTTGCTTTGATTATACAGATTACATCCTCTGGGATACCCAAAACCGATGTGAACATGCGAATATGAACACAATATGAATGGTGGCTTGTAAAAATGTTATCTTCAATACATGAATATCAAAGCTGAACAATTCCTTTTCAATCTATTGTAAGTTGTCTTTCGTGTACATTGTACTTAAAGCCAGGATATAGTACAAAACCTGTTAATGTTGAAATTAGCCCGGAATGAACTTGAAATGAACTGTCTTCACCTACATGCTGTACAAAATAAAATGTATATACCTAGCCTCACAATTGGGATCTGTATTTTCAGTGATACATGCACAAGCTTATGGATCATTTTAAAACCTGAGACGCCATTTAATGTGCACCACTTCGTATAAAAGTTGTACCTTTACGTGTACATGTGTGTGCGGATAGTTGTTGTGATGATGAAGAAACAAGCCACTGATCAAAGGAGTGGTTGTATTTTATCAAACAATCGTTAACTAAAGTTCCATGATCTAATACCCTCACCAAGTAATGTTATCCCTTAAATAATACGCTGATAATACGGTACAAGATTTACTCCCTGTCTCAAGAGCTATCTGCCTCTAAAATCACGGCCATAGCATGTCCACGGCACGAGATATCAAACAAGATATGAAAGTGTCGTTGCAGTACTCCGGAAACCCACTAGGACGCCTATTATCAAACCTTCGTTTTCCAGATACTAGTATCTTCTGGAGTGACTTGGCAATCAAAAAGAATTAAGCAGCACCGAAAACATGACTTTCTTGACATTTCTTTAATACGGTGTATATGTTTCTTTACATCCGTATTCCATATTCAAATCAACACAAGTAAATATATATTTAGAACTGGGATAACATGCAATGCTGGGTAGCTGTAAACAACTTCAATTTCCCTGCAAAGAAAAGGGTCATAAAACGATTCTAGATCTGTCGTTATCGATCAGGAACTCCGTACAACTCATATTTGACAAATAAACGCAGGTTAGACATACTTCCAACCGGGATAGCCTACGATAGTGGGTACAAGAAACTGACTTTAGTTTTCCTGTAGATAAAACGCACTATACACGGTACTCCGCACTGCAGTATGCTGAAGCGTTTAGAGTCATAGATCGTATATAAATCAACGCAGGGTCAAAATATTTCAATCCAGGATAGTCAACAATACTGGGTACCTGAAAATAACTTCAGTTTTCCTGTAGATAAAACGATTCTTTTGCAATCGATCGCGAACATGTTTTTTTCTCAGTCGCACATTACAGTTACCGCGGGGTCGCACGCATATATACACTTTTCGGTACTCCGTACTGCAGTATGCTGAATCGTTTAGAGTCATAGATCGTATATAAATCAACGCAGGGTCAAAATATTTCAATCCGGGATAGTCAACAATACTACGTACCTGAAAATAACTTCAGTTTTCCTGTAGATAAAACGATTCTTTTGTAATCGATCGCGAACCTGTTTTTTTTTCAGTCGCACATAACAGTTACCGCGGGGTCGCACGCACTATATACACTTTTCGGTACTCCGTACAGCAGTATGCTGAATCGTTTAGAGTCATAGATCGTATATAAATCAACGCAGGGTCAAAATATTTCAATCCGGGATAGTCAACAATACTACGTACCTGAAAATAACTTCAGTTTTCCTGTAGATAAAACGATTCTTTTGCAATCGATCGCGAACCTGTTTTTTTTTCAGTCGCACGTAACAGTTACCGCGGGGTCGCACGCACTATATACACTTTTCGGTACTCCGTACGGCAGTATGCTGAATCGTTTAGAGTCATAGATCGTATATAAATCAACGCAGGGTCAAAATATTTCAAACCGGGATATTCAATAATACTGGGTACCTGAAAATAACCTCAGTTTTCCTGTAGATAAAACGATTCTTTTGCAATCGATCGCGAACATGTTTTTTTCCCAGCCGTTCTCGAGCTCGGCGGCGGGCACTATTTATCTGTACGGTGGACAAGGCACTTCGTGTCGTGATGGCTTATTGCTGTTGTGTAACCATGGCCTTTTTTAATTGTTTTGAGTTGGGAAAAATGTGGCCATGAATTGTAGCATACTGGAATCAATCAGCCAGGCTTACAATATGATTTCCATCGTAATGGGGGCTTGACTAAAATCCCGGTTATTGGATCTTATTGATGTTACTGGAAGAATGCAAGGAGGATCACAACAGATGGAACCCAAGTCAGGTATCGACACTCCTGGTCCAGTTGATACAACCACGAGAGGTGAAGCCATGCCCGGCGTCGTCAGCCCCATACATTCTGAGGAGAATGACTGTGTCTCCGTTGGCCGAGCAAATACATGTAGCTAGACAGAGCTCAACAGGATGATGCCTTTTCTTTCATAAGCTATTGAAATATTTCATTCCAGGTTGTTAACACTCTTTGATAGAGGTATTACCTTCTATTCCAAGACTTTTGCTTGAATGTGCTCCCAACGTTTTATAGTGGAGCACCTACATTTTTCCTGCTTCGCCCAATTTTTAGGGCTAGTAGTGCTTATAAGTAAAAAAGTTATAAGTAATTAGACTGACTTATTATCATTATGTAGCCAAATGATGTTGACCAATTGGGAAGGCTGCATTTTGCCATAACGATTAGCCATCAGTATTGCTCCATTATGATTCCTTTTTGTCTGCTGGCTGTACATGTACAATATGGTGGGGGGAGGGGTGAAGTTAAAAAGTAAGATTGATAAATGATGTCCTTGTCTATAGAATTTACCTTCGCTGATTTTGATTGAATCTGCTTTTTACCATACTTTGAAAGAAACAAATCTGAAAGTGGACCTGTAAATTTCAACTTGACCTATGAGTATGTATGACTTGACAAATGGATCAAGTTCTGTAAGATTACAAGATTTATACATGTATTTTACGTAGGGCTTCGCTCACTCTGTGGTTTAGGCGTTGGTTACAGGAACCAACCATGCCCAACACAAGGCTATATTACCACAATATCCATTGTCAATAAACACTATCTATTATCCAGAATATGATCTTTGCATTCTTATCCATAGTGGACCTGTCTTTGAGTCAAATGTGAAATGACATGTACCCTTCTATGCACATAATTACCAGTCAGGAAAAGACACAATCACCACTAGGACTGAAATGTCAGAAACGTCAGTAACTTTATTGAAACATTTCTTTATCTATTAAAGAACTGATGTTGAAAACATCACTTACAAGGCTACAAACAAAAAGCTGTAGTTCTTTGGGAAATATATATATAATGTGATAATATATAACATACAGGCCATAGGACGGACCAAAAATACTCCACATGACTTTTACTCTTTTTCACCAAATGTATAAACTGTTTTCTCAAAGCTGGTTTTAATGTAGATGTAGCTTGCCAGGACCATCATAATGTTAGCAGACAGGGAAGGGGTGGTTCAGTTGGGCCTGCTGTCTTCATGCACATCAATGGTTCAGCCATGTGTTGACTTCCACGGTGTGACTTCTGGGACCTGTGACAGGAAAAAAAGGAAGAATTTAATTTAAATCATGTCCTACATGTAGATTCAACCATACAGTATGCAGTATTTTACCTGTTACAGGGAGTTACAATGTAAGGAGATTGTCGACCACTGTGGATACTCCTACCCATGATTATAAATTGATAGTTTAAACTGTGACCCTCAACATATGTGTAAATCATTAAGGACATTTAACGCTTTCACATATGTACATTCAAACTTTCTTCCATGATTTGTCAATTGATACTGGTAAGCTGAGATTTTACAGACAATGTAAAACCGTATATTGTATTGAGAAATATCTTGAACTTTGTGACTTTGAGCAGCGCTCTGCTACCTATAAGATTAGAATCACATGTAGTTTGTCTTCCACTGCCTCAAAAGAAGTCAAACCCAACAAAACTAGCACCATGTACATTTTAGAATGTAGCATAACAATCATATAGGTCATCATTTAGAAATATTTTTCTAACATTTCACAGTTGGCAACTTTCCATACACTGAATATGGCCTTTGGGAAAAAGGGAGCTACCTGGTACACTGGTACAAGGGCTAGGCTAGTGGGTTGGGGTACCTCAGCAGGCTACCATTTCTTGGCTTCAACCCTATAGCTATGTATGGGAGTTTGGACTCTTATACTCATGATCAGTATCTCCTTGAGGAAAAAATGGGTCAAGCTGTGGGTTATCCTGATTGAATCACGGTTAAAGCGGTCGCCCAACACTGGTCAGCCCCTAAAAAAGGTCCGGACAGCAGGGATTTGCGTAAAACAGAATACAGCTAGATGTGGGTGGGTTGAAGGGAAGGCACCTGCTCATCATATTGCTGGGAGATGAGGGTAGGGGGTGGTGGTTGGTGGCAGCAATGAAGATCTCGACCAAGACTGGTAGAAAAGCCATCCATTATAAACAAAATTCTATAATATACAATTTAGAGTGTAAGGGGAGGGGTACAAGTAGAAAATTAATAAATAAAACTGGAAGTTGGATGGGCCAAGCAATGAGAGAGCCATTGTATGACACAAATTCAAAACTACTCACAGTCTCACACTAACTGAGTGTGCCTGAATGCATTAGCTTGGAGTCCAGTCTTCTTAGCTTTAGTCCGCTACTCCTTGACGAGGAGCACAGCTTGGGTAGTGGACTAAAGCTAAGAAGGCTGGACTCCCGGGTATAAATGTGTGTGTGTTTGTACAATGTTTAGTGTCATTTGTGTTGTTCCCTTTTTTGTGTAGGATACACATGCCACTATGCTGTAGCCTGTAGGCCTGACTAGCAGTATACTAGTATTGTATAGGTATAGGGAAGATAACCGTGTATTCCATGTTTAAAAAACTGGTCCTGTCTGTGTTCACTGTGGTGCATGCTCATTGCCCATCCCCCCTCCCACACACACATCCATTCCTATCCCCCAGGTAAGGGGAAAGACAGGTAACGTTACCACATTCTATGGTATTCTCCAAGCAGGTTTCGGTCGAGTAGGGTAGGAGTGTCCGGGATTTTTAATGTCTCTCTCCGTTCATATTTGCCACAAAATGCATAAGGGTGGGGCATTCCTTTCAGAATCAGTGTCGCTGTCCCGCCCTGCATACCATTAATTCATTGTTTGGCAAATCCTTTATTTGCAAGGGATTATCCGCATCTGCCACACTGGGGTAAGTGTCCAGCCAGCCGTGCTGGCCCCATGCTGCCCCCATGCTGCCGTCTTTATAGCTAGTGTTTTTTGTTGTTTTTCGTTTACAAACACGTCAATTTTCCCCAAATATGACAAAAGAATGAAAGCAACGTATGTGAAATAAACGTGTTTATGTTTTGAACTGTAATTAAATATTGTTGCAAAAGTAGCCGAATGTCAGAGCACTATGAGCTTTTTTTCTTCAGGAACTTAACCAGTACCATCTTGTACTGACTGATACACAAACAAATCAATAGCAAATCAAGTACAAGGATGTATCAAAATCACACGGTCAGCTATGGGGAGAATGAAAGAGCAGAAAACAGACATGCATTTACAAAGTTGATACACACGTTGGACTGTGGCGAGACCAGAGACACCCACAGCGGGCAATCAGAAACTATGAACAGTAAATCTAAGCTGTGTCAGACTCAGTGCCTGTTACAAATCGGCCATAATGTGTCAGAGTCATTATATCTAAAAGGCTTGAAGCATTCTGTTCTGTCGCAGAGGTGAGGGGAGAGAGACTCGATATCTCCAGGGCACTGTGAGTGAACCCCGCCTACCCAGAGAGCTTAGCCTGCTCGGGGTGTTGGTTCACCCCATTGGATTAAACTACGGTGACGGCGAAACTACGGTGTCTGCGAAACTCTATATCAGTATATGGCAGCTAAGAAGACAATCTGACAGAAGCGGGTCAATATAGCAGACTGGGCCCGGTAGAACACACCTAAGCCGACCCGTAGAGACGGGTGACCAGGCTAACCCTGCTCGACCAGGACCTCTGCTTGGAGAGTAACCCCAATCCCCCAGCAAAATCATCAGTACTAGTTGCCTTCCCGCCAGCCCAACCTCACATTGAGATTATTAACCCATCTTTTCCTCAATGATATTCTATTAAAGGCCGAACCCCCATGAATAGCCTTGGGGCCCAGAAAGGGTATCATGTTGAGGTAAAACACCCCACTAGCCCAGCTCATCTTTTTCGGGAACCCACAGTTAACAAATGTCACGAGCATATGTATATTTATATTACAATCAGGAGAGGGCTGATACTGGTTAGGTATTTCTATCTCTGTCGTTGTATTCAAAAGGTTAAAGCATAGTCACTACAAGGAGTCTTGTACTATATGATTTGTACCAGTCTGGAAAAAAACACACATCCAGTTTCAGTTTGTGTTTAGGTAGTACTGTGCATCGTAAATATCGTTGTGATGGCACACATCCTCGCATTGTTCACCTTGACACATGCAGTATGGTGAGTATAATATTTGCAGGTGACTGGGTACCAACAGCCAACCAAGGGACCTTCTTGACCCGATAAAGAACGTTATAGTCTTGGTTATGGTCCGCCAATGTAAAATTATATGGCTGTCAACACATATAGCGTACCATTACAGTATAACTGTTATGCGATCAAAGGGATTCGGGATATATTTGTCCTTACCTGCATCGATGCAAGGAGATACAGAGCAAATGTTACTTGCAACAAGCAGTTTTTTTGTCTTACCTTTTGGGTTGTTAATTTCCCATTTCCTCCGTATGTAGTGGTCCATGTGCCCTGGTCGTCCTCGGCATCGCAGCCGCCATTTTGAAAGGTTCGGTGCAGGTCACGGCTATCCCATCAGCCTGTGCGCAGGCCGGAGCCACAGCCTGCGGGCCGGAGCCAATATCTTTATGCCCCATAGTTATCGTGAATCAACGTCCTTCAGAGGACGGGAGGACGTACTCTGGTACCATAGCTATGCACTTATTGCTTTGCCTATAACACCATTACTATCGAGAATTGGATATGTACCGGGTGGGCACCAAGAGGTAAATGAACATGGCAAATATGAGGAAAACAAACTGTACCATAGTGATCTCTGGGATGGAGGCAGACGACACTAGTATTGCAAATACAATCAAAGACAAGTTTTCTGAGGTGTCGAATGCCCTCCCTCGGCTAGACACTTCCTACCTTCTCCTCAACAGCTACCCACGCTCCAGGTCTGGGAGGTATACCAACGTCTCCGGGCGGTCAAGGTCAACAAAGCCCCTGGCCCTGATAACATCCCTCTCAAGCTGCTAAAGGAGTTCGCCTGTGAGCTCAGCACGCCTTTTTGTCATATTCTCAATGCCCCTTTTGCCACCGGCACAGTCCCCAACCAGTGGAAATAGGCAATTGTTGTGCCCGTCCCAAAATCTCAGCCAGCTAGCATTGAATAGCTCAGACCTATTTCACTAACCTGCCAATTTGCAAATATTGCTGAGTTCTTTGCTTGCGAGTGGATCTTCGAAAGACATTCATTTCGACACAAGGCAATTCGGCAGCCTTAAGGGCCGTTCTACCGTCCACGCGCTCGTAAGTCTGGTTGACAGACTATGCCAGGGAGCCGACAACCCTGGAACCATCAGTACCATCGTGGCCACGGACTTCTCGAAGGCCTTCGACCGAGTCCATCACAATCCTGTGATAGCTAAGCTGCTAGACAAGGGTCTGAGACCAGAGCTAGTACCGTGGGTCTGCGATTTCATTATCTTCGCCGTGTACTATAGTACTCGGGGAAGATTATGTTTTCGGTTGAGCCAGCTGTTTGGTGGGTCTGTATGTATGTCAAGAGCATAACTCAAGAGACCTTTGATGAACCTTTATGATTTTTGGTAGGTGTGTAGTGGTTGTGCAAAGGAAGGTCAACTTCAAAAATGGTTCACCTTGCGTTTTTCAACAGTACTGCAGCGGACTTTTTAATTTTTGTGCGTTTGTATGTTGGGAAAAAAAGTGACGGAAACATTGATGGATCTTCATGATTTTTTGCAGGTGTGTAGATGTTGTAAAAACGGAGGTCAAGTTCAAAAATGGGTTTCCTTGCATTTTCCGTCGGTACTGCAGCGGGCTTTGTGTGGATGTGTATTTCTTGTGGACAACATAACTCAAGAAGCTGTTGATGGATCTGTATGATATTTAGTGGATGGGTAGGGTTTATGGAAAGGACGGTCAAGTTCGATAATGGGCCTTCTAGTGGGTACGTAAGGTACTGCAGCTGAGCTTCAAAATTTAGTGTCATATTTTCTGAAAGTGCCATGGTCATGATAGTTGTGTGGTAGATAGTTCATGCCACAAGAAGTAAGTTCTGTAAGTTTGGGCCCCCTAGCGGCTTGTTTAGAACTGCAGTGGGTGTTTTTGGTTTGACATTCGGTCAAGTAAACAGATTGTCGTGAAGTTTTGTATGTAGAGAGCTCAGATGGTGCTTAAATACACAATCGATGTCTAATTATAGAAAACAGGAGCAGAATTAGTAAGGATAATTGTAAATCCATTAGATCTACATTCCATAATGGGGCATGTGACAGCGTTCCCGAAACAGGCCAGCAGAAAATAAGGCCTTGCCAAGAAGTATAAATAAACAGATGGGGTACATAAATAAACAAATGGGGCAGTCTCACTACAATTCAAGCAGATGTGTGGGTCCGGTTGGTTTTTGAAATGTTCAGTTTCGGCATTTTTGTCCAACACACGGTTGGAGACATAACGGAAAGAGAACAAAATAGAAAGCCTTGCAAAACACCTAAAAACATGTGAATAACCAGCCGGACCACTCTTCTGCTCAGAGAGAACCTAGTATCGTATGTAGTAGTAGTAGTAGACTGGTTTATTCGTCATCATCTGACAGACAGGCCTTATGGCAGCCTGAATTGCGATGCTAAATACAACATATTGCTAGGCTAAATACAACATAGGGCATTGCGTGTTACAAATTAGGCAACGATTAAAAGTTTCCATGAATATCAGTTAAAACAATTGATAAGTCTATTTGAAATATTGCACAATCATTCAGTTAGAGTTTGACTCCGAACAAGCAGGGCGCGGTCGGTATATAACATTACAATGTTTTCTAGAGTTCATATCATGAGTACATCCAAAAGTTTATATATAAATATATATATTACAACAACAGTGTGAATAGAGTCATGTTTGTTTAGAGTTCATTGAGCAGTTCAACAATGGTAGGAATTGCGCTCGTCCTGTAGCGCCTTGACCCAGAGGGCTGCTGGTACCAGATACTAGTCCTGTACCAACAAATGTTTTTTATCCCTATCTAGACTGGACTCATTCTATCCCCCCCCCCCCCTCATAACTTAATTTGCAAGGGGTGATAGCATGTATATATTAATCACTCTTCACAATAAGCCTTGATTATTTGGCGAAGATAATGTGTTCGTGGAACTCTAGTTACTGCAAGGAAACAGCCTGTTAGGTACAGAGGATCACTCTCTAACTGGCAGACGCTCACATATACATGTGGAGTTGCTCAAGGTACTTTACTTGGCCCAATCCCCTTCCCTGTCTTGATAGATGATGCTGCAACTGGCGCACTCAGGTTAACTTTGAAATATGTAGATGATATGAACTTCCTGGAAACAAGAACTCTCCACGTCCCCTCCTGTCTGCAAAATGACCTAGACGAGCTAAACTCTTGGACAAGGAAAAACCACATGCTTTTAAATGGTACCAAGTGTCTAGCAATGCACATTACGTTCTGCAGGAACCCGCCACCGTTTCCTACATTGCAAATCAACTCCTCAACTCTGTCTGCTGTACCTTGTTTGAAAATACTTGGTCTCCGCATTCAGAAAGACCTACGTTGGAATGAGCAAGTCAGTCACATGTCAGCACAAGCCGCAAGAAAACTGTTTATTCTCAAGCGACTCAGAAAGTTCAACCTTTCACCTAATGGACTACTTGCCACCTACATGGGGTATATTAGACCCCTTCTCGAGTACACTGTGCCCATATGGAACCCCGGACTGAGAAACCACCAAGTGGACCAGCTAGAGATAATTCAAATGAGAGCTTGTCGTATCATCCTTGGCCGTGCCTACCCTGGATATACGGATGCACTGACACAGCAAGGT
This sequence comes from Branchiostoma lanceolatum, assembly GCF_035083965.1. Taxonomy (NCBI): domain Eukaryota; kingdom Metazoa; phylum Chordata; class Leptocardii; order Amphioxiformes; family Branchiostomatidae; genus Branchiostoma; species Branchiostoma lanceolatum. The sequence continues at coordinate 3,498,515 of NC_089737.1, forward strand.
CTCACTACCCTATCTGAAAGGCACGATAGTCTATGTCTGAAGTTTGAAAGATCTCTACTCGGCTCTAAATTCGAACACTGGCTGCCAAGTCGTAGATCTGCCATCTCGGCAAGGTGTACCCGAATGGACATAAACTGAACATTCCTAAGGCAAACACATTAAGATTCAGTAACTCTCCGATACCGTACGTGGCACAGTGCAGGCCTTAGAAGGCATTAAACAAGATTGGGGCATATATGTGAATGTTGCCAATTTTTTTTAGAAACAATGTTGTCTGTTATTTGTATATGTATCGTTTTTATATACGTATGAGATTATCTGTGAAACTTTTTTGTACTGTACATTGGTTCTTAATTCAGTGAGTGTTTTACAACTGCGACAAACAAATAGAATGCATCTTGTATCCTCTGTTATTTGGATTTGCTATGTTATAACTTCGTATTGTATACCGAAAATCAGACTACTCTGCCTTGATACATGATTGCCTCTGTAATGCTCCATGAGACATTTTACCAATGAATTATAAATTGTATTAGTTAAAATACATCGTCCTGTCGAAGCAAGGTTGTTGGCCTACGTATCCAACCCATGCCTAAGTAAATGCCTTATTTTACTAACATAAAGCTGTGAACTATTCACAATACAAGGAGCGCTGCAGCTGTATTGATTTCTTCTAATGCCTTGTAAAATAAAATGTAATTGTTTTTAATTGTTTTTCTGGAGCATATGAAATTATTTTTTAAGCTTTCTTACAAATCTCAACTCTTGGGGCCCTAGATACACCCAATGGCATTCATAATTTTCATTCATTCATATAAAATAACGTTTACAAGGAAGTATCTAATGTAATAATTTGAATTCAAATTCTTACCATGCAGAGTCATGTTCAATCTCACTATCAGTTGCACAGTATTTTTTAACAAACTTGCATTGTTACATGGCCATCGGTAGCTGTCCAAACCTCATTAATTGCTATTATTCAGTATTGTATATCTTAAGTCATAATAGGCTGCCTTGATTACCTATTTAATGGTTCGTGATACATGTCATGAATGAATTAATGAAATGTATTAGTTGAAACACATTGTTCTTCGAAGCATGCTTGCATTGCATGATGGTACAGGGTATCTATAATATAGTAAGTGAATGCCATGTTTTTCTCATAGAAAGCTATGGATTATCTACCATACAAGGAGTACTGCAACCATCCTGTTTCGCCTTTTAAAATAAAACTTTCCTTTATATTTTCAAAAACCTTTTTCTGCCTTTTTCAAAAACCTTGCCTTTAATTTTCCCAAGTACTCTTTCACCAGCAATCCCACACACGCAAGAAACATATAAGAATAATTTATATCTTAACAAATTTCAACATTGCCATACCTCAATCTTTCTCCAAATGGTATTCACTGTTCTCTATTTACGCAATACATATCAAGTAAAAAGTAACAGTTTGCTAGAAAGTATTTAATGTAACAATTTAAATTCAAATTCTTCTGGTTTACTCTGAGGTATTTTGAGAGTTCTTTTATTAATAGTAAAAGCTAGATAATTGAGTTGTCCATGTTTGTTTCTAATTCAGATTGGCTCAGACCGGGAAATAGGCTGCCCCAATAAGCTTGGGCAATTGGTGGTGTAGGGGTTTTCAGAAGATCATAAAAATGCAAATATTTACTAGTAAATTACTTCAATTGTTATCTTGCAAGAAATAAGCAACATCATGTCAAGTTTTCATTTAAACGCGGTAAACCAAGTAATCATATCATATCATTGAAACACCCCGACCCCACAACTCCTGCCACTTCCCTATAAAAGGATAGGAAACATGGAAGGGGAGGGGCATCATTTTTGAAATAAAAACATTGTTCTACTCTAAAGTAATAAAATAGTTTTCCACAATTTTCAATAAAATTTAAGGGAACTACTTGCCATAGACTTACGTTTCTTTAATCTGTCTCACTAAGTGTCTTTGCGTTACTTGTAAACATATACGTTTTGAGTGGATATCAAACATTCTGATCCCAGCTGATATATGATTGTAGGATGATATTTGCATGTCATTTTGTAAGGTTTGCCGTCCCAAAGTGTCGCAAAGTATGGTAATTTCTTAACTTTTTTTAATACCCAGGGGTTGGGGGTGGAATTTTTATACAAATTTTACACATGACTTGAGAAAGGCTTTTTGTGTTAAACAAAATTTCCATACAATGTTTATTTACATGTCTGTCACCTTCGAAGCAGGTTTTCTATATTCTTTACTCGCTGATCCAAGTTGAAAGACTCCAATGTGTGTTTTGACAAACTGAAATAAAAATCAAGAGATTCATAGGCATAACGAAGGATTTGCCCCTTCGTCCTCAGAATAGCCCAGCCAACATTCTGTATTCACATTTCTTGTAGGTTTAAAGTAGGTTCTGCAATTTTGGCTACTATGCTTTGAGCATCGGTGATAGAGATGTAATAAGACAGGATGAGTGTTGTATCTTCGACAACTTGACTGATTTTAATGTCGTGCTCAACCCTTTGTCAAATCAGTCCGCCGACTTTTCCATACCAGGATGTCCACAACTGAATAAGAGAGCTAAAAGTGGACAGCCTTGCCAGATACCGAGATACAGCTTTGAAATACTAGTTTGATATGCAGCCTTTTATAATCGTATACATCATTTCACCAGATACATGGGATGATGTTTGGTCCTGACCCAAACTTCACAAGGCTGCAATAGTAAATATCATTTTCACACGGAAATTCTTACCAATAAATCTAGACTTAAGTTCCTTGACCTTGGTCGTGTGGATAAACCTTGGGTGATCTCCTTGTATTATTTTTTCCAGAACAGCTGCGAACAGTTTTTATTCAGAGTGATCAGAATGTTGAGAATGTCTTCCATTGGCAAAATCATTCCTGTCCCGACACCTTTCTTTAAAAGATCTTAGTACTGGTCTATTTTGTGATTGAGACATGCCTTCCTTCTAATTCTCATTGGATTCTTTATTTAAGGCCGCTTACCCAATGCTATCCAAAAATGTTATAGATAAAACTCAGCGGACAGTTCATCAGTTACTAATCTAAAAGTTGATCGACCTCCTTGAAACAATGTTTGTTACTTGTCATGTTAATATTCATGTTTATTTTATTACAAAGACAGTTTTCAACTGGATGAAGTATTCTGTTTTGATGCTTTACAAATTACAGCTGCCATTTTCTCATCAATATTCCAGTAATGTCGTCACTCGGTAACGCTAGTTTACACACCTTGGTGAAAACTATACATTACGGTGTCTACGAACAGCGTACGGTGAAGTCAACTGTTATCTAATGTCTAAGACCTGCCCCTGTCGTCATTTATCTTCATTACATGCATGGCTGCTTTACAGACAACTTTTGTCGTATCGGTAGTTAGTTTCATGTTGACCTTTGATTCCTGTGGTGATGACCTTAAGGCCATAGCCTTCATTTCTACTCGGAATGTTATGAAAAATATACTGGACTTTTAGATGTTTTACTTAAAGATGTCGACATACATTGTTGGCCGAATAAGTGTTTAATTGTTCATAAAAAAGAACACCAGAACGAGTGTTGCCTTCGGCAAGGTATGCGGACTACGTCAAAACACCAGATAATGCGTCCAGCAAACTTTAGAAACGTCATGCTACTCCTATGGCTGTTGAAGAGCTACGACACTAGTTAAGGTGAAGGTGAATTGAGCTCAGCGAGTTATTTTCTGAATAATCTATCCATCTGTTCATTTATCTATTTGTATATACAACCTTAGGACAGCTACTCGACTACTACAGCAGCAGAAACAGTGGACTACTACAATTACTACTACTAGGTGAGTAAGTGGTGGTGGTAACTGGTTTAAAGAACAAAAATGTGTCCATAGCCTCAGTGCCTCCAAAAACACCGAATTCTTTATCCATCCCAGTAATGAGTCTATAGAATCAGACGACTGCTAAGACACCTGACATGCTTCACAGGGCTGCTGCTAGTCCCTCGGTATGTCGGTGATTTTAGCACATTAGAAAAAGTAACCTACAACATGATTTATCCTATGTACAAAGTTAATCATAATTTGAATTGAAACATCAAATTGTTTGAAGCAATTCATAAAGGAAATTCATGTGAATATGATCATGGGTTTTATGCTCGTTCTGCCGCTGATTAAAACGTGTCCAAAAGTTAGTAATGATATTTACGTTGATTTAAGATATGGCGTAAGGGCACCCATATACCCAGCGATGACTTACCTAACATTGCGAAATAGAATGGCACTGTGTGGCCATATAGAAGATGATACAAAGAGCTTAACAATGTTAGCCAATAGAGGTAGCATTTAACTGGAATATAATGAAAGGTAAAATGATGAAGACAAGAAGACCTCCTAACTTGGCGAAATATTTCTGTACATTTCTTCTCTTAATGTGAGTTTTTTTTTCATGATTAGTCCTCATTCATAATGCAAATGTAACCCTCTGTGACCGTATACCTAACTACTCGCTAGTGCCCTGGACAATTTCATAATGTATGGAGATATTGAACCACTTAAACACGAACAGCTATACACACCAGGTACTAGAGAAACATAATAAACTAGCATTTTACGGCAGGTTTTCGTATAAATGTTTTGCTTTTGGGACGAAGCTGCACTGCTGTATTCTATTAAGTTTAAGGTTCTAGATCTTTATTTCTTGATTTGATTGTAGACCTGCCTTTAATTATGGCATACAACCCAAAACCTTCACCTATATATATAAGATAAGAAACGTAAATGACCCACCTTCTTCTGAAGAATTGTGATCGTTCGTTCCACCTGCACTTTAAAGGGGCATATTGTAGAATCTGGTGGGCCAAAACTACAAATAGTAAGAATTTGAATGAGTTGGAGTCTGTCCTTGATAGTCTTGCTAGCCCATGGATCCACAGGGGGCATAGAACGGCGCAAGCTTCTAAGGAAATCCAGGGAGTATCGGAGGACGCCAGAGGCCGCCATTATCCCAGCTTGGCACAGACCGCGTCGGAGATCCTCGGTTACACGTCAATAATCCAGTGGAAAACGTCAGGTTTCGCTTCTAGACAGACCTTATACATTCACGTAACACATGATAACATCTATATTGCACAATCCCCCCCAAAAAACGTTGGTTGAAGACACCAAAAGCACTCCTGCAGGGGACAGGTACAAAACCGCTGCTGCCCGCTACAGGAGCGCCACAAATTCTATATAAGTAACATATGTTACATGTATTTGAGTCTTATAATGGAAAACACTGCAAATATAGATTTTCCTCATTAGCTATGCAAATTAAGTCCCATTAAGCATACTTTGCACTTGTTTGTTTGTTTTATTGGGATCTCCATTAGTGTTCAATTATTACAATCTTACACTATTCTTCCTGGAGTCCATTCACAATGATACATTAAAGTCAAAATACAAGTAGAAAACATATACAAATGATAGACAGTCATGACCAAAATCAAATATGATACAAGTCATCCACAATTGACAGACAGTAATGAACAAAATCAAATGTGATGCAATAAAAAGAGCGTGAGGGGTCAGAGGTCAACTTGAAATACATATGTACATACATTCAGCTACCACCAGTGTTGTAATGGCTTATTTGTGTACTTTAGTGTAATCAGTCTTTCTTTGAGGAATGTTTTGAACAGTGAAGGTGCGGATGTTTTTATGTGTTGTGGAAAGGTGTTATATGATTGAATACATCTGTACAGAAAGGTTCTGGTAGCTGAGGTGGTTTTGGGTTTTGGCAGTTTGAAACCCCCTCTTTGTGCAAGACGGGTATTGTGTTGATGTGTGTTGTCAATTCTCTGTAACCTTTTATAGATAGCTTCTGGTTTTTGGGTCGCCTGAAGTTTGTGAAACATAGAGAGAGTCCTTGTGTATAGTCTTACGTTAACTTTGGGCCAATTCAACCTCCTTTGCACGTCATCTACGTTGGAGTCATACTTTGCATTTAGGACAAGTCTAGCTGCCTTGTTTTGTAGAATCTGTAGTTCATTCAAGTGAGATTGAGAACTAGCTGACAAGAGGCAAGAGTAGTAATCCATGTGACTTAGGACAAGTGATTGTGCGACTGTTTTCCACGTGTCGCTCGTGAGGTAGTCACGAGTTCTTGCTAGTGCTGCCAAAGCGCTTGTCATTTTTGATTTAACTTTGTCCAGGTGTAGACCCCATGTTAACTGCTGGTCCATTTCAATCCCTAGCAGTTTCGCCTGCTCTACCGGTTCGATCATTCTGTTAAGCATCGAAAGCTGTAGTGTTGGCTTATGCTTTAGTTTGTGCCGACTTCCTATGACGATGGACTTTGTTTTGTCAACATTTAATACTAGTCTGTTAGCGTGAACCCAGTCACCAATAATCTTAACTTCATTGTGTATATCTCGGTCTAAGCTACCTGCATACTAAATATCATGGGATACGCTATTCCTTTGTTCAGTTATTCTCCTTAGATGATTTTCACAATAACGCCCCTGCAGTTCTAGAGCAAGCTGCTAGGTCAAGTAGCAAGGTCACATACCAGGGGGCCCAAAATCGACCTTGAATTTCGGCTTCACAACACCCGCCCACATACCAAATATCATCGTAATCCATCCAGAGGTTCTTAAGTTATGCTGGCTACAATAGTCAGGAAACACACACACACAGACAGACACACACACAGACACGCCAAAAACAATATCTCCATTTTTCATGGAGATAATAAATATTCATCGACAATTCGTGCCTCGTATAACAATAAATGGAGGTGCTATGTGGTGTAGTGGTTTGCGCTTCTGTACTTGCCACATCTGGTTCAAATAACTTGGACCAGAACGCCCGAGTTCAAGCCCAGGGTAGGACACCTCTGGACAAGAGTTGCATTGAGTCATACCAAAGACTTTATAAAAATGATACATACTTCTGAAACAGTATGGAAGTTAAACACACTGCCAGTGGACTCGCCCCCTGCTGCAGTGATTACACCACAGTGTGGCCAAGGGCTATGAGACGAAGATGGGCACCGCCCTTTACACCTTATGGTGTGGGTGGATTTTAACTAACTTTTAACTAATAACAATAAATACCTTTTGTATTCGGCTTATTTCAATGTTGCTGGTTAGGTTTTATAACTGGCATGGTAGATATCATACTGTATACATGGACACCAACATACTTTATATACAGACACACGCACACTCGCCACACAAAGCAAGTATTGTTTCTAAATATTCATAGGAAAGCAAATGCCAGACATGGAACATAGCAAAAAGGACAAAGAAAGAGAAAAAAAAATTAATATGTGTTATAACATGGCGGGCTGGGTTGGTTATACTTCTGTGAAGGTGCCAGAAATCAGGGAAAGTAGCAGAACGTCCATGCGCCACGACCCCTGCTGGCAGAACGCGTAAAAGCCGCATTGTATACACCTACAGGGCAAGTTAGTTGTTTATTTTTTTATTTTGGGCTCGACGGCCCATATTATCAGGCAGACACATACACATCAACACTACATCTAAAAAAAATATGACTAAATATTTACAATGGGCGAGGGTAGAAAAGTTGACAGTAGTGTCGCCAAAAAGGACACGGAGTAGTAGCTTAATGATGTTATTCTCGGACCCTAACAGTCGACAGACAAACGAGTACATCAGTTTCCGACGCTTGGCGTCAAAGGTGTCGACATGCATATGTACAACAAATTCACTGTTGCTAGTGCTTCTGGTTGAGACAACAGAATTTTAAAGCCGTCATGATAGGCAACCCCTTGTCTATGAATGGTTCCATCTCTAAAGCTTGACCAAGGACCAAAACTGAGCACAATAAATTGCACTACAGTGTGACATGAAAAGGATCCGCTTCACCTCAGGTATACAGTGGCCAAATTTCGCTGCTAAATCAGTCTCCGATGTTAACAGGGCACCGAATGCAGATCTGAAGAGCATTCAAGAATGGCTAGAAACAAAAAAGACTCACACTGAACACAAGTAAGTGCAAATCGATGCTCTTTGGCACTTCTAAAAGGCTGCAATTCGGAAAGGAACAACTAACTACATATCTATCAGGAACCTACATTGAAGTTGTACCTTCTTTCAGGTATCTGGGGGTCTGGCTAGACGCATGTTTGACATGGCAATTTCACGTGGAGAAAATGACCAATGTCGTCTCTGCAAGAATGGGTGTTCTCCGAGGTCTTGTCGCCATTTTACCACAAAATATCCTGGCAATGTTGTACAACTGCTTAATTCTGCCAAAACTTGATTATTGTGATGTGGTGTGGGAAAATTGTGGGAAAGTTTTGTGTGCACAAGTCATTGTATTATCAGCTACCAGAGTACCTAAGCTCCTTTAGCAGAGCGTCTGAGTCTCCAGTTACACAACACGAAATAGTTCAAATCTCTCTTTACGTCTGCCGAATCTGGGAAACGTATATTTGCATACAGGGGAGCAGAGACATGGAATACACTACCGGTATATGTTAAAAATACTCCATCCATACAATCATTCAAAACACTGTGCAAGAAAATTGGGAGACCCCTGACCTCCAATCCTTACGACCTGGCACGATATGGACTATGAGTATGGATACGATTTTGTAATGACGCACAAGTATGTTATGTAAATATCAGTGTATTGTTTGTATATGTGTATTTACCCTGAAAATCAGTGCCAAGCCACTGAGGGAGCTATCATTGTAAACAAGAGTGGTGTTTAAAAAACACACCGGCGACGTAAGAATTGTGCAAAGAAGGTCCTAATTTGCATGATTTATATCTTACTGTGTTAATCTTCACGATACCTTCAAGTGCCACAAAGTTTTCAAGTTAAGTCTTAATTAGCATAATTTGCCAGATCTAAGTGGTGCCCCAACGTTCAAATATCTAGACTAAGGGATAAAAGACATATGAGATATATATGTATACGTATATACTCTTGGCCGTAGTCTAAACGGCCCAGACGAGGACGAGGCGGACAAAAACGAGCCTTGCCCGTTTGGAACGACTTGGGACGCGCAGGGTAGGCGTCCCAAACGCTTAGCCTTAAGACGCTTCCATTTTCACAAAGGTCAGGTATTGAAGTCACGTCCACTCAGAACATTTCAGCATACTCCAAACTTAAATGAAGTATCCACCCTGATGCCACCGGGAGCGACACAGAAGCCACCGCGGGATGCAGTCAACTCCAGCCCGATCGCATCGATCTCATAGATCTGCCCCCTCGTGGTAAGTTCCTTGATAAAATTACTGTTTCATTTTACATAATTGCAACGCTTGCCAAACAGTCAATAAAAAAAGCAAAGGCTCAACTTTTGTATTAGTTCGTGACAAACTATAATCGGTTGGTAACACAGCTTTGTCATAATCTATCGTGCTGTAACGTTATATACTCATACTGAGATCGATGGCATAGTCAAAGCCTGCATGTTTACATCGGTGACCGCCCTATGTTCCGAAATCTCTATGTTTCGAAATCTCAATGTTCCGTAAGCCCTATGTTCCAGTTCACTCAAATAACAGAAGCTGTCCTAAGTATGCTGTTCACACACACATACATACATACGCATAACATTTTCGGCGAAGGTAATAATTCATCCCGACTCCCTACCATTTGAATTCAACTATTGGATTTTGTAACAATAGTCATTACGTATACTCTACCTATGTTCAAAACATTGTATGTATATAGATAATTAGTTGATTCCTAAATACGTATACAAAATATAGCTACATGTTTTTTGGTCACTGGTTTGCAGTTAAAAAACCTTTTTAGCACTTTTTTTTATTAAATCCAACGATGACAATTCATTATTGACGAAAGTAATTTGCTGTATGTATAAGACCAAGTTGATTGGATTATATGAATGAGATCCTCTTGTGAACCCAGCTAATGGGAGCGTGCTATTGAAAAATATTCAAAAGAAAAGTTGCTTTTATTATGACATTTATTTGGTCAGAGCACAGAGTATGGCATGCAGAGATATAGGTTCTTCATTTTGTTATTAATAATTGAGAGCATGAATTCTAATTTCTCATTTCGCATCTTTTTACCATTTAAAGTATGGCCTAACTCTTTTTTTTCTTCAAACGTCCAAAACTTGTGGCCTCCTTTGCAGAGTACTTGCGGCTGTTTTCTTTTTCAAGTTACAGTTTCATCGTTACATTTCTTTTCTTCAGTTTTTAGCTATTGCTGGCCGGCCAGCGATAAGAAAAAAAATAATAATATGTGGTAAATAAGAAAACGGTAACGTAAAAAAGAAAACAGTCAGAAGGAGTCTGCAACGGAGGCTACAAAACTTCATGCATTTGTGGATGTCATCCCAACCTCCTTGGTCATCCATGCACTGTAAATGGAGAACTGTTTGCGGTGGTTTTACTTTGGCGGTGAACTTTTCAGCGCGGACCTTAGGTGACCGGGAAACGTTTTGTCCATCTAAGACTTTGGCGCTACTATTGTTTCAAACGCGAACTTAGAATCACCGCGAATACATCTACTGTTTCCCCTACTGCGAAATGAATAACCACGCAAACTTAAAACGCATTTACAGTATTCAAATTAGCATTTAACTCAGAAAGAATTGGAAAATCCGGTACATACATCTGATGTCGATCCTACAGGGAGGGGTTAGTGAACAGTTCGTGAACTGTCCCCTGTCTGACCATACATTATACGCGTAAATAGAAGGGGGAGTAGGGTATTACAGTTTGTCCCTATAATCATAAATGCATGCATCCCTATGGAGAAGTTGACAGACATATGATAAGGTGTGATTATCTAAGCAACCTCCTTGATCTCAAAAATCAAAGATTCTGACCAAGAAAATTACCCTCAAATCCTAACCTGTTCTGTCGACTGTTATCTAACAGAATTACGAGAACTTCTATACAGCTATTCTCCAAGGAAACACCCCCCGAGCCAGAGCCCTTGAGTCATTCCATTTGGGCCCGCTCGCGACCATTTCACTATCTCCCAGAAGACAAAAAGATAGAGAAAGGTAGTTTTTGTCAACAAATTCTACAAGTGTGAAGTCTGACCTGTCATAGCCACCCCAGATTTGCCAATACTTTACACCAAAAAAAAAAAAACACTTTCAATGTTTCAATGCCCTCTATTAGTCTACAATTTTGAGCTGGGGTGTAGGCGCCTACCCTAAAACCCTAAAACCGTAATTCACTTTATCTTCACGGTAGTAAAGATTTCACGGTGTAAGAAAGATGGACATTTTCACTGAAGTTTAAGTTCACGGTGGTGGCAAGTGATTTACAGAACGGATGTGTAAAGGAATCATAAATAATAACTACATATTTATCACTGGGATGATAAGTTCACGGTACAGAGGTGACCGTGAAAACAGCTGTGAACATAAAGTTACAGTGAAAAAAAAAAACAAGAATTACAGTACACTTGTCCCCACGGAAATCAGACCGAATATCCTCTTGGACAGATTGTATATAAACGCCGCCAGAAAGAAGTGCGAGACATATTCAAAGCTTATTGAATATTGATTTTGTATTCGTTTTCAAACTAATAACATGATTCCCAGATTGCAATATAATTTTGCAGTAAGTACTAGGGTAACGTTTATTTTTCTGCCATTTATACAATGGTGTAGCACTGCATTACAGCTGACTCCAGCAGCGGAGGGATATGTACAAGCTTTCGCGTACAAGCACATGTGTGTACTCTACTTTAGTTCTACAGGAGAACATTCATGGCGGCGGGAGGTGGGCACTGCTATTTCAGTTACTTTTATGATACTTTGCTGATGTATTTTTTACTTTGTCTATATTGAATCTTGAATATGTTTGGTTAGTCTTATGCAGATGATGACAGATTCCTGTGAAGGTAGGCGATAAGTTTGATTTTACCGATTAGTTGAGCCACGCCGTGTGTTGAATAATCAGTTTGTGGAATTTGTGCCGAAGCCGTGATGGTCTTGATAGTTTGTCCAAACCGTCAACATTTAACCCGGGCATCTAGTATATGATTGAAGCCAACGTCATGTACAGCGCTGATGCTATACGCTCGTATTTTCACTGTTTAAGATATACGAATATATATGTTTAAGAATATATGAGGCTGGCTGTGGTGCATTGTCTACTGTGGAATTGAATACATTTGATGTCGTGTTTGAAATGATCATACAGCCAGACACGTAGGTGACATTGTAGTGTTTTGCAGTTATTATTTTGTTTTACCTTTGCCAAAATGGTTAGGTAGTTTGTGTGTTTTAGGTAGAGTTTGCATACATGTATAAGACGTGTTTTCACGGAAAACATCGGCCGGCATATAGAAACGACCACACAGGCAGTCGAAATCAGAGTCCTATTGTGTTCGTTCACTGAAGCCGAAGTCGTAAAAAGGGGTGTCAGACGGAAGTTGCCTGTTAGCCAAAAACATGAAAATTGGCTCATTTTAGGACATGATTAAGAGCTTGAATTTAACGGAAAAAAAACTGAGCTAAAAAGAACAACTATTCAGCTTTACTAGAATAGCTTGGAAGTTTTCAGAAATTCAAGTTGAAGTGCTTGGCCTTGGGCAACCTCAAAACAATACAGTGTTTGTAGCTGGTGAAAAAAAAAGGTAATTTTGTCTCAACTTTGAAACGCTTTAAGTCCAAAAGTGGTGTTTTGTTTTGCTTCAAATTAACATCATATATACATCTAAGTAGTAGCTATCATGTACAAGTTTTAAAATTTTGGTATTTTTTTTGGTTGTCACGTAACTGTCCTCAGAAGTAGTTCATTTTTTTATGTTTGACGAAAAATATGGTGTTGGGCCATATTTAAGGCCCAATATATGGGAAAGTAAAAAAGTGATCTAATTTAAATTCATGTCGAAGGTAACCCTATGCATGTTCTATCAAATGAATGGTTGCAAAGGTTGGTGTCTTGTATCGTTGCTGTGTACTTGTCCCTTTAAAGGAGGCCATATTTTTGGCATGTGTGAAAATAGATACTTTGGGCTATGTTTGAAGCTCTGAAATTGTCAAAGTAGGATGTTTTTTTTTTTTAAATTCAATCTTTTATCAGATGTACCCCTGTGTATTGTCTACAGAAGGAATGCCTGCAAAGGTTGGTGTCTTGTTTCGTTGCTGTGTATTTGTCCCTAAAAGTAGGTCATATTTTCGACATACGCGGAAATCAACATTTTGGGCTTACTTTGAAGCTCTGAAGATGTCAAAGTAGGATGTTTTTTCAATTCAATCTTTTATCAGATCTCCCCCTGTGTATTTTCTATGAAATGAATGCCAGCAAAGGTTGGTGTCTTGCTTCGTGTGTGTGTACTTGTCCCTAAAAGTAGGCCATATTTTTGGCATGTGTGGAAATTGATATTTTGGGCTATGTTTGAAGCTCTGAAATTGTCAAAGTAGGATGTTTTTTTTTTTTAGATAATTTTTATTAAGATTTTCCAACATCATAAACGACAGATACATGCATACATAATAGAAACATAAAAACCAGGTGACATTTTGCTAACACTAAATTATACTAACAACTTATTGCATAAAGATCCCCACTTAAACAGGTGTTTATCAATTTTTCCAGAATTATAAGCACTTATATATTCCACTTTGTGGTAATGCTTAACATAGGCAATATATCCATCTAACGTAGCTAATTTTACATGTCTGTTTTTAAATAAATAAAGTTTTGCAATTAGCAACAGCGTATTAATTACAATAGAACAATTAACAGAAGTACCTAATATGATATTTCTAGGTGCAAGTATAACAGAGGCATTGACATGGTTTTGTATCCAATTTTTTACCTCTCCCCAAAACTTTACGAGTGAAGAACAATGGTAAAAAATATGCAGAGGAGTTTCCTCCTCGCTGTTACAATAAGAACAAAGTGAATCGTCGGATAAGTTCCATCTGTACAGCTTATTTCTTAACCCTCAAACCACCGTAGCTTTTTTACGACGAATCTTACCGTATGGGGTCAAAACTGACCCCACAATGTTTTCTACAAATATAGCTTTATTGGTGCCTATTTTTGTGGTTTGTATATATGTATAGTTTAAGTAATCTATAAGGGACAGTTTGACATGATTAGATGTGAATAGTTTTTGCTCATTATCATAATTTATGCAAAAATAGGGAACATCGTCTTTTGCAACTAATGCTATTCAGACAAGCGGGCTCTTTTTAGGCCTGCGCCAACACTTGATGTCATATAGCATCTGAATGGCTTTACCATGTCAGGTTTCCGTGGCAAACTTGTTTTACAATGCAAGGAATCCTTACCGATATCATGGGAGCATAAGGATAAACGTGGGCAGACACAAATCAGGTTTGGCGGGAACACAATCATTTATTCCTTAAATGGAATTATAAACAAGTATAAAACAGATGAGTATAAAGGAAATGATATAAAACAAGGTACAGAATGTATACGATAATATCGTCTAAATATCAAACGTTCTTTTAGTTAATTTCCGTGGGGTTAACGCAAGACATTAATGATTTGCTAGTCAAGCTCCATTCAAAGTTTAGGACATAGGCAAATAGAAGAAATCATAAACCAAGTTGCGTCCACGGTAAAGATTAGGCATCAAACCACATCACGACACTGAGTTGACCATTAACAGGAGTAACAACTAAACGGAGTAACAAATAACAAAATAATATCGAGTATTACCTGCTAATGCGAGATACTGACATATAAAAGGAGACACCGGGTTGGCCATTAACAGGAGTACAACCCAACGGAGTAACAATATATTATCGGAGTAACAATATATTATCGAATATGAACCAATTGGAAGTTAAAGGAGACATGGTTTAAGAAAATAACTCAAGCCGTAGGAGCAATGAGGGAGTAAACTAATGCACGGGACAACAACAAAAAATTACATATATACACATATATACATACATACACATGCACATATACATATATATACATATATATACATACATACACATACGCATATATGTATCTAAATACAGCTTGAGTAGTTTTCGGGTGGTACAACTTAGCCGTTCACATTGAACACCATTTGAAAGTCTAGAGTGGGAAGCATACTGAATTACAAGGTTGCCCTGCGTATCGGGCGGCATAGATATTTACGTCAATTGCACAGAAAGTTGTGCCGCGAGCCGGCTACCCCAACCCTAACTCCCTAACGGAGGGGGGAGGTAGGATTTACCCCTGGGATTTACCCAGTGCTGCAAACGGCGAAATTGGTGTTTACTCACCGTAACTAAAGTTTTGAGGAAGTTAGCCAGATGCTAAGATGCGTTTAAGTCCAGATTGAGGAGATGAAGCCAAATCAATCCGTTCATATTACATAGAAGCATAGGACAAATATACTTCAGGTTTGTGTTGTGATTATCGTATAACAGTATAACACGTGTGCAAGCGGTAGAGGACTGGTATATTATGAAAGTTGTATTGTAGTATCACGGCATTGCACAAGTGGTAGAGGTCAGAGTTGTACATTAATGCAATGATGAGCTAACCTAAAACCAATATTAAACACACGTATGGAGGGAACTGGAAGCCCCGTGACGCAGAGAAAGAGGCGACCGCACACTTCTCCACATGCAGATATCATATGTAGTAATGTAATGAGTAACAGATATCATATGTAGTATACAAGTATAATGAGTAACAGAACAACAAAGGTGACTTCCTGTGCACTTAAATGATACTGGAGAAGAATGAATTTGAACATGGGGTTAAAATCATGCGCGTCTGACACTGTAATTGAAGAGGCAACCCGCACACTTCTCTCACAGCGTCAGATGTCATAATTTTGTCTATTGAATGTAGATATATTGGATCGAGCCGAGCCGCAGAATACAGTGGATCATCATCATCATATTGGATCGGAACAGCCGAGGTGCTAGCAGGGGCCTTCTGGGTACTATCAGTCAAATGGGAAATAAGACTTAAGTACTATAGGTTGCGAATATTAATTGTCCTTTGGCAAGTCGGATAGTAGAGCGGGATGTGAGGTTCCAGGTGAGGTGGGCCCAGCCGTCTGAGAGTGCCCTGGTGAATCAGCCGTTGACTGGGTATCCAAGGGTGCGCTGATGTAGTAGAGGGTGACGTGTATGCCTTGAGGAAAGCCGCGGGGTTTCTTGACATCGGAGCGATGATCTGTCAGATGTAGTAGACGTTGTCGTCTGACGAGGGTCCGGTTGACTTGCCCGAGAGGCCCGGGGTCACCAGGCATGGAAGTGAGAGAAAAAATAAAGTCAACATACGGAAAAATTAAAGTCAACATACGGTACAATAAGAGAAATCTTTCTATTACGGACTAAAAATGAGGCACGCTGAGGTCACAATCAATTCTGTGCAACTGGAATCATAATAGAAGAAGTGCCCATATACAATGAAATACTGCGTCGGTGAGAAAGTAATTGTATGAGTAGATGTGTCGTCTAATATGGGCTGTATCGTGTACATGATGTCATGGCAATGAGTTGGTCAAGAAGAATAAAGTCGGCCTCGCAAATAACTGCACCGCCTCTTATGGCAATATAACACTATAAGTTAGCACTGAAAGATCGGTGCGGGGTGTTTCATTCTGCGTGAGTGACGTTCTGATCGATCATATAAGCCGGTACAGCTAGCAATTGAGTCACACGTGTGAAAACATTCCCTGACTTATATATCTACTAATAATTAGTCTTTGATTTGTATAATTTTGCTCAAAGCATTAGTGACATCAAATCTGCAAATTTTCTTGACAGCCGTAGAAAATGCATCGTATTCTACAATTTCTAACGCAACACTCTTGTATCGGAAGAATGCCATACGATTTTAACGTATCCTGCAATCATGTGTACAACTCGGGAGTGACAGTAACAATCTAATATCGAATATAAACGTATTAATGTGAGATACTGACATATGAAAGGAGACACGGGGTTGGGGCGTCGCAACTCAGCGGGGTAACAAGTTACCATATAATATGAATTGGCCATTAATAATGAGTAACATCTCCACGGAGTAACCAGTAACAATATAACATCGAATATAAACTAACTACTGTTAGGTACGGACATATAAAAGGAAAATAGTCAACCTATGAACTTAAGGCAGAGTGGAAACATACAAGCGGAATGCAGCAAGTTTTAGGCATATTTGATACCAATAATACAGAGTACGGGCCGGCATATGAGCTTGTGCTTTAGTTACGGTGATTAGAGGAGAAACGTAATATGCATGTACTATGATGTAGTACACTTGAATGTCCTGATTGAAAGGTCAATTCAAGGAAATGATACTCAATTAAGGAGAATTCTGCATCGGTACATATACAAGAGAATGGTCTGGTGTCGGTTCCGGCTGATAGCACATTGCAATAGAATGTTACACTAATATTACACGGTATAGTGGTACGCTATGCACATAGCGCTTCCTAACACCATCCGTTTACACACTAGAAAGCAAAAGTCATCCTAGCTATCTACTGTAATAAATTACAAAGGGCTGCTACGTTATAATGTAGCACCTCCTAGCCCCGCCGTGTTAGTTCAAACGCTTGATTTAACACTACATAGTTCACACGTTAGAGCCATCCGCTTGGTGTCTGACAGATAACAAGATATATTACACTATGGTCGTATGTATGTCCGAAATGCGACTACCTCCCTAGCGCCTTAAGTTGCTTGCCAGGGACGTTGTTTAAGGGCTGCGTGAGTGGCGACACCAATACGAAATGAGTGTGCTGAGGATTCACGGGGTCCAGTTCGACGTGTCTGCGTAGTGCACGTGTGTTTGAGAAGGGATCACTACGGAGGAAAAGGCAACCTGCGCAATTCTCCCGTATCGTGAGGTACGCTTTCAGACTGGCTCCTGGGCAGTACGGACTGCCGTCGTGTGGAGATATAGAGATAGTTGCGGGGCGACTAGGGTTACCGTGCTTGTAGGTGCGAAAGGTGACTAGTATGGAGTGAGGGGGCGGCCGGGGGTGTGGCCTGACTGTTGATATTCGAGAGCTGTAATGTGTGGTTGGCCAGACAGTGACTGGGACTTCCCCTATACGTGATAGCAATGTCCTTGGTGATAGTGAGTGGCAGTGAATAGGAATAGAGCTTTGAAGAGCTGCCGATCGTAGGCGTGGGGGGTGACTGAAGGTAAGGCGACGAGAAGAACTTTGAGAATGGAGGGAGTGATCCTTCGGAACGGGGCTTGAGACGTGCGAGAAGCACGTACGAGTTTTTGAATGAAAAATGATTGAGTTGGGCCGGAAAATTTACCAGCGTATGAACGAAGGCAATAGCAGAGAGTTTAGGTGGGATGCCGTATAGCCTTTGTTACGCATGTATGCGACAAACTGAGATACGAGGTCATCGGTTGCAGAATGTTTCTGACAGGTAAGCGGTCTTATATACATGTCGGGACCGAAAGAGGCAGGTTTCGGATCGACATTCAAAGAACAGTCATGACGCCGCAACCTGCGTTATTGGGATGTTTAGTGGACCCTAGGTGTGGTTATGGGGAAGTGCACCGGAATTTAGGTGGGTCCTGTCGGTCACCGTGGCAACCGCCAGAAGGATAATAAGAGTAAACAATGTTGCGCCCGTCAGCACGGGAAAATAATTAGCCGCGCCACACGACAGGGTATAAAGAAATTCCTTTCGCCCGACAGCACAGTCGTAAAAGAAACAACTGCGCCACACGCCAGGACGAAGGTAGTAAATAAATCCTTTCGCCTGACAGCACAGTCGTAAAAGAAACAACTGCGCCACACGCCAGGACGAAGGTAGTAAATAAATCCTTTCGCCTGACAGCACAGTCGTAAAAGAAACAACTGCGCCACACGCCAGGACGAAGGTAGTAAATAAATCCTTTCGCCTGACAGCACAGTCGTAAAAGAAACAACTGCGCCACACGCCAGGACGAAGGTAGTAAGGAAATAACCTTGCACGTCAGTACATTGCATTGGCTAGGTACCACACGACGTAACTAGGTATAAAAAAAAAAATATATTTGAAACGGCTATTTCACGCCGGTAACGGTACTAGGGCCATTCGAGATCAGGACACGATACCACATGGCGTGACATACACAAATAGCTGGATAACGCACTACATGACGTGTCGAGGCGCATTTTTAACGGAATATATGGTATGTCATCTATTATGGGAACTAGATGGGAGGGTGGGTAAAAACTTCGGAGCGCAAGATTGACGTGTGCTTTCACAACGAGGTGTGGGCTGAGAATGATTTGGATATAGGTCTGGGGGATGTGGCGGTGTTGAGACCACCAGAGGGTGTTGTTCGTTCGTCGCCACAGGATATGATCCTGACACCCCCGTTTTACAACCCCGGTTTGTCGGCTACTTGGCACAAAGAGATTTCGGGTTTTCACGTGGGAACGGCCTGACCACCCTGCTAGCTAGTCGGTCGGAGTTCCTTTTCTTTCAAAACACGTTTTTACCATGTCAGGTTTCCGTGGCAAACTTGTTTTACAATGCAAGGAATCCTTACCGATATCATGGGAGCATAAGGATAAACGTGGGCAGACACAAATCAGGTTTGGCGGGAACACAATCATTTATTCCTTAAATGGAATTATAAACAAGTATAAAACAGATGAGTATAAAGGAAATGATATAAAACAAGGTACAGAATGTATACGATAATATCGTCTAAATATCAAACGTTCTTTTAGTTAATTTCCGTGGGGTTAACGCAAGACATTAATGATTTGCTAGTCAAGCTCCATTCAAAGTTTAGGACATAGGCAAATAGAAGAAATCATAAACCAAGTTGCGTCCACGGTAAAGATTAGGCATCAAACCACCATATAGCTCACCAATTGTGAGCAGAAACAAGGGGCCAAGAGGGCGCTAAATGCGACCAAACATGGAGAGTAGAAAAGCCTACCCGCGAAGAATTCCGCAGTTCGAGTATCGGATCCAATTATATTATATCTGAACAACAACATATGCTCGTAAGAAACGTCAAATATTATGAATGGTACGATTCAGGAGACGGAAGATTTGGGATAAGTGCTCCCCGTATACTTCTGTAATACTCTAAGTTGCCTAGTTCGCTGAGATTGACATGATTAGATGTGAATAGTTTTTGCTCATTATCATAATTTATGCAAAAATAGGGAACATCGTCTTTTGCAACTAATGCTATTCAGACAAGCGGGCTCTTTTTAGGCCTGCGCCAACACTTGATGTCATATAGCATCTGAATGGCTTACGCTAGAACAACCAAACTTGGTCACCTTTGCTAAAATTTCGTTGGCAACAATTTGACTTTAATGAAATATCTAATCAATGTTTTCATGTTGCTATGGAAACCAATTTTTTAGAGCCATATTTGGAAAAAGTCGCTAATTTTGGATTATACAATGTAATTCTAGGGCTGTCTTTTTAAATTGCATTTATTTTCTTACATCAATACCAACCAATTTAATTCACTATCACTTGTATGATTTAATATTCATAATTTATGCATATTTGATTACGTCATCGGTCAAAATCTAAAATGGCGGACGATATAATTAGATTAGCTGTAACCGGCTATTTTAACCCCAAATTTCATCATTACCATGTTTATTCAAACAGAAACAATCTTAGTATAATCGTTTTGGGCCATTTTCATTGTGATATTAGGTTATATGATGAAAAAATGCATTTAGAATAATTCAAGATGGCGGAACCAAGATGGCGAATTTCGCTAGTGTAACTTGATATGAATATAATTTCTATGACGTCATTTTGACGTCGTTCCTATTGTCACCTACAAATAACGTCTTTGGATACATCATGATTTATCATACAAAATTTCTATTTAAGTTTTATTGCGTACCTTTGAATTATACGGAAATACCTAATTTGTTGGTTTTTGTCAATAAAATCACATAAATGACGTCATAATACGTCGCAACGTCATTAATCTTTACATACATTTAAAAAATTTGTTTTTTTACGTTTCTACAAAATTATATTTTGACACTATGATCATAATTACCCTTATCATACATGTTTCTAGATGACAATGTCAAACAATAGGGAATATGAGTGCAGATTTTGTTGGGGTCAGTTTTGACCCCACTGGACCATGCGTAAGCTTTCTACGATAACTTAATCAACAATGAGCCAATCTCAGTAAAAACTTGTGAGAAGTTATAAGACATATATACCAACAAACTCATAGAAGGAATTTTGTTTTCGACTCGAAATGTCAAAATGGCACATGTTGATGTACGCCTGGGGTCAGTTTTGACCCCATACGGTGGTTTGAGGGTTAAAGCGAGAAAATTGTGTACTAATTTGTATTGAAATGCTCTTAGATAGGAATCAATAGTTGTTATGTAAATTAAACTGTAAACCAAATCCCGTTGTATCTGGTCATCGAAGATATCCATCCAGTATTGTTGGGCTTTACAGTGAAAATCAACAAATTTTCTATCAACTAAATAAAAACGATATAATTCCCTATTTATTTTAACCCCTTTCAACCACTTGAGATATTTTAACACAGGCATTGTAACTGTTGCACAGAGAAAAATATCCTTAATCATATGTTTCCATTCAAGTGGAATGCTAGATAACAGTTGTATATATTTAAACTCATTACAAATTCTTCCATATTTAAAAATAAATGATCTGTTCGTCAGAAAAGTTCCATCATTATCCAGTAAAGCGGAATAAACATAATTCCCCTTTGGCTAAAGGCCTCCCAGAAAAACGGTAGTCTATCAATAAGTAAGTTAGAATTCAACCAAAGCAATTGTCTCATGACTTCCCATTTGTTATCGGGTGGTTTCTTCTGGGCCTTTATTCAAGCTAACATGACCTCTTCAAAGAATGTACTTAAATAAGCATGCTTTGGGACAACATTGTGGAAATGAGCTTCCGTAAGTTGGAGGAAAGGGAAAATACCATACCTAAAAAGTAAGCTATGATTCAACATCTTTCTACAAAACCAATTTTCGTTCAAATATAATGTAGGGATCTAAGCCGCCTTTAATGATAAATTAAAGGCTTCTAGATTGACAAGTTTCAGTCCACCATAATCATACGTGTTATACACAATTTTTCATTTAACCCGTTCTGGCACACCTGACCATAGAAATCTGAAAATTTTTTTCTCATATATCTTAAAAAACTCAGTGTCTGGAGATGGCAGAGACATAGAAAGATAAGTAAATTGAAATACCACTAAAGTATTTAACAGTGTGACTTTTCCATACAAGGTAAGGATTTTTCCTTTCCATGGCTGGATTATTTTATCAACTTTCTGCAACTTTTTGTTGTAATTATCTTCAATTAGAGTTCTCATATGTTTGGGAATATAAATTCCCAAAAGGTCAACTGACCCATCTGACCATTTAACAGGAAAAGTACATGGTAGTTGAAAGTTTGTGTATTTTAGTAATCCCAATCTGACAATTATACATTTATCGAAATTTGGAACCAAACCAGAAATTGTAGAGAAGTGTTTTAAATCTAAACACAGCGCTTCCAATGTTCTGTAACAGGGTTTGAGTGAAAAATTGGTATCGTCAGCAAATTGTGATAATTTACATGTTCCCCCTCTACATATTAATCCCACAATGTTTTCATTTGACCTTACCCTAATCGCCAACAATTCTACTGCCAAAATAAACAGATAAGGCGACGATGGACAACCTTGTCTTAACCCCCGATGGAGCCTAAAGGGTTCTGACAAATAACCTTGGTTAACTATTCTACTTGTAATCTTTGTGTACATAATATTTATCCATCGTAGTAACGATTCACCAAAACCAAACATATGCAATGCCTCTAATACAAAGTCTAACCTTATTTTATCAAAGGCCTTTTCAAAATCCGTAACAAATATAAGGCCTTCAACATTGTCCTTATCACAATATTCAATAATCTCCAATACTTTTCTGATGTTGTCACTTATTGACCTACCGGACAAAAAGCCAGTTTGGTCCATATGTATAATTCCGGATATTACTTTTTTCATTCTAAGTGCAATACATTTTGACAAAATCCGTGTGTCACAAGAAAGTAATGTAAGAGGTCGCCAATTTGTCGAATACACTGGATTTTTGTCCATACCCGATGAGTCTTGTTTGAGAAGTAGGGATATAATCCCCTCCCTTTGCGTATCCGACATTTGCCCTAGATCATAAACGGTATCGAAACAGTCCAACATTGGCTGTTTTAATAAATTAAAAAAATTCTTATAAACTTCAACCGTAATCCCATCTGCCCCTGATGACTTCCCCTTTTCAAATGTCAAAATTGCCTCCCAAAGCTCTTTGGCAGTAATGGCACCTTCACATACATGTATTTCAGATTGTTGTTTAGTTAAAGTAGGTATGTTACCCTCTACGAAATAATCGTTATATGCCGACTCCTTCTTTAGAGGCTTTGGAACATCCACAAAGGAATACAATGAAGAATAAAACTTTACTTCCTCACGCAAAATGTCAGACGGATCTGTAATATATTCCCCATCCTGCAGAACAATCTTGGAAACATTCTTTTTTGTTTTGTTACGATTTAGCAGGTTAAAGAAATAAGTAGGATGTTTTTTTCAATTCAATCTTTATTTTAGAAGTACCCCTGTGTATTGTCTATGAAATGAATGCCTGCAAAGGTTGGTGTCTTGTTTCGTTGTCGTGGCATTGTCCCAAAAATTAGGCCATAGTTTGCATATATACAGAAACTAGCATTTTTTGGCTATTTTTCAGGCTTTAAAAATGTCAAGGTAGGATATCTTTTTAAATTCATCAACAGAAGTACCCCTGTGTATTGTCTATCAAATGGATATTTTTAAAGGTTGGTGTCTTGTCTCGTTGCAGTGTACTTGTCCCTGAACGTACATTTATGTCATATTTCGGAAAATAAGCGATTCAAAGGAAACAAAATTAAAACATATATATATATATATATATATATATATATATATATATATATATATATATATATATATATATATATATATATATATATATATATATATATATATATATATATATATATATATATATATATATATATATATATATATATATATATATATATATATAAATATATATATATATATATATATATATTTATATATATATATATATATTTGTGTGTTTTCATTTGTAATATACAAATATATGTATATATATGCTACTGCTTTAAAAGATATGGACATTGTTTTTTATATTATTGTTGCAAATACAGTACCAGTGGAAGTGGTGCCACAACAATCTTTGATTAATTTGTAAGTTGTGCAGTTTTAGTTGTTGTTGTAGTGCATTGACATTGTTCCTACGGTATCTGCCCTATAGTGTCACCAGCCTGTGTGAGTACACCTAACGTACAGTCTATGCACAGTCTGTTGCATATCTGTGAACCACATAATTATTAAATATCTTATCTTTATCCTAAGATATAAATCATAACCATTTACAAAATGTGCTCATTATCCCTATGCGCATACAGCTGAAAGGAGTCCTATACTTTCATTTCAAAGAGCATTCGTCACATTAGACAAATGCGTTTCAGTATACACATGATCACGCTCCTTGTGCTTATGCATCTTAAGATCTATGGTTATCAAATTGTAAAAGAAATTTCTTACCATAGGCACATATAGAATTTTTTTATTTTTTTCCCTTTTCTGTCCATCACGTGGGAGCTCAATTAGGACTGCAAGGCAGGGAGTTAGGGTTGGGGTAGCCGGCTCGCAGCATTTTTCCGTGAAATTGTGTAACAATATGAGTCCTATTGCTTTACATCGTCTATGTTGGGTTATCTAGATTAATTGGTCGTTAGATTACTGTCTACATTTACAAAGTTTGTGTTTTCCGAATTAGCCATTTTGTGTCGATTTTCAGTAACTTATCAGTGCTTTCAAAGGCCTCCTATGCTATAGCGACTCCTATTGTAGCCCATTGGAGGTGGGTATCTAATCAGAACTTGCATTCTTGTTTTGTACGCTTAATGTATGAAAAATGTCCGGAATCTTCTGTAATAAGTTCCTCAATATATTTTGTGAAGTTGGTCGAATTTGTTGTTAGTTTCGTCATCAGGCCTTCAGCTTAGCATGTCGAACGATTCCGACACACTGTAACGTGTTAACAGGCGTGTTGCCGAGATTTTGTCAATTACATTAAAAATTATGATATAACCGCCAAACCTTACCTTGTTGTTGACTGACATTGTTTTAGTCTGTTAGACATAATGTGTCTCAGAGGAAGGCATAAAAATCCCTTTTCGCACGGCGAAAATACTGTATACACAAGATTGACGGGCTTTCATCTGTGAGCATTTTTTTCCTTTTCCAATATGAAAGCATTTAGATAGATAAGATACAGCAAAACACTACTATCTCCACATCTTGCAGTAAATATAGTCATTACGCATCATTAGTTAATTCCAAATTTGTATACAACCAAGCATGCAGGCATGTTGGTATTTCTTGTCTGGAGTTTGTGTAGCAGTAGTACACCAGAATACAGTTCTGCCTCCACTGTCTTGTAACATTATTACGTACTTCTTGCGTGCCACTAGTGAGTAACTAAAACTGCAAAAGCGAATGCAAGACATGCCTTAATCTAACATCTGCTTGGAGAGTACAGTGAATTCATTCAGTTTCGCTGTTGTTTTATTCCGCTGTACATGTAAAGGAAAAAGGTTTTTGTTGTATCATGAATTCGTAGTAGAAAACTCTCTGTATTGCAGTACTTAAGCATAGTAAATGTGTGCTCGGGGTGTTATAGGTTCGCAGTGGAGAGGTCACCACGAAATCAAAACAACCACGAAAGTGTTATGATTTGCAGTAAAAAGAGTTGACTTCTGTCCATGCACCCCGGGGCTGTACTGTGACAGCTGACAGTATAGATCTAGATGGGGCTAAAGTTCAAGGGTCAGGGACTGTTGTTGTCATTCTGGGCTGCATTATAACATGGGGGCGTCCTCAGAATAGTTTGTCACCGAGCAGATATATCGGGCAGGCTTTGTAAAGTTCCATGTATATCTATTGTGGTGATTTATTTTGGCTGCCCTGTATGCGTACTTGGAAAAAAGATGAACTTAATGTTATACGAAACATGTATAAAACACAAAGAATGATATTTACATTTGCTGGGAGACAGGCGGATCTTTGTTTGCCATCAAAGTTAGCTAGTCAAATTTATGAAATGTCTTTGCTGTCAAATTGTACATTTTACAGAGGTTTGCAGAATGATAAGACCAGATCATTGCCCCAGGTGGCGACTTAAGACTAAGCTTCTGATTAACTAGTGAGGGGCGCATTTTTTACTTCACTGCAAAGGAGTAAATTATTGTTGATTTGATGGACTCTGTACTTGTGTTTGTGTGTGTGTGTGTGTGTGTGTCTGAATGTATGTGTGCATGTGAGACAACCTAGAAAATATTTGAAATATCCTAAGCATAGCTTAAATTGTTGTCTAATATTCTCATATCAACACCTTGAGTCATAACAGCAGAAGAAATTTTAAAGAAAGGTACTGGTAAACAAAAAGGGACCTTGTATTATGCTCATGTACAAGAATGTATACGATATGGAAACAACATGTGTGATACGAGTGTTTTTCTGTTTCTAAGTTGAGGAGACAAACTAAATGCCCGACCGTACTAAGTGTGACGGTGAGCTCACGACGGTGAGCTCACTACCCTAATTGTGTGTATGTTGTCTGTGAAATAGACGGGAAACTTAGTTCTCTTCGGAGCTTGCGAAGAAGAGAAAGTCTGTTACAACATGCGAACAGGCCTAACGTATGACATTCGAGTCTAGTTACCTGTAGCACGATGGCTGTCCAATGAATATTTGGCGTGGCCTACTTTTGGTTATTACCTTCGCCGGGAATGTATGCATTCGCGGTAAGGTTATGTTATCGGTTACGCCAGCTGTAAAGTGGGTCCGTATGTATGTCGAGATCATAAGTCGAGAGAACTTTGACGGATCTTGCTGATTTTTGGTAGGTAGGTGGCGGTTGTGGAAATGAAAGTCAAGTTCGAAAATGGTCAACCTGGCGTTTTCCTAAAGTGCTCCAGTGGACTTTTTTTGTTAGTGTGTTTGTATGTAGACAACATAACTCGACGTATTGAAGATGGATCTGCATGATTTTTGGTGGGTACGTAGAGATTGTGAAAACAAAGCTCAAGTTCAAAAATGGGTCACCTGGCATTTTCCTGCGGTACTGCAGTGGGCTGTTTATGTATGCGTATTTGTTTGTTGACAGGATAACTCGAGAAGCTGTTGATGGTTCTGCATGATATTTAGTGAATAGGTAGATTTATTAAAGGGGAAGGTCAAGTTCGATGATGGGCCTCCTAGCGGGTACTTTGGGTACTGCAGTGTAGCTTCAAAGTTTGAGGTCGAATTTTCTGCAAGTGCTACGGTCATGATTTTTGTGTGGTAGATAGTCCATGCCACATGAAGTAAGTTGTGCACGTTTGGGCCCTCTAGCGGCTTGCTTGGAGCTGCAGCGGGTGTTTTTAATTTATTTGTTTTGACCTTTGGACATGAATAACTAGACTTATGGTCAACGGATCGTCTTGATTTATGGTATGTAGATAGCTCGATTAATGATTTACATAATTGAATATTCATTATGCAAATCAGTAGCTAATTTGCATAATTAGCAAGGAAAGTTTATAAATCTGCTGCCTTTCAAAATAGGACTCTCAAACATGTGACATGTATAGCTGAAAAAGAGAGAGGTATCGATAGATACCAATAATGCCAATAGCTACCTATTTTGCATAATTAATGAGAAAATACTAATTGAAAATACCATGTAAATGATTGTAAATGATTGGAATTTCATTCTTGTATCATTAGGAAGCTAAGTAAAGGTGAACAATATCAGACAAAAATCATGCATGACAAGGCCTCATTAACATAATTTATAAGGAAATGTCTACAATTCCCTTTCAATTTGCTATTTTTAAGTCTATATATTCAGGTTAAATTGCACTGACAGGTGACCTAGTTTACCGGAGCAGGCTCCCTGTGAGACGTCCCTGGAGGACACATGTGACACTTTACTTGCCTGGTGCAGGGCTCTGTTTTGGGGTCAGGGAGGTCACACGGGCATTGAAACACAGCAGCCTTACGATCTAACGCTCTCCCTGTTGGAAGGTATAGGTTTGATAACAACTGATTGATATGTCGACTATGAAAATAAGGGCATAATTGAAGCAAATACATTGCCAACAAATTGCCTTATTTTCTGTAGTAAAGATAAAAGTTATGATGCCAATTAAGCAAAAATATTCTTACAGTGATTATTTTTATAACTCTTGGGAGAACTCGTGCAGGTATAGGTATGGGTTTGTTTTAAACTTTGAAAGAGAATACTAGTAACTCAAGAAGGTGATGATGGATCGTCATGATTTGTAGGGATGTACATAGTTTGAGTGATGATTTACATGATCGTATAAGAATCATGCAAATCAGGATCTGTGATGTGAAAAAGTATACAAACCCTTGCATTCCATTGTAGTCAAACACGTGACATGTAACTGAGAAAGAGAGGAATATTGATATATATCAATAATGCAAACAAATACCTAATTTGCATAATTTATGACAAAATACTATAATTCCAGAGTGGTAAATGATGGGATTTTATTCTTGTGGCGTTTGGGAGATAATCAAATGTGGACGTTATCAGACATAAATCATGATGGCCTCATTTACATAATATATGAGGAAATGCTACAATGGCCCTCTTTTCTAAGATTTTACTTTAATGCTGTGTTTTGTGTAGAGAAAAGGATCACTTGAAATTCATACTATCGAGGACCTTATTTACATACTGAGTGATAAGCATTCACTCGAAAAGGCTAACATCAGTCGGCGAAGGTATGAGGTCGTGGAACTCTAGTTGTAGTTTATAATGATTCACATATCTATAGGCCACATACTTATTTTCATTACTGACGAGAAACTTGGCTATTTTCAAACCCAACATATGCTTGGAGATCACCTTAAGTCACGTTCTTTGACATTTTAGTAAGGAAAACCTTTCATCTGAAAAGAGAAAAACGTTATCATCATATGCTGGACAAGTTACAAAATGAACAATTCACCATGCCTTCGTATATTGCAGCCTGTACTTATTCCGTCAGGACTAGTCGTTCTTGACCTGTCACCAGCCTTGCTCCTTGGCGTATCCCCGAACAAGTCATGAGCGTTTGTTTCTGGTTTTGTTGTTAACAACATTACTTAAGAAACTTCAGTTGATAGATTGTTTTGGAATTTGGTGTATGGGCATGTGTTGACAAAACCCCTTATTTGTTATTGTTCTCTTAGCTCCTTCAAACAGTATTCCATTCTTAAAATTTCCTACCATGAATAAACGTAAAAGTTAACAGCAGATTGGATTACTTGATTAAAATCTAATTGTCCTTATGTGTAGGATATACTGATATGGAATATGTCATCGCTCGCTCACTGACAATTGAAATCCATGCATGCACCTATGATAACGAAGGTATTGTGTTTATTGACAGTAACTTTATAACGGTACCATGGTAAAGCGGAAGTCGATGCACTTGAAGTACTAAATGACATAGGGCCATATGGGAGCAAATGAGAATAACCCGGGCCAAATTCAAACTCTCACTTAGAGAGTGTCGGCGAATGGACGCTCAACATAGGGCTGATGCTCTCGCCTCCAGTCTGCATAAGGGGGGGAACGTAGCATTTTGGTCTACTGTACGGTCTCAAAATGGCTCCAAGTCGAATCTTCCATTCAACATTGATGGTAATAGCGGTGCTTCCAATATCGCTAGTATGTGGAGGACACAATACGACTCTTTGTTGAATTCTGTTGTACCTAACAAGTGTAAGCCGTCTGCATATGACTTAATGAACTCTGATGTCAGCTATGATGCTGAAATGTGTACACCTGTGTCTGATGAAGACGAAGCGATCAATATGCTCTCGAATGGGAAGTCTTGTGACTCTGACGGCCTCACAACTGAGCACTTGAAGCATTCGGGACCTCGGCTAACCACTTTACTTGACCTTTTATTTCCAGCCATGCTGAGGCATAGTTATGTCCCCACTGTTTTACTTAAGGTCATCCTTATCCCAATAATCAAAAAGCAAAATGTGAACCCTTCTATGAGGAATAATTACCGTCCCATCGCCATCTCCAGCCTAATCTTTAAACTATTCGAATCCCTTCTGCTTACCCGACTCGAGAAGCACCTGGCCTCTCCTGCAAACCAGGTTGGGTTTAAGACACACCATGGAACTGACATGTGTATCTTTGCTCTCAAAGAGATCATTTCTTATTTTAAACGCCGAGATTCGCCTGTCTTCGTTTGCTTTCTTGACGCTTCTAAAGCGTTTGACAGGGTAAACTACTATAACTGGGGTTGCCCTAACTTGTGACGCGCCCTAACATGTCACGGATTTTTTAGCGATCTTATTATGCATAAGTACACTGTGTTTATGTCCACTGACTATGCTCATAAGGAAGGTAAATAAACCAAGTTCATGCACATAATTGTTATTTGCATTAAAACATATGTGTACATATTTATTTCTTGTTTTGTCGAGAATAGAATTTTGACAATAATGATGGCAACGCTGAGTAGAGGGTCACTGCGTATCTAGACGGCCCGGCACCTAAATATACGACCTGTGCCAAGCAGATACACAACTATCATACACATAAGAAATATAACTTCATAAAACACTAACAAAATTGGGTCTTTAAGTGTTTGTTGAGAAGAAAACCGACCAAAGAAAACAGCGTAAACATCGCTGCCGTCTGGCGACGTTGTTTTTCCCGCCATTTTTTTGGGGCCGCGATGGTGGCGGACGACGATTCAACGCACAGCTTTGTAATGCTCTAACATGTGATTGGTACCGTCTATGAAAAGGAAACTGAATACAGAGATGGCGAAGATATTTCCGAATAAGGAGACGAAGTATTGTTGATGTAAGCGGTGTCGTTTTTTCGTAATGATTTTGTAAGTCGGGTCGCATGCAAGACGTACGTCGGGCCGCGCGCAAAGTGCGTAGTAGCCTATTTCCCTATTGCCAACTAGTTGCAAATGACAGACGCCAACTAGTTGCGCAAAGTTGCCAAGCACTCACACTGACGCGCGACACATTTGCGAATGGAGCCCTGCTGAGCAGGGTATCGGAAACCGTAGTGTTGCTACTGAATCAAAAACCAATGTAAAATTACTAAAACACATAAAAAAGATTAGCAGTGATAAAAGGATGTCCACTAATGATACATGGTATAACATGATTAACATATTATGAAATATAAGCATAATGTTAGACTACTTTTACAATGACAGAAATTACCAAAACGTTCTGATACGAACAATATACCAGATTTCACTTTCAGATTATGTATTTTGTATCATGTAACGTTATGTGTAATGATATATGTTTATAGATTTATTAGAGCAAACAAACCTTGAAGCTGACTTATTATTTTTGACAAAATAAATGATATATTTTTGGTGACTGATGGGGACCTATTGGCAACTGATGGTTCTAACTAGGGAGCAAATATTGGAAATTAGTTGGCAACTAGTTGGCAACTAGTTCGCGTCCAGTCACCACTTGCGTTTATTTTTAACTGGCAAAAAAAATCGCCGCCGTAGGAGACGAATTGGCGTTCATTGGAAACCGCGTGGCAACTACTTGGCAACTGCGCGCAATACATGTACATGCACACAATACATGTACATGTACACAATACATGTGTACTACATGCACACAATACATGTGTACTACATACACAATACATGTACATACACACACACACACACACACACACACACACACACACACACACACACACACACACACATATGTATATATATAAGCCCAAACACACGTGCATGCACGAACACACAGTCAAGGCAAAAAATATTCAACTCCCCTGCAGTGAAGTATAAGCCTTACACTTCTTCTGATAGTAAGTCAGGAACCTAGTCTGAAGGCAGCAATCCCCCTGGCGAAATGAACTGATCAAGATTTGATGAAGAATCAGCTCTCAAACAAATTAAACTGAAGGACTTTCTAGATCTGTTTGGTTTGGAAATTCTTCTTAACCCTCATCCGACCGTATGGGGTCCGTTTGGACCCCAGGCGTGTTTTACTGTGTGCCATATCAACATTTTTCGTTGGAGAAAAAAATCCTTCCATGAGTTTGTTCATGTACATGTCTTACAACTCCTGAGAATTTTTTACCGGGATTGGCCGATTTTTGGGGAAGTTATACTCTAAAGTGTGCGTGTTGTCCGCTGGGGTCCAAACGGACCCCAGATGATTTCGCATTGTTGATTAAGTAATAAGAAAGAAATTCCTCATAACTCCCAAATGGTAAAATGTATCCTCACCAGATTTGCAGGGAGTGATGTTCACGTAAAGTTTTATAATTTCTGTAATTTTTGTGACGTTATGACGTAATATTACGTAATTATGACGTCATCGATGTGATTTTATAGGCTAAATAGGGAAGTCCCATAATATTGAAAGGTATTAAACAAAATAGAGTGTATTATTGATTTAAAGGTATGCCAAGGCAAGCAACGTCAATGGCGATTACGATGACACCAAAATGACGTCACAGAATGACGTCATGAGTCGTTAGCGATCCCTGGGATCCGCCATCTTGGATCCGCCATTTTGAAATTTTTAAATTACATTTTTTCCATTTATGACCCCAAATCACAAAAGAAAGAGACTGGAAACGTTAATCTAAATGTTTCTGGTTAAGAAAATACCAGGTAGTGACGAATTTGAAGGCAAAAAGCCTGTTTATACCTAAAATAAACATCTTGTCCGCCATCTTGGATTTTGAGCGATTACGTAATCAAATTAGCATAAATTATGAATAATTAATTATGAAAGTTACATCTAAATACATATGATGTTATACAGGTTGGAAAACTAGTGTGGTTGAGCAAGAGAACCTGAGAAATATCATTGTTTTTAAAAAATTAGTGACTTTTTGTATAAAATGCCCGTCAGAAACCCGTTGCCATGGCAACAGGAAAAATGATAAACTTAAACTATTATCATGAAATTGTTGCCAACTAAATTTCAGGAAAAGTCACCAAGTTTGGTAATCTTAGCATACGTCATTTGGCAGTTATACGATGTCAAAGTTGGTGCGGGCACTTTTAGCCCCACCAGTCTAGATAGGGTTAAAGGAAAATGCGGGTTCTCCTCATTTTCTGCATAAATTATGATAATGAGCATTAATCATCAACACCAAAAATTGTCAAAATATTCTCCATGGATTATTGTAACAGGATATGCACAATAACTACAATAACGTCCACCAGAAATATATTTAGGGGGCAAAGCAAAATGGGGTCCGTTTGGACCCCATACGGCCAGATTCGTCGCAAAAATATGTCGGTCGGATGAGGGTTAAGGCACCTGATAAGTTATATGACTTTGCTTTTAAGGTATGTTTGATGAAAAGTGTTTTGAGTCATGTTCACACACACACCCAAAAGCATGCCCTTCTTGTCGAAGGTAATAAAGACGTACAGAAAATGCAGTGAGCGAGTTACGAAGTAGACCTTGATGTATAGGTGTGGTTAATTCTGTTGGCGCCGGTTGGGACCTTTCGACCTGAACTACCGGTTATTTGTTGTTTACGTAACGGTTGGTTTGTAAGTCAACGTATAGGAAGGCCCCGGAACAAAACTCGCCGCAGCGTATAATTGAACCCGGCGGTACGACAACACGCACGGTCCCGCCTAATCCCGGACAAACCCACGATAGGACTGGTTACCAGGTTATCGTGCAGATTGATCTTGAGCATCTCTAATTTTGGGACTTTAAGATTTCTTGGATCATGCATGGAGAGGGCATGCAGTGCCGCAGTCAATCATTTGAAACCTCGAAAGATTCTCGTGGTCTACAACACCCCCTCCCACAAGTCGGGGTTAGACTACCAGACTTGAAGTGTGTATCGATGTGGTCTGTGAGAAAACTTGTGGAGATTGCCGCTAGACGTACGCTATAGATCACCTGGCGAATGGTGGTGATTCGTCGAGAATAAGTTCTATGAAAAACACACCATGTCGGGACATTGGATTAACGTACAGGTGGGACATACAGGCGGAACAGACGATGATCACAACTAGTACTTCGAAAAAAAGGTGGGACTTTTTTATCATTGTCTATCGAGTTTTATTGGTCTATATTTCATGATCATTGGAGGACAACCTTCCAATCAAATCAAGAAATAAAGAACCCCAAAACGAAATGTGATACACTGGTGCACCCCAGTCCCAAAACTTCATGAAGTTTTTGAGTATTGAGGTACTTGCAGTAGTTAAAAGTTTACTGTCGTGTTCATTATAATTCTAATAGACATCCTAAGATATTAAAAAAATCAAGCTGAACCTATGTGTTACTTTCTATTCCTACAATAAAGTTAGCGGACACTTTTGTCAGGATTCTGCGTTCAATATTCACGCATACTCATTGTGGTAAGGAGGCGAGGGTCACCTGCTGTGCTGAGCACGTTACGTTTCCTAGCAGTAGATCAATTGAGCAACAGACTAAGAGACCACGCGACTCAGAACAGAGGTCTGAACAGTCTTCCACGTAATTTGTAAATCTCCTGACGTCGCAACTGAATATAAATGATGAACTCAAGAATTGTAGCGATGAAATATTAGACCAAACCAAGTGTTTAATGTACCGTTTAGCATATAGTACATGAGAACTGGCCATTGAATTTGCCTGAAGGCATCATGCGGTGTTTTCACCTAGACTTTTTGTCATAGTCCGCATTCCTTGCCAAATTAAGGCAACAATCTTTTTAGCGTTAAGTTTTTACAGAGAATGAGGCACTTAAAGGGCTTTAGAATGTATATCAACATCGTTGAGAAAATAACTAGAAGTCTGGCATAATTTTCATACAATTCAGAGAAGATATGGAGGTCATCACCTGTATGAATGGGAAACATTTGTCACTGAGCCAGGCATGTAATTCAGAATGACAAAGGGGCAGGTCTTTAACTTTAGATAACAGTTGACTTCACTGAAGACACCGTAAGCTGTAGTGTTCAGTGAAGTGTGTGAAACAGAGTTGAACCGTGGTGTCAGGACTGGAATATTAATGAGAAAATGACAGTTTTAATTTGTAAGGCATGAAAACAGAACTCATCATTAATTTCAAAGCTGTCTTTGTAATGAGATGAAACATGAACATTACAATAAGAAAGAATGAAGGCCATTGTTTCATGGAGGAATATAAGATTTTAGATTAAAAAATCATTGTATGAAAGCTTGTACCCCAGTACCCTCTCTCTAATATATGGAAATCGACATATTTCTGGAGACTGTTGAATTAGAACTCATTATTTCTGAAAATGAAAGCTGAATCAAGCAACCTATGAAAAAGGAGTAATACTTTGAGGTTTTAAAAGCCATGGTGACAACTAAATTCCTAGGAACGGAGAAACTGCCCGCTGAGATTTATCAAACGTTAACCTTCATGGACAACATAGTTGATTTTGCTTTTGACGCGCTTAAAAAGAAAAGAGAAGAGAACATAACTTTCATTTGAAGTTAATACATACAGCTGCTCTGTTTTCGTTACATATATTACAAATTTTACACAATTACAAATACATTAACATATGAAACACATTTACATATGAAACCACAATAGACGCTTTACAAATACAAATTAAAAATACCTCTTTACAGATACAAGACCAAAAGAAAATTCAAATATAACGTTACAAACATATCAGACATGATCAGAGTTATCAATATACTGCGGAACAAACGTCAGATGGTTTATTACGGTTTTATAAGAGCCAAAATTAAATGTAAGAGTAAGTGTACATAAACAAACCTTGGAATATATACAAATACACATGTCTGAATTGAAATGCACGAATATCATAAAAAAGCGTAGAAGTAAGCTTTACAAACAGACTAAACAACAACAAAAAACAAGCATCAGAAACATTATTTCACAGAATCAAAACATTTCGTAACGTAAGTTATACAAAGACATGGTATCAACCAACCAACCAACCAACACACAAACAGATACCAAGATTTACGAATACAAAAAGAAAAGAAAAAGTTAAGGTAAGGAAAGGCTATGTAACTTTTACAAACACATATACATATGCAAACAAAACATTATTAGATCTACCAAGACACCATAAGTGTGAAAACATCAGACCATCAGAACACAAAAACACTATAATATAAACAAGAACAACATCCGGTTAACAAGTACATGTACACCATTGATAGTAAAAACACAAAACATTATTCTAAGAATGTTCTGTCTTTTAACAAAACATTGCACATTTACAAATATGCAGACACCAAGATACTTACAATTACAACATCTGCTTCACAAAAACGAAGAAAAAGTACAACATAATCAGGTTAAACATAAAGACATTCACAGATCAACAACATAAGGTTTTTAGATATACCACATCACCATTAATAAACAAAAGCGCAAGAACATTCTTGGATACACATCAACAACACCAGGTAGAAAAATCACACCAGATTAAATATACAAAACATCACTTGATTAACCTTTACATCTTTGTCATTCTAAAGGTCACAGAGGAAAATATTGAAAATGTCATTTCTCATTAATCCCTGCTCATTTTCTTTATATCTTACCCATGATTTGAAAATACAAATTTTGCTATGTTCACCCCTTTGTTTACATATCTATAATCTAGAAGAACACTGGGCTTGACAATCTTTATTCAACCCCTCGCTCTTCTTTTACATTCTATAAACACGTGTACATATGTCTCCTCTACATTAAATATTTTACAAGTAGGGCTGTAGACTTTTATTTTTCCATTTGTTAGATTTACAGGGCAAAAGTTTTAAGTTAAATTGACTTACCTTATTTCTTTAAAGTCTACAGTTATACTTTTCCATATCAAACCCTTGTTTAGAATAATAACACTTGGCAATTCCCCGTAGTTATCAATCCCTTTTCTCTCTCTAAATGGTTTTAGATGTAGTCTTCTCTATGTGTACAAATTTGTCATGAACAGCTTTGGGATAGGAAGCGTCTTTTGGATACAACAGACCCTGTCTTATCATATGGGCTCTGATATCCAGCCATTAACGGAAATGTACAAAACGAAAGGACACGGACCATGAACCAGCTTTCGCCCTACTATATGTTGTATATTGTAGCAATTGTACATTGTTGTACCATAAATATTTAATGATATATGTTGATAGAGTTATTAGGACTCAAATGACTGTGTACCTCTGTTATATTGTATCTGACCATTACCTCTTCCCTCATGACCTCAATGAAAAGCGACCTGCGTGCCGATTTGAGCTTATCATGAAGGTTAAAACAAACAAGTATTCAAAATATTGCAGTAGCATTTATCCGTATATAATATGTCTATCAATTCTACAAATGTAGGGCCAAATTTGTGTAGGATTTTGTAAATTAAATCTCTATTTACAGAATCAAATGCTTTTTTTAAAGTCTAGCCTTGCATGCTTAAAACATAAACCATTACGTCATTTATGATTTGTGTACAATGAATCGTTCTTTAATTTATGCTGTTTGGCTTTGGTCTTTAAGTTTTGGAAGTACCTTTTAAATTTTAGTTGCTAGAGTAAAAGCCATAATTTTGCAGTCACAATTTAGAAGGCTGATAGGTCTCCAATTCTTTAAGAGATATAAACTCGGCACAACAAGTTTGGAAACTTAACTTTGGTCGATTATATCTCCGTTGTTTCTTGATTAATTTCAATGATTTATAAAGGGGGGTGCCCAAACATATGACGGCGCTCCATTGCTGGTTGCCAGAGAATGGTCATGCTTTAATGAATGACTTTTGAACACATTCATCTAACGAACATACATAAACAAGAACTGTATTTATAATGTTCATGGGCCCTTCACGCTCCGCGTTACAAGCGGCAAACGCTCTGAGACGTTTTCACGAATGTACCTTCTGATTTAGTGCTACGCCAGATAGTGTGCCTAACTTAGGACGCTTTGGTAATTTTGCTCTCTCCCAAAGTTGGTGATGAAGTTAGCGAAAAGTAAATAAGGCTTGAAGTCTGCTATATTTTAGCTTTCTTTTGACCTGAAAATTTTTACTGTGTGCACTTCTCACGTCATGTGAGAAGGGCTATATTCAGCGCATCCCAGCTCATGTTTTCACGGGAAATAGGCTACTACGCACTGTGCGCGCGGCCCGACGTACGTCTTGCATGCGACCCGACTTACAAAGTCATTACGAAAAAACGACACCGCTTACATCAACAATACTTCGTCTACTTATTGGGAAATATCTTCGCCATCTCAGTATTTAGTTTCCTTTTTATAGACAGTACCAATCACATGTTAGAGCGTTTCAAAGCTGTGCTTTGCCATCATTATTGTCAGAATACTATTCTCGACAAAACAAGAAATGAATATGTACACATATGTTTTGAATGCAAATAACAACAAGAGTCCGAAGACCCAAAATCTCCATGAAATTTGTTTTTATATGAGATGTGTTTATTTTTCCCTAGTTATTTGTTGTTGCCGCTGGTTGTTTTGTGTTGTGTGCCAGAGGGTATCCACGTAATAGAACCTAGAAAGGCAACATTTTCGGGAAAATGCAGGATATTCCCCTCCCATTACCATTACACCTCAAATATGACGTCCTTAGCATTTACTGTAGTGTAAGGGAATTCTGAAGTTTCTGCATAAATTATGCAAACGAGGTCTGTATTAGCATAATGTATGGTCAGGTGTGTTCAGCTTTCCTAAAGGTACCTACATCTGAAATATATCATCAGTAGCTTTTATGGTAAGGGTAATGCCTATTTTAAGCAAAAACTCCTCATTAGTATAATTTATGGCCAGGTTTTCTGACCTTTCATAAAGGTACCTACATGTCAAATATGAAATCCGTAGCCTTTACAGTAAGGGAAATACAAGGTTATAACTAAATCATACAAATGAGGTCCGCATCAGCATATTTTATGGACAGGTGTATTCACCTCCCCTAAAAGTACCTACATGTAAAATATGACATCCGTAGCTTTAACGGTAAGGAAAATACACGTTTATGAATAAATTATGCAAATAAGGTATTCATTAGCATAATTTATGGCCATGTGTGTTCACCTTTCCTAAAATTACCTACATCTGAAATATGACATCCGTAGCCTTTACGGCAAGGGATATTCCTAAATTATGCAAATGATGCCATCATTAACATAATTTATGGCCGTGTTTTTTTACCTTTCCTAGTGGTACCTACATCTCAGATATGACAACCATAGCCTTTACGGTAGGGGATTAACACATTTACGCGTAAAATATGCAAATGAGGTCCTCATTAGTATGATTTATTACCAGGTGTATTCGCCTTTTCTAATGGTACCTACATCTCAAATATGACAGCCACAGCTTTTACGGTTAGGGAAATACACGATTATGCATAAATTATGCAAATTAGGTCCTCATTAGCACAAATTATTGTCAGGTGTATTGACCTGTTCTAAAGGTACCTACATTTTAAATATAACATGCGTACTATGAAACAAAAGGTACATATAACTCTCTGCAACACCATTAGTAGAGTTACCACCCTTACATCTACATGGTTTTGGGCAGCGGAACCACCAGCTGTTGGGAATTGCGAAATACTCGCCCTAGATAAGAGACCAATGGATTCAACAGGTGTGACCTCAAAGCCCATACCCACAATGGAGAAATAGATAGTCCTCATTACTTATGCAAATTCAGTCCGAATTTGCATAATAACCACTTCAGTTTGTACATCTCTGCCCAACCCACTTGCGTACCAAATAACATGAAAATCCGTCGTTCCTTCCTTCAGTTATTCCAAGGAGGTCTCTATAACCTTCTTGGTTATTCTACTTGGAAATTTTTTACAAATAAGCCTCTGCAGCTCCAGTAACACAGACCAGGGGGCCCAAAATCGACCTTGACCTTTCTCCTCCTAACACCTACCCACATACCAAATATCATTACAATCCATTCAAACGTTCTTCAGTTATGCTGCTTTACGCATCCGGTGACACATACATACACACACGGTGACACAAACATACATACACGCGCACACACACGCAAACACACTTACTTTGCATGATTTGCACTTCAGTGTGTACATCTCTGTCCAACCTACCTGCGTAACAAATAACATGAAAATCTGTTGTCCTTTCTTCAGTTATACCCCTTTAGAACATTTTTACAAATGGGCCATTGTAGTTCCAGGGACACAAACCAGGGGGCCCAAAATCAACCTTGACCATTCTCCTCCCAGCGCATACCGACATACCAAATATCATTACAATCCATCTACACGTTCTACAGTTATGCTGACTTTAAGCAACCAGCGACACACATGTAAACGATTTACCTCCTTATTTATGCAAATTCGGTCTCATTTGCATAGTTTGCACTTAAGTGTGTACGTCTTGGTCTAACCTACCTGTGTACCAAATAACATGACGGCCTGTCGACCCACTCTTCAGTTCTTCTACATTGAAGATTTTTACAAATACGCCATTGGAGTTCCAGTCACACATGCCAGGGGGCCCAAAATCGACCTTGACCTTTCTCTTCTTAACGCCCACCCACATACCAAAAATCATTACAATCCATGTACAGGTTCTACAGTTATGCTGACTTAAAGCATCCGGTGACACATACATACATGTACACACAGACACCAAACGCACGCAAAACAGTATCTCCATGAAAAAGCCTTTTTTCATGGAGATAATTATGTGCATGAACTTGGTTTATTTACCTTCCTTATGAGCATAGTCAATGGACACAAACACGGCGTACTTATGCATAATAAGATCACTAAAAAATCCGTGACATGTTAGGGCGCGTCACAAGTTAGGGCAACCCCCGTTATATCATTGAAAAGCTTGTGTGATCTTCTTTCCCGTGATACCAAACTTATCATGGTTGTAAATTAATGCAACGAGCATTAGACCTGCTTATGCGAGCGGGTCACATAAAAAAGGCCCAGATTACCCCACTAAAGTCAAACGTTCAATTCGGTATTTTTTCTTCTGCTGGTAGCATTTGGCTTGTGTACGAGGGTGATATTAAACTTGAATCAATAAGACACATTGATGTGGAAGCCAAGGTTATTCTACATTCAAACACAAAAATTGCGTAAAGGAGCCTCAGTCAACTTATGATGAAGGTGGCTTGATACTGAGTACACAAGCCATGCACTGTCATCGTAGCCCGGCACATCCTCCTCATGCTTGTCATCAGTTTTGTTACACGGTCCCTGGGCACAAGGAGTCGTCGCAGGTCGTATTGTTCTGTTAATCATTTTTGCATACACAGCTCGCCCAAGCTGATCAGTGATCATAGAGTTCACATCTCAATTGTGTCGAGATCTGGGCTGCAGGAAGGCCATTCAATCCTCTGTATTCCTGCATCCTGGAGGTGGTCTGAAATGACTCTTTTCTTTTTCTGTATCGACGTACGCGTGCACTATCATCTTGCAGAGGTAAGGGAAATGTGACTGGATGAAGAAAGGTGTCTCTATATCTTGAAAAATCGAGGTTGCTTAGGATGATTAGCCTGTTTTTTTCCTCTGACAGTTGTACAGCCCCGCACCATGACACTGACTTCAACAAACACTATCAGTCTATCTGTGCAACAGTCAGCATAGGGTTCTCCTCGCCGCCCCAACACTTTCATTTACCCATCCAACAGTCGAAATTAATCTACTCTCATCTGTAGCTGTGAACATAACATTCCTCCACACACTGTTCCATTCACGATGCGGACGACACCATCGCAAACGAGTTTGGCGCTGAGCTGAGTATTTAACACTAGCAGGGAAATTTGGGCCCTTTTTTCTACCACCCACTCGCCTAAGCAGGCCTGGTGCTCGCTCCATGAGATTGCAATCATAATGAGTTGGGTATCATATGATAGAAAAATTACACAAGAATAAAACGGAAATATGATCAACCAAAGTAAAGTTTCCAAAGTTTTTGTGCCAAGTTTAGTTCATTCTTCTCATTTGATAATTTTAGGTATGCTGTTCTTTGTGCATAAGTTAATTTTCTGTTTTGACAACCTTCTGAAAAGGATTTATGTATTAGAGGTCCCAATATACTAGGAATAATTTTGAAAAGTAATCTACATCATTTTTGTCATAATGTTTATGTGCATTATCTAACGTTATATCTGACAGATATCGATCAACATTATCAGGGTAATATCATTCTTGCTATATAGGTCTTTATAAAAGTTTACAGGTTCTTTTGAAATTACATGCTGATTAAAGATATTCATATCTCCTTGTTTTAGCATATCAATATTTGAATTGGTTATGTTTTTCATTTCTAGGTTAGGAAAACAACAAGTGCAAGTAAATCACATTTTCTGACTGAACTAACAATGATTTTTTAAATAAACCAATAGTCTAATCTAAATGAAGCTATTTCTATTAGTAAACAATTTGACGCTTCATTGTTTTCTCAAATTTCACAAAAGCCTAAAACTTTCCTAAAGCTGATTTTCTACATTTAATGTCACACTAATAGTCATCGTTACTTCCTTTTTATTCATTTTTTACTGTGGTATATATAATGCATTGTAATATCCACCAGCAATAACATTTTAGTAGTGTTATTGTTAAGCTGTCTATCATCATCTATCCATTCAATAAGGCTAGCTGGATATAAAGGAATTTCTTTCAGTTACTTTATTTTTGGCATGTATATATATAGATGTTAAGTAAATGCATTAAATGTCTAAATCTCCAATATGGCAATTTATTAGGGCATTCCTCCATCACTAGATTGATCCCCACGATTGTTGATTACAATGGCGAAAACAGCTCTTTTATAATAAGCACTCTTAAAGCATGCTTAAAGATTCCGTTTTGGCACTCTTTACGTCACTTTACGTAATACTTACGCGGGCTTTTAAGCCATATTTAAAAATGTTATATTTAAGCTATATAAAGTGGCACCATTTAAGCAACCGTTTAAGCAATGTAAACTTAGCTTAAATTTTAACTTTTACGCTACGATTAAGCATCGTAATCTTTACTTAAATCTAGAGACATACGCCGCATTTAAGCCTCCGTAAATCGTACGTACTGGCACTCATTTAAGTGACGTTTAAGCACGGTAAAATCAGCTTAAAACCAAATTTTTGGTCGTCGTAAATCTGTTA
The DNA here is from genome assembly GCF_035083965.1 of Branchiostoma lanceolatum. Classification (NCBI taxonomy): domain Eukaryota; kingdom Metazoa; phylum Chordata; class Leptocardii; order Amphioxiformes; family Branchiostomatidae; genus Branchiostoma; species Branchiostoma lanceolatum. Next base: position 3,541,684 of record NC_089737.1, read on the forward strand.
TAAAAATCTATATTTAAACTTTATTTAAGCTCAGTTAAGTTCCCTTAAATTCTGTTGTGTGCTACATGCACGTGTTTGTGCTTGGGTCTTTAACGTTCAGCATCATTTCAGGTATCCTTTCAATTTGTGTATTTTAGTCCAACGCCAGCTGCTGAACCAGTCATATTTTAGCTCCGTCTTCACCTTCTAGGTCTTGAGGTCCACTCAACACGCCTCTGTTTTATCTTGAGATCTGCATTCCTCACTCAGCCCTCATCCCTTCAGAAGTCTCAGGGCCTGTAGCTCTCTTCTGAAGGGTGGGAGGGGGTTGGGGTTGCAACGACGAAGTCTCCTTCGGGCATACCATCCCAGCAGCCAGCTCTTTCGCCTGTCCCTGGGCACCGCCTGCCTTCCTAGTGGACAAAACCCACAGCTATTCCTTGATATACAGTTGTAAGTCCCTCTAAGGGGGAAGTGGCACATCCAAATCCATTCAGGATTAGAGTCCACTCGGCGAGTTATTCCTTATTGCTGGCTGGGTTCAGGAAGTTGTAGTAAAGACTCTTTTCAACTGATCGCGCAGTTTTCCTCAGTCTGGTTTTAGAATCATGGCGAAGCGCACTCGGGTTACGTCGAACTGTCCGTCCCCGAGTGAGTAAGACGATAAAGCTGCAGCAAGAACATACAGGTCCATACACTAGCAAGCTTTGGCCACCAAATTAGAAATTAAATTTGAATTTACAACGGAAAAAAGAATTTGAATATCGGCATGAGTGTTGATTGGTTCAATTCGCGAGTAGTGTGTATTTGTGACCATGATTTGTATAGCTAGCAGACACTGTAACAATGGCCTTTTTTATATCTATTGTTATTCGGAGACGGTCTTCCTGGGCATTGGACAATTGGACAATGGAAATTATCCCATTGTCGACTATAAAATGTTATTCAGACTTACCAAAACAACGCCGCATTTCAAAATCTTTAGACGAATATCCTGTGTTCGGGTGCAGGGGAAATCAAGTGAGACGCTTTTTTGCACGAAATTTGATAGCTTTTAGTTTAGGGTACTTATTACAGAGCAGATAGAATGGTTATAAAAACACGGTAACTGTTCACTGCACAAAATCGGCTCTTTAAGCACTCTTAAATAATGCTTAAGTATTCCGTTATGGCACTCTTTAGTCATTTAACGTAATAATTACCCGGGCTTAAATGTTATAACTGAAAACAATTGCATGCGGCGAGTGCACACGGCTCGCGGGAAAAAGTGCTTGCGTTTAAACCTTTCAAAGTGCACCAGCAAGACATTTAGAAACAACCCATAGTAAACTCGAGGTTTTTGAAAGTGTGATGTGTTACATTTTTCGACTTAATTGTTGTTCACATTGGCCGAAATGACACCGCCGCATTTTCAAATCCGTTGGTACGTATGCTGTGCGCGTTCAGAGGAACTTTTGTGCGATACTTGTACACAATTGGATGGTTGCTAGCGCTTGTTCCTATCTCGAGTTGAATAAACCACACACGCTTTACCAGATTGGCAATGTAAAGACAAAATTAATGTAACGTTAGGATATAAGACTTAGGTTTAAGGTTTTTACAGAGCGGGCGCAATGTTTGTAAGAACACGAAAACTGTTCGTGCAAGAATTTTGTTTCAATGAAAACAAGCGGTGATCGAGTGCACACGGCTCGCGGGAAAACGTTGATTGCGTTAAAACCTTTCAAAATACACCAGGGAGACCTTGTGAAACGACCCGTAGTATACTGAGGTTTTTGAAAGTGTGATGTGTTACATTTGTTGACTAAATTGTTGTTCACATTTGCCAAAAGGACACCGCCGCCTTTTCAAATCCGTTGGTATGCATGCTGTGCGCGTTCAGAGGAACTTTTGTGCGATACTTGTACACAATTTGATGGTTGCTTGTTCCTATCTCGAGTTAAATAAGCCACACACGCTTTACCAAATTGGCAATATTAAGACAAAAGGAATGTAACGTTAGGATAAAAGACTTAGGTTTAGGGTTTTTACAGAGCGGGCGCAATGTTTACAAGAACACGGGAACTGTTCGTGCATGGATTTTGTCTCACTGAAAACGATAGGCGAGTGCACACGGCTCGCGGGAAAAAGTGCTTGTGTTTAAACTTTTCAAGGTACACCAGCAAGATATTTAGAAACAACATAAAGTATACTGACACAGAGGTTTTTGAAAGTTGTGTGTGTTACATTTGTCCACTAAATTGTTGTTCACATTGGCCAAAACGACACGAACGCATTTTAAAATCTGTTGGCATGTATGCTGTGTGTGTTTAGTGGACCGTTTGTGCGATACTTGTACACAATTTGATGGTTGCTTGTTCCTATCTCGAGTTAAATTAACCAGACACGCTTTACCAGATTGGTAATGTTAAGACAGAATGTAACGTTAGGATATAAGCCTTAGGTTTAGGGTTTTTACAGTGCGGGCGCAATGTTTATAAGAACACGGGAACTGTTCTAGCAATGATTTTGTCTCATTCTATAATGCTTACGTTTAAACCTTTCAAAGTACATCAGAAAGACCTTGAGATATAACCCGTAGTACTGAGGTTGTGAATGTTTGGTATGTTACATTTGACGACTAAATTGTTGTTTACTTTTGCCAAAACGACACCGCCGCAATTCTAAATCCGTTGGTACGTATGCTGTGCTCATACCACGGAACATTATATTGAATGCATACTTAAGCGACATTAAAGATTAAGTAAAGATATCTACATTTTTAAGTTGAATTAACGCTGTTCGTTAAGATGATGTAAAGATATGCTTTACCCATGTAGGGGAACATTGGATTTAACCCTATCCAGACTGGGGGGGGGGGGGGGGGGCTAAAAGTGCCCGCGCCAACTTTGACATCGTATTACTGCCAAACGATGTATGCTACGACTACCAAACTTGGTGAATTTTCCTAAAATTTGGTTGGCAACAATTTCATAATAATGGTTAGAGTTTATTATTTTTCATGTTGCCATGGCAACGGGTTTCTGACAGGCATTTTATGCAAAAATCATTAATTTTTTAAAACAATTATATTTCTTAGGTTTTCTTGCACAACTACACTAGTTTTCCTACACGTATAGCATAATATGTAATCAGATGTAACTTTCCTGATTTGATATTCATAATTTATGCTAATTTGATGACGTAATCAGTCAAAATCCAAGATGGCGGACAATATCACAATTTCAGGTATCAGCAGGCTTTTTTGCCTTTAAAATCGTCAAAACATGACGTTTTCTTTATCAGAAACATTTAGATTAACGTTTCTAGTCCATTTTCAGTGTCTTTTGGGGTCATAAGTGGAAAAAAAAGGATTTTTGAAAATTTCAAAATGGCCGATCCAAGATGGCGGATCCCAAGGGACCGCTAACAACACATGACGTCACTCAATGGCGTCATTTTGACGTCAACGTACTCACCATTGACGTTGTATGCCTTTGCATACCTTAAAATGAATAATACAAACCGTTTTGTTTAATACCTTTACATATTACGGGAATTCCCTATTTAGCCAATAAAATCACATCGATGACGTCATATCCCAGATATACCAAAAAAGCCCAGTCTGGATAGGGTTAATGCATCCTTAAGCATTAAGATTGCGTAAAGATATATACATTTTTAAGCTGACTTTACGCTGTTCGTTAAGATAGTGTAAAGACAACGTATTATAGTTGTGGCAATTAATACGTCTTAAATGCGGCTTAAAGGTTACTTAATGTTGTTTCAATGTTTAAGCTTCATTTACGAATCTCATTAAGCATACTTAAATACCCGATTTCGTGCAAATTCTAGAACTATAGACTGAATGTCAAGCCTGACTAGCTTGACCCCCACGATTGTTGGTTAGGTGATACACAGCATTTGAAAGCTTCTGTTACTGCCGTCCAAGTTGAACTCTTTCTAAAGACTGTTGTTTTTGTTGTCATGCAGAGCTGAAAGAAACAACTTAAAACAGATTAGTAACACCTTGATACATGTTAACAGGCTCGATCATCTCCTTCCATGACAACCATAATCAACATGTAAACATGTATGGATGTCTATCAGTTTTATTTAGATGATTAAAATGTCATGCCCTCTGATACAATGTACAATCTAATTGATTAAACCAACGCACCACCCATCCCTCTTCCCCAACTCCAAACAAAACATGGAGTTGGTCTGGTTTTCAAGTGCCCAATAAACATACTTGGACATTCCAATGTCATATTTTGAATCAACCATCTCAATTCAGTAAGAGTATATTGACTACATGGGCTTGTTATGAAAGAAACTGAAACTTTACAAGCAAAAACTTGTCCTCATCCGAAATAAAGACCAGTAACTCTAGTGATGGAGTATGATATGAATACCAAAGCAAAACTCCAACAATACCGACGCATGTCAGCTATACATAAACCAGACAATGTGAGTGTCTTGATTATAAAACTGGGAATGCAAATAAGACATCAAGCAGTCTTTCATGGTTGGAAATGAAAACAAAGTTTACCCGAATATATGTCCAATATGTCCAGCATCTTACAGAGCATTGAAGTAGCTTATAAACCATCCATTAGGTTCTCAGGAGACAACATTTAGCGCTGTTTTCAGTACCTCCATCATGACGTGGAGCATTGCATGGACTTGGCTATGATACTATTTACGTATGAGAACAGAATATTGAAGGAACTTTCAATCATCTTTTCAATCATCATTGGCTGCAAAATTGATAAACCATATATTAAGTACTGTATTTCACATATTATACCGATCACATCATTATTGTATCATAATGAAGAGTTCGGAAAATCTTCACGGACGTCGTTGAGTCACCTGACGTGTCACTTTAGCGCTAGCGCGACCCAGAATGAACAATGGTACAAAAACACTACACTGCGAGACCTATTGGCACCATCACATCGCAATTATTTTGTTTTGATATAGTCTGCATCCTGTGAGCCTGAGGCAATGACCATTAGAACAACCTGGTCCTTTGTTCGGCGACCCTGCAAATGTCAGAAACAAATATTTTTCTATAACCCATTGTGACAAAATACAGGTAAATCTATATGTCCTGACACACACACAAAATGTCAAAAACGTCCAGTTACAGATTATATTGGATATCGTGATCTTGAAGAACCTTCCGATGGTAGTTCAGGCATGGTTGAACAATAAGTCAGGTGTGTGGATCTAAATGTTCTGTTTGCGCTCGCCGTCCCGCCGTCCCTACATAATGAGACCCCCAGGCGTGAATATGAAAGTAAGGAGACAATAACCTTTGAACTGAGCCGATAGAGAAAAGAGATCATCACGTCTGATGGGCCTGTCTTGTTCTAAAAGCGTGTTTCCACTTTTATGGCTCTGAAGAGGACAGAGGAACTGATTTCAGTCTGGTGTGGAAAATGGTTCATTCGGTTTTTAACGTCAGTAGATATATACCAGTTTGTTTCTCAGGACGGCTTGCATGCTTCGCCTATTCTTACTCTGTATTTTGCCTCTTTATCTATTCCAAGGTTTGCGCCTTGAACATGTGGTCACTATGGAGAGAGATCTAGACGATGCAGTTTTAATGTTAAAAACGATGCCCCATACCTATGTAACGATCCTGATATCTATTTATATATAGGATAAAAGTTTTGGTCTGGCAGGAACTCAGGTCCTGTATCGATTTACAATGATATGATTTGGTTGAATAAAAACTTCAATGTTGAAATATGCTAGGATGGTCACATGACATGGCTTAATTATTGCAAGATACCAGTTAAAATGATTTCTAGTAGATATCGGGTCTTTTAAAAAACTCAACACCAACTGCTCAAGCTTATTGAAACAGCCTATTTCCCAATTTGAATGGGGAAGTGAATATTAATTTTAAAAGAGAACAAGAAGAAAGTAAAGAAAATTCAAGCTATTACACAAAATTCTTCCTTGCAAACTTCATACAACAATCTTAATTGACACAACTAAAGTACAGCAACTTGCGTAAGGTCTACTATATCTATACATATATACATACATACAAACAAACAAATAAAAGCATAAGAATGAGTTTGTTTACATACAATCATTTAGGGGATAGGGAAATATATTGACAATTAACTTGTCATATACTTATACATTACTTGTTCTAATGTCCTAACATTCTATGATGTATATACCTATCTGTGCACGGTAAGGATTGTCACCTCCTAGTATGTAATCAAATATATCAACATAATGGAGCGTATTGAATTCACTTGAACAATCGGAAATAAAGGTGAATAGCTTTAACCCTCGTCTGACCGTATGGGGTCCGTTTGGACCCCAGGCGTGTTTTAATGTGTGCCATTTCAGCATTTTTCGTCGGAGAAAATAATTATTTCATGAGTTTGTTTATGTATATGTCTTACAACTTCTGGGAATTTTCTACACGGATTGGCCGATTTTTGTTTGAGTTATTCTATAAAATGTGTGCGGACGGATCCCAGATGATTTTTCATTGTTTATCACGTAATTTGAAAGAAAATCCTGTCAAATAACAGAAATTTGTTATTATTGCCTTAATAGCAACACTTCATTGTTGCTCAGAAAAGTATGATACCGGCTTTTTTAGAATAAAGGTAGCATTTTGGTGTAAAGTGTGATTTTTTACTCATTTTGAGACTGGTAATGAGACAAATGAGTATTAGCTTTTACACTTGAAACATATCAGAATATTTTTAATGGATTAATGGAACAATATATCAACAGAAATCACAAAAATAGCCAATAGAAAAATCTTTTTGATGAAAATTGAGGGTGTTATTATGTGTGTGATTTTATGGCAAATTATGACATAATTAGATAAAATATTCTTCATTTTTCACAAAATTCTGATATTCCGTATTCTATAACATTCTTATGCTATCAAAATGCCTTTGGGAGCGATATTATTGGTGTAAAATGATTGGTTACTGAAACTGTTGAAATGAGGGGAATATTGTAGATTTTAAAAGGAAAATGCGGGTTCTCCTCATTTTCTGCATACATTATGATAATGAGCATCTGTTATCACCACCAAAACTTGTCAACATATTCTCCATAGATTATTAAAACATTATATGAACAATAACAACAAAAACATCAATCAGAAATATATTTAGGGGGCAAAGCAAAATGGGGTCCGTTTTCACCCATACGGTCAGATTGGTCGCTCTAAAAATGTGTCGGTCAAATGAGGGTTAAGCGTTTATCCTCATATCTTGAACAATTCGTGATAAAGTGACGTTCATCTTAAATTTCATTTGGTCAGAATGGACAAAACCTTTGATCACGGGAAATGTTACGATCCCTTCCGGTTTCAATATTCAATTTATGACTACATGTTCTTATATTTGTTATTACTCTACGAATGTCAAAGTATGTGTGCTTGTGAGGTACTTGTCCGTACCTTTTCTTTAAAGCGGAATAAGTGGACAGTTTTGAATTGTTTTGAATAGAACTATGCCATTCTTGTATGTTTATGCCCTGCAGACGTTGTCGTAACTGATTGGTTAACATATCGGTCTAAAAAAATCTAGGGTTTTTCAATACATGCCCAAAACCATAATAGTTAAGAATATCATTTACATGCGCCAAAAATAATTACTCAAGCAACTGGATAAAATTTTGAAACAGTCAGACGTTTCAGGCAGCATCCGCTGTCTTTCGTCAGTGACTAAGGATAGGAGTGGGAAACCAGATTTATACCAAAACTCTGAATGGATTTATTATTTACATGGTTCACCCGATCATGATTGCCAGAATTTCGAACGTCGAATGCTTCACGTAATAGGTATCTTGGGGTAAATTTACCCATGGGGTAAAAACGGCCATGTGGATTATAGTTAAGAATATTATCTACATGCGCCAAAAAAAAAATACTCAAGCAACTGGATAAAATTTTGAAACGGTCAGACGTTTCAGGCAGCATCCGCTGTCTTTCGTCAGTGACTAAGGATAGGAGTTGGAAACCAGATTTATACCAAAACTCTGAATGGATTTATTATTTATGGTTCACCCAATCATGATCGCCAGAATGTTGAACGTCGTATGCTACACGTATACAGGTATCTTGGGGTAAATTTACCTATCGGGTAAAAATGACCATGTGGCTAGGCTAGCAGATGCGAGAATTCAAAGGTTTGAATCTTAGTATTCCATCCTAGATGCTGGAAAAGGCACTTTACACCACTTTCCTCACTCCACCCGGGTGTAAAAAACTGACTTCAGGTGGGAAGGTAAAAGGTGGTGCATGGAAGGAGAGGCATAGACTGCGCCTAAACACAGTGGATAACTGCCCCTATGGCCTCAGAAAGGCTATGGGACGCGACGACATTTACCTTTCATCGGTATCAGTGTCCTATCCTGTGTCCCTTCTATTGATGTCTGACTTTACAATGTAAACATTTAAAACAGAAATATTTGATAGTTAAGACATAGGATTAGGTTTATAGATGGCAGTGCCCCATTCTAAGGGCATTGGAATAAATATTTTGCATGACCCAGCTCGGGTTATTACCTTCGCCAAGAGGTTTATGCATAGGGTAAGTGGTATAGATTTGCCCCCCCCCCGGCTTTTTCTGGAACTGCAGGAGCAGGTTTTTCTTCAGACTGTGAAAGGGAATAACTCAAGAAGGGCTTGATGGATGGTCATCCTTTTTGGTAAGTAGATAGCTTGAGTGATGATTTACTTGATTATATATGTATTATGCAAATCAGTACCCAATTTGCATAATTAATGGAGAAGATAGAAATATTAATAGATATCAACTATGCAAATGAAGACCTCAATTGCATAATCATTGCGAAATACTTTAACTCAAGATGGGCTTGATTGATGGTCATGATTTTTGGTATGTAGATAGCTTACGTGAAGCTTTAAATGATTAGATGGCAATCATGCAAATCAGATTCTAATTTCCATTATTAATGAGGTGATTTTAGAAACGTGCTGTAATTCATGATATGACTATTCAAATATGTGACATTTGTACCAGAGAAAGGGAGGAATGTTGATAGATAGAAAATATGCAAATATAGGCCTAATTTGCATAATTTATGAGATACAACTATTATACCATACTAGTAAATGACGGAAATTTCATACTTGTGGCATTTGTAAGTTATGTGAATGTCAACATCGTTGAATCAAATTATGCTAATAATGACCTCATTTGCATAATTGATAAATGTTAGTATAACCTCTTATGTTAACCTCATACTTAAGACAACTTCTGTTATTTGGGTAGAGAAGTTATTTGGGTAAAGGTTAGAATCATTTGGCGAAGGTATGAGGTCGTGGAACTCTAGTTTGATATTGCAGCACACAGCACTCTCAAATTGGTAGACATATTAGCCATCAGAAGACTTAAAAGTCTTCTGATGGCTAATATGTCTACCAATTTGCGTTTCTCTTTGTCTTTAGGAAATTAGTGTAAAAACATAACCAAACTGTGTAGTTAGAGCCTAGGTGAACACCTAGCTCAACTATTGAACTCACTTTACCTCAGTGAAAATAGGTATCTGATCTGTACAGTTGTTTTTAAACAAACATGAAAATTTAGGCTCCTGCAGTGACCAGAAGTGAGTGGTGTTAAATATTTATTAAACAGTCCTTGTACTAAGGTAACCATACTTGATGTTCTAGGCTAAACCTGTCCGCCTGTTGTACCCAACTCTCTTCAGAAATTTAAAAGAAAAACAATGACTTTTCCTTTCTTAAATCGTGTTATTCTCAAGTATAAAGATTTTTCATCTCACTTTCTTCTGGAAGCATGTGAATGATATCTCTTAATAATATATTTCTTTCTTAGAATCCATTCTTGTTTGCTTTTTCTGACTCAAGAAGTAGACACTGAGATTAGACAATAATTTGACTTCCGTTTAGGATGTTTCAAATATTTTCTAGGTCATAATTTTTTTGTAATCATCCAAAGTTTTCTTTCTAGAATATGCAGTTGATTTTGTCAGACTGTTGTTTTCTCATATATATTATCTTGTTTGGTGACCCTGGGTCTGTCCCTTCTCTTTATTCTCACATATTCTCACAGATTGGAAACCAAGACAATTCAAGATATCTGACTTCACTCCCTTATTTATGCTGCTTTATGACCCATTTACTAGTAGACCTACACAATTAGCAGCACTAAGGGTATATAGCAGCTTTACAATGTGTATATTGGGGATTATGTGGAAACAACACACACACAATTTTGTACATAAAAACACACACATTACGTGTACATACACAGTCACACTATATACACACACACACACACACGCACACACACAGACACACACACACACACACACACACAACCACACACACACACACACAATACATGTACATACACACAATACACACACACACACACATTCAAGGCCAAACAACTCCACTCCCCTGCAGTGAAGTAAAAGTTCATATACCCAATATTGCCTAAAGTCACCACCTGGGGCAATGACCTGATCTTATTCTTCATACCTCCGTAAAATATTTTAAACAAAATATTAAAAACAAAAAAAATTTCAGAAATGCAAAAAATTAACAAATCTCAGCAGTTATCACTGATTGACAGCAAAGATCTGCCTGTTATTTAGTCTTCAAGCAGATGTATAGATGTAATCTTTAAAGATAAGTCTCTGTTTAATTTTACTCTGTTTTACAAGATTGACAGCATGTCTTTCTAGTTGTGATTAATAGTGCTCCTTTTTACGTTCGCCGAGAAGGTTATGCATAAGACTAAGCGTTCGACGTGAAAAAACAGAATAACTGGAGAAGGCATGGATGGATTGTCTTGATATTTGGTAGGAGACCTAGAAATGGTAAGATTTTGGGTACCCTAGCGGCTTGTCACGGTACTACAGCGGAACTTCCTATTTTGATATCTCGTGTTCTGGACATGCTATGGAACTGATTTTTAAGTGGTAGATAGCCCTTTGGACAAAGAGTAGGTGCTATAGGTTCGGGCCCCCTAGTGGCTTTTTTCGGAACTGCAGGAGCAGGTTTTGCTTCAGACTTTGAAAGTGAATAACTCAAGAAGGGCATAATGAATGGTCATGATTTTTGGTAAGTGGATAGCTTGAGTGATGATGTACATGATTAGATACATATTACGCAAATCAGTATCTAATTTGCATAATTAATGAGTAAATTCTATACATCCGCCAAATTCCATGATAGGACTCTCAAACATGTGACATTTGTAACTGAGGAAGAGAGAAATATTAATAGATATCAACTATGCAAATGAAGACCTCATTTGCATAATTAATGACAAAATACTATAACTCGAGATGGGCTTGATTGATGGTCATGATTTTCTTTGTATGTAGATAACTTATGTGATACTTTGTATCATTAGACGAAAATGATGAAAATCAGATTCTAATTTGGATAATTAATGAGACGATTTTATAAACCCGCTGTGTTCCATGATATGACTATTCGAATATATGACAGTTGTAACTGAGGAAGAGAGGAACGTTGATAGATACAAATGTAGGCCTAATTTACATAATTAATGAGAAACTACTATAATTCCATACTGATAAATTTGGCAATTTCATACTTTGCATTTGGAAGTTGTGTAAATGTGAACATCATTGAATGTAATTATGCTTATAAGAACCTCATTTGCATAATTGATGATAAATGCTAGCTTCTTAAAGTTTGTTAAGCTCATAGTTTGGACAACTTCTGTTATTTGGGTGAAGACGATCAACTGGTATGGTTTATAATTGATAAGAAACACTCCCAATACGTCAGCCATAAAGGTTAAAATCATTTGGCGAAGGTATGAGGTCGTGGAACTTCACTTTTGGGAAGGGAGCCAAGGAAAGGACAAGTTAGAGTAGAACTTGATAAAGGCAGCATAAGACCAAAAAATAATCCTGCCTGAAATATCTGCTTGGAGACGAACTGTTACTCTCATCCTCTGAGGACGCCCCCATGTTGTGTGTGTTATATTATAAAGCCAAGTGACAACAGCTCCCGACCCTTGAACTTTAGTCCCATCTGCAATGCCAGCTGTCACAGTACAGCCCCAGGCTGCCTACAGAGTAGTCGGCTCTTTATACTGTAAATCATTTCATTGTGGAACAGTTTTAATTTTGCAGTGACCTCTTTACAGCACATTCATGATGCAGTGAATATGCTTTTCTAATGTATTACTAGCTTTTCCCCATTCTACAGCAAAATAAAACCACAGCGAAAGTAAATGAATTTACAATAGTTTCCAAGCAGATATTAGGTAAGGCGTGTCTTGCATGTATGTTTTTTTTTTCAGTTTTCTCACTCACTAGTGGCATGCAATAATTTTATAGGAGTATACACATGTATATCTTACAAGACCTTTATTCTGTTGTACTTTACCTTATCAGTAATGCTGCAAAAACCCCATACAAGAAAGCCAGTGTCGTGCTAACATGCTTGGTTGTGTACACATTTGAAATTGCCTAATGATGCATAGTGATTTTAGTTACAATAAGATGCCGTGTGGACCAAGTACAGTGTTTTTCTGTTTGTGTTTACTTCAATACTTCAAATGTGAAATATCGGGATACAATGCTGTAGAGATAAAAGTGCATATGAATAAAACTTTGAACACTAAAACTATGAACACAAAATCTACATTCAGTTTGTTGTATATACCATTTTTTTCCGGCTGCGATTAAAACACATAGTTAACATTTAACCCCCCTACATGCGAGAAGGGAAATGTACAGTTTTCACTTATGTTCTGTTTATTTTTGTGGCACTTTCAAAAGGGGTCACACCATCGGGGGCCAAGTATTGCAAAATTACATATATAAAGAGAAAAGAAATTTACGATATATAAGGATGGTTTAACGCAATTATATGTATTCAGGTTTACACACATATATACAAGGGAGGACACACACACATATATGTTCAGGTTTACTCACACAGAGATATATACGAAGGAGGACACACACACATATATGTTCAGGTTAACTCACACATATATATCTATATCTATATCTATCTATATCTATATCTATATCTATATCTATATCTATATCTATATCTATATCTATATCTATATCTATATCTATCTATATCTATCTATCTATCTATCTATCTATCTATCTCTCTCTCTCTCTCTCTCTCTCTCTCTCTCTCTCTCTCTCTCTCTCTCTCTCTCTCTCTCTCTCTCTCTCTCTCTCTCTCTCTCTCTATATATATATATATATATATATATATATATATATATATATATATATATATATATATAAGGGGAACAAACACATGCAGTGATAACCTAGGGGTCAACTCAAGGTCGGGCATGTTGTACGAGATTGCAATGGGCGTTTCAGATGGCGACGTAAAGCAGACGGCCCCGTGTATGAGGTAGCTTCGGGCATAAGCTTTAAGCGTCAAACCTCTGCAGAAAAAAGAACCCAACGCCCTTATCGAGAAGAGTAGGGGGACCCGATGTGCTTGGCCAAAACTGCATGCCGTGGTGAGGCCGTCGTGCAGTTGCACGAACAGCCCAAGATTGTACCCGAGGTCCCTTCAGGGATGTGGGTCATAATTCATGTCAACAATCATTGTCAGTGATTCAATACATATGCCAGTTATTTCAAAGATGTCTTCGTTAAAACACCCACATACATGTAATGTATTTTAGTACATCTCCTGCAGAATCTGCAGGAATTCCTGTAATATCATCTCTGTCTGATAAAAAAAAAAAAAAAAACCTCCTCTTTACCTTTACAGGTAAGTTCCCTAGCAAGCTTTACTACTGTATATGTATTGAACGATCACCACATATATCTGTGTTGCAAGACACAGATATATGTGGTGCGATCGTTACATATATCTGTGTTCTAAAACACAGATATATCTCACGGCACGAAAAGGGATATTTAAGCAAAGTTTCCGAAAAACTTATGAAGACCTTAAACACGGCAAAATGTTTCAGGAAGCTTTAAGATTTCATGAAGGTAACTGAAAGAAAAATCTAACCTTTCCGGACGATTTAGGCATTTGTATATGTGACTTAAGATACCGGGTCTATTTACGCATGTTTTACATGTGTATTTAAATATGCCGTACAGATAAGATTGTATGTTCCAGTTTGTTTTCGAAACTGCTGTACTTTCCTATTCATAACAGTAGTACAGTTTTATGCTATAACTGAAATCATCGTGTTTCTCTATTAATTTCTATATATTTATCATACTTCCCGCGGCTCAGACAAACACAGCAATCTTTTATTTTGGATGGCTTCTCAAAAAACAAACGACATCTTTCCTACTACTTTAAAATGAATAACATTAACCTAGTAAGACCTCAAAGATCACTTAAATGTCCCGTTTGCCTATAGGAAAATATGTGTTTAAATGTTTTATTTTTCATTGTAAAGTTTTTCCTGTATAACTGTCGAAAATCATTTCTCTCAATTAGGTGCCGTCTTGTTCACACTTATAATACATGGGCGCGACTGTGTGAAGAAATATTAGTCGATATGGTTTCAAAGGCTTCTACCAAAACAAACGCCATCTTTCCTACTCCTATAAACAACATATACACCAAGCGGCCGACACCTTGCTCCCTAAGCTTATATGACCCGTTTACCTATACACTACCAAAAATCGTTTTTTCTTGTCATTCTTGTTTTTCCTTCTACAAAGAATCTTTTTCTGTCACTGAGTGTCAGTAATAAATATCATTCTATATACAAGTATTCCTTTTTTAAGCACAAGCAAGAATTGCATCCAATAATAAACCAAGCAAGTTTAAGAAAATAATTCTAGTAGAATCAAATTTTCAAGAAAAAATATCTTAAGGAAAGAATCTGTAAGAAAAAAAACATTTGACCAAACAAAAATGAATCTTACAGTAAGGCAGAGAAAGCAGATTTTTCTTATTTTTCTAGAAAATTCTTATTAGAAAACATAATGCTAGAATTTAGTAGAAACATTTTCTTAACTTAAGTAAAAAAAAAGAATAAATTCTTTGTATAAGAATTGACATCGACAAGACATCCCAGAAGGTTTCTTGAATTTTCTTGTTTTTCTTTGTATAAGAAAATCTTTCTTAACATAAGAAAAAAAAGGAAAATAACAAAGAATAAGATTTTTTGGTAGTGTAGGAAATGTTGCGTTCTAAAGTTATTTCTTCATTGTTAATTTTTTCCTGTATAACTGTCGAAAATTATTTCTCTGAATTAGGTGCCGTCTTGTTCACACTTACATGAGCGCGACTGTGTAAAGAAATCTTAGTCGATATGGTATAAAGAGCTTCTACCAAAACAAACGCCATCTTTCATTTGCAACCACAGTTTTTTTTAAAATTTATTTACTGTTAATCTAGCTGTGAACAAGCCGTTACCCAAGATACGATAAAGATCAGTGCTCCCACCACCAGTATCTCCAGCTGTGTACCATGTGACAGGGTATTACCCAATGACAGACAAGTGGGATTTTCAAATTTTACCTGATGTGCGAAAGGAATCAAGTTGTTTTTCCGGCTGGCGTCTGTTCGAGGAGAAGTACTGCATTTAGTTTTGTTACATATGTCTGTGTTCCAAAACACAGATATATCTTTTCCACAAAACACAGATATATATCAAACGATCGCCACATATATCTGTGTTGCAAGACTGTATGTATATATCTGTGCTACAAAGCAAAGTTGGATGTATGAGAGAGTAATTTTACTTTGATATGTGCAGTGAAATCGCCAGTACATATTAATATTTTTTTCGTTACAACAATCTTACGGCATCCACAGAGACAGGAAAAGTCGTCTCACAAGGGTGCATTGTTACTTTGAACTTTAAGATAAAAGTGTATTACGTTGCTAGTTTAGACTTATCTTATCTTGGCCAGGAAAGTTTTAGCATAAAAGGGCAACTGTAGCTAGCATTTTCCTTTTAATCGTTCAAAATGGGCCTTGATGTATTGGTGCTGATATCTTACCTTAGTTCATTTTTCAATGCTGCAAGTGTGAAAATCGCGTCATTTACCACAGTAGTATTATAGTATAGATTTCTTCACATTATGGAGAACTGTTATTTGAAATTGATTGTTCTCTTTCGGCTTCATCTGTTGCATGTTGCAACGTCCACTGTTCCATGAACGTAGCAGAATCGTAACATTAACTCAGTATTGATGCATAAGGACATGATTTGCATATTTCACATCTATATGTGTCAGTCATCTCATAAGCTTCCGAAAGTCATGACGATGTATTATATCATTCTTCAGTTACTCTACTTCAAATTTTGGAGAAAAATTGGGGTCAAAACCCACACACTTCTTTTCGAGCCTAAGAGCTGTCTACCTTTGAAAATGAAGACCATAGCTTATAATCGCAATACTTCTAAGAGATTAATCTACACATGACATACCTAACCTGAGTGTACATGTGTGCATGTTACGATGTATCAATAATGTATGTGTTTGTGTGTGTGTAAGTAAAGCTGAACATGAACATGTATGTGTGTACTACTTTGTATATATGTGTGAGTAATGCTGAACATATATGTCTGTCCTCCTTTGTATATATGTGTGTAAACCTGAATATATATTAGTGCGTTAAACCATCCTTATATATCGTAAATTTCTTTTCTTTATATTTATGTAATTTTGCAACGCTTGGCCCCGGATAGTCACACATTCCTTAAATGTTTTAAATATTGTTTCCAATGGGGGTAGCTTTTGTGTATTATCATCATTATCATCATCATCAGTCGACGAGCTTTCGCTACGACGGGGTTATACCGCCCTTTTTACGGGGTGACATACCCTTTCGTTGGCTGTCATACAAGACGGGGATGCGCCAGCTCTCCCGTCCGGGTGAATGGTCTAAATCACAGTATAGCTAATACGAGACGGAGGTTCGCCAGGCTTCCATCCGGGTGATTTTTAGTGAATCACCAACTCCAGACAGAAGGATTTAGACCATCGCAACCCGGGGCATGCCCCTTTTGTGAATACAGAGGGACAAGGTTGTCATTTTTCAATGCAGCCCTTTATAATGATGTCATGAAGGCTGTTTTGACCATTGCCTCTGCAACAATGTGTATTTGAGGCTCCCAAATTGTCGATATAAAAGGCCACTTGGTATTTCATGTTTATTCTTTATCGTTTAGAATTCACTAATCATTTACAGGAGAATGTTTCAATTTTTTTGGAATAATCTTTCTGACACTCATGCCTCACATGGTAATGTTTAATTGATATTTAACTTATCAAATCACTTCCAAGGTGATAGCTGTTTCTGGGAATGGATTGTTTTGCTTTAGTAGGGGAAAGCATAGGTTATTTTTTAAGGCTTTCTATTTTGTCACATTTCCATTTTGTCACATTTTCTTAATGTTGCCTAACCTCTGCTTGGAGTGTAAAAGAAGACTACCTTTGAATTAATTCTGTTGTAATACTTGGTGATGGTCCCCTTCTTTTGTGCATTATCTTACCGCACACAGATATATCTGGGATGGGGATATGTATGGGGGTTTCTGTAGCTCACCTTTTATTCCATTGTAATGTTTACTCGTACCTTTCCACACCCATGCACACAACATTCCTCTGTCATACTGATGATGAATAAGGACAAGAACGAAAAACTCTGGTTACAAGTTTTATTCTAAGTTTTCATGAACGTCGATGACAAGGTGTTCGATTCGGATGTCAGATATAAAAATGACATGATTTGTTCAAAGATAACATTAGAATTAGAAAAACCGCTTCAGGACAGGATGTCAAGTATTTGTAATCAGTTACCAGCAGTTAATATGGTTACTGTCAGTTTACATACATTGGTTAGCCTGTTACAACAGTTACAGTGTCTGCTTACTGTGTGCTTAGTGAGGCTATCTTGTCCATGTGCGTATTGAGCAAAGCTCTACTTGTTAATTAGGACACGAGTTTTTTTACATACATGATACTGCTGTTATTCAGTCTTGTATGACCAGGTGGTCATGTACATGTAGTGATGGTGAACATTTCAAAGTATCAACGGTATTTGCAAGCGCTACATTTAAAACAGGCCACGTTGACGATATTACATTTGAAACATACACATGTACAAGTTCTCTCATTTTCATTTTTCCTGAAGCAGTTACGAATTCCAAAGTTAGGACTGACATTTAAAGTAACTTAGAACACTGGTCAATTTAGATTCGGTAAGTCAGGTTCTAAATTTCAACAGCACAGATTAGAATAATACACTTAACTTGTTTCTGGATTTACTGTTTTGTGTATGAGTTGAAAGAGATTCAGTTCTTTCACAGTTTGTGGTGAATTCAGCAGTTTGAAGACTTTGACTTTAAAGGGGATATTTTCCCGAATTTTAAAAGACCAGTGTAAGGATGTTTCCCCAATAATAGCAAACTCTCCTAATGACAGTATTGACTTCTTGGATGAAATGCTGTGCTGACTACATGTAGATCATGTAAACTCAAAGATGTTACAGAAATAAGTCGTTTTTCTCTCGTACCTCTTACAGACGGATTTTGCATAATTTGGCCACATCAATTTGAATAGTCTTTTCTTGATCTTGCTTTTCAGTGTTTTTCTTTAAATAGATATATGAAATATGGAAATAAAATGGATATATGGAAATGAAATGTCTTTTTTCAGTTTTTGGTTCAGTTCTCGATCACGGTTTTGTTTTTCTGCTTACTATGAAATACAAAATGAAATATTAAAATTACAAAGTTAATGTCATAATTTTTACATTTTGCAACGTAGTGCAGAGAGAGTAATATTTTTCTTTCTTCATTATTGAACGGGTAATGCAGCTCCAATGTTCTAGAAGAGTTTTTACTTTCAATTTGGGTTTGCCAATTCAAATCTACAAATTGTCAAATTGTCAAAAAAATAGGAGAGTTTGCATTAATTTGGCACTTGTAACCATTTCAGAAAAGCAGAGCAGAAAGTCACATTGCATGATACACCCAATGATAGTTAAACACCAGCAATGACAAAAAAGAGGTGTGAGCAAACATAATCAAATTTCAAAGAATCAAATTTTCAACCAACTCTTCTGCCCTCTTAAACATTCGGTATTACCAGAACAATGGCTCAGAATACCAGACCAAGTCGGAAGACTTGGATGGAAATTTGATTTGGTTAGTGGATTCTGGTTGTGTTTGAAAGACTCAAATACATGTAGCAAACCTTTACCATTATATGAAGAGCACCAAAGTATGCATATGAATAGAATTAGTATCACCTGAACCTAGTATACCTATTGATCGATAAACACCAGCAATGACAAAAAAAGAGGTTTGAGCTGTCTTTCAAACACAAGCAAATTTCAAAGAACCAAATTTTCAACCAACTCTTCTGTCCTCTTCAGATATTCCGTATTGCCAGAATAAGAGCTCAGAATACCAGACGATGAAAGAAGACTTGACTGAAAATTTAATTTGGTTAGAGGAATCTGGTTGTGTTTGAAAGACTCAAAGACATGTCGCAAACCTTTACCATTATTTGAAGAGCACCAAAGTATGCAGTGTGGATAGCATTAGTATCACCTCAGAGATACCGAAGTATTGACATTCTATATAGTTCCTAAAAGAACGAATTAAAGAACTTTAACTTGTAGGAAGGAAGGGAAACAGTTTGAAAAAAAATAGAACAGGCCTTGATCACCTCCTAACAAGTGAGTGTACTTAAGAAAGTGAATAAAAGGAAATTGCACTAATGATATACATTCTTCCACCCACCTAAAAAGTGCACCAGCATATATATACCTGAACATGCAACACCAATACCACCTCTCTATTCTATTCCAGGTTCAAAAATGAAGTCAAAACATCAGGTTGCTTCCACATCAGCAACTTTGAAGGGACCAGGTTTTTCTACTTCATGGTGTTTTGGTGTAGGACATCTCGTGGATTATGTGTTATTTCCACTATGTCACATAAAATGACTTTTGGTCTTTAGTATGATCTGTCCAACTATTACTTCTTTGTAGATTTGGGTTGGACTTCATCTTTGAATCGGATCCAATACGTTTATTATAAAAAGGAAATGCTAATAGTTTAAGCTTAACAAGTCAATTTAGCAAACTTCATGGGCATTTATTCACGTCAATTTGTTTGGATGATATCAAAACGTTGTTGTTTGGGAAAGTTTATTGAAAAGGATCAATAGTAAATTTGTAAGTATGCCCAAGAAAACTGTTCCAAAAGGCTGTCAAAAACAAAATTAGCAAAAACAAAATTAGTTTTAACACTTCCTTTCAATTAGCCAATTTTATAGGACAAATTTCGTTTGTGATCAGTCATAGCCTAACTGGTAAATTTGATTCATGAACCGAATGATTCAGCTACCAAGGTATTCTGATGTAATGCCCAGCAGATGAGTTGTTGTAGCTGAAAAAATGTTGATAGCCGGATGGATTGAAACTATAGGGACTGGACAGGAATTCTTCTATGGGTCACTTCTGAAAACAAAGCTTGAAAACCTTCCTGCAAAGGATCAAGGGGCTACCTAAACACCACCCCTTCGATCTTCAGTAGGTCAGTTTTAAAAACATTGCTTGAAAAAGTGATTTGCTCCAAAATATACAAAGGGTCAGGGGGTTTACCTCAACACACCCCTAGGATCTCCAGTGGAATTCATTTTCAAAAACAATGCTCAATGATGCTTCAATACACCAGTTACCAAATCTATCTCAGATCCATAACGTTGAAAAAATGAAATAGCTGCACGATTCGATTTAGCCAATTTCATGGGCCGATTTATATGTTTGAATAGTAACCAAAAGGTATGGGGCTGGGAATGTTTGTTGAAAAGAATCGTTTTTTTTTTTTTAATGTGGTCAAAGTCTGTACCTCCAAGTAATTATAAAGAATATCAATTATCATCCAAAAGAAGGGGCATTTCCAAAGAGAACGGTTTGAGGTTAGGGGTGGATAAAGTTTTGCGTAGGCACAGACCAGGAATGATCATTAGTGTAAGCATCGTTAATCATAATCTTAAAAACAAAGGGGCTATTTCCGCTGAAGTGTTGGTGGCTGTCTCTTTTATAAATCACTTGGTTTACTTGGTCCTGGAATGTGATTACCTGCAAAACAATGTATTTATGTTAAACTTCATTAAGTGTCATCATTGTTACCCTAAATGATGCGATGATTTGTTTAAGGATCTAAGACGCCTTGGAAATACCTCATCACAATGCAAATGAATGAATGAATGAACAGTTCATCGCAACCGTTACTGCCCCCCTAGAACACAAATTTAAACTAACCGTATATTGTGATGATGTGACAAAGTTATTTACCTCTTTGTAGTCTTATTGCTGGCTTCCACGAAACTCCACATCATGTGGGCGTCCAGGGTGGATGGACGATTGTACAGCACGGCTCTGGTTCCATATGTTGTTTGTCCGCTCTCCAAACCGATGACACAATCCTCGTTTTGCATAGACTCGATAGTACTGTCGGCGGGAGCATCCCATTGTTGGTAGACTTGATTAGTGTATGTCTCGTTGATAATGCTGCAGTGATGATGTTGTGGAGAAGTTAGTTATGACAACTCGTGCACACGATAGCAATGAAAGGTACAATTTATCAACACGCTGCGGTGTTTGGTGTTATACATCTAAACTGCAGTGAATATAGACATATTGTCGATTCTATGTTCAATCTAGGCATTTCTTTTACCTCAATGAAAAATGGAAGTATAACATTCAGCGTGTGCTCGCGCGTGTTTATACATTATAAGAAAACATTGCAAAGTGTACATAACAATCCATGCTAATATGCACTGATACGTTTTCTAAATACAATACCAGTTGACAAAGATCAGACTATCTTAGAATTGAAAATCTTAAGCAAACAAATCAGCAAAAGCGTGAAGGGCAAAAGCAATTTCCTCACGGAACGCCAGGAGCGGAATTCCCTCCTTTGATACTTATGCCGTAATTCGGCACAAGCTGGCTCTTAATGATGCGCTTCTGAAAAAAAGAAGGAAAAGGATATGACGATTTCTGCTATTAAAAGAAAGTTTTGTTGCAATACCATTGTACCCCACATGAACAATAGTGGTATTAAAGGCGGAGGGGGGCTAAGTTTGCCTTCTCACCACAACGAAGTTCGGAAACTTAGTTTTAGTTTACAATATCTTCGTGAATACTAAATTAATTACATTGCATTATATATAATTGAAAAGCCTATACCATTACCCTGTACAATGACATTCCGTTTGTTACGACAGTATATTGATGGGTTGATTACCAGAGGTACTGCTGAGAGTGCCGAAATTTCCATTGATCATATTTTTTTAATGATTAGCATATGTGCCATATCATGCTCGTTGAAGAGCTATTTTCCTTGAAAATGATACCTCATGCGTTACGATCTCGCATTTGTGCAATGCGCAACATGACTGATTTCGTTCGTTCTTTCATGGATCGCTCAAAAAGTGCAAAAATTCCCCTACTAATGGCAGGTAGTGTGTACGCTGGAGGATTTCTGAACTCTTGTTTTGTGACGTATTTTAAAGAATGAAATTGAAAAGTAACTGGAAAGTAACTAAATGCTAAGACATACCGTATTGTCATAGGTCCACAGTTGGTGCGCGCTGTTGTTGGTATCAACTGTATAAATGACTACTTCAGTACCACTAGTAGGGTTCATGTCCTTCACAGACAGCACGAAGCCAGTCGCAACGTTACTGTAGATGTAGAACGGTCCCTGTAACAGCGAAGCACTTAAGTCAGTTGATTGATTGAGGACAGTTATAATTACACGTATACGTTGTAAGTGCATACTCACGATTTAAGCAATGTTTTCTCTTTTACAAAGATCTGTGACATTTACCTCAATTTGATATTTGCTGTTGTAATATAGTGGTTATGGGGATAAACACAACTTTGACGAACTATTGTAGACATTGTTACGCTTTCCATTTCTTTTTTTGCATGCATATCCAAATGTTCATCGTTGACTTTGATAGACTTGATAACCAATATCCCAGCATCTTAACACACTAAGAAGAAATGTTTGTTGATCACCTTTGGTATTGTTGCCATGACTCCGATGTAATATGCACTGGTGATGGTTGGAAAACCTGAAAATGATCGTAACAGTTAAATCAGGGCAGTCATGCTAGTACAATTTACGTTGAGAATTTTTAGCTTATTGAAACTGTGCATTGATATCATCATTCTCAACGATGGCAACGAAGTATCAAAAACCGTGTTTCACATTGGTATGCCTGGAATGAAGATCCTTTGAATTGTTTCAAAATCAAATTCAAAGTAGCTATACTTTCCAAGAATACTTCATGTACAGTAAAGTGCCTGTGTTACACAATTTCTCGCTGCCACCCCCCCCCCCCATTCGGTCAGTCAGGCGGTCGGCTAGGACTGGGATTTAAGCCCCCCTCTCACTGGACTAGCGGCACGGTGGCGGCGTCCCTGCGTCCTTCACTGGATTTCGGTATTGCCGGTTTGCCAAGATATTACCAGATATGTTATACCGTGATAATATTTGTCTTAGATGTGCGTTTGACAGAGTGAGAACAAACAATTTTGGAATATATCTTCCGAAAATATTTACCTTTGCATCTTTATTATGTACATGTAAAATTTGCCGCGATATCATTTGACTGCATACTTCTGTCTGATATAATATGCATACGCCGAGACAAGCTTATTAGTTATTCCATGTCGACCATACGTAGATAGGGCCCCGGCGTAACAAAAACAAAACGCAATGCAAAAGTCGGTTAAAAAGTTATTCCTATCATACGATGTTTCTGTGGGCAGCATCTGAAACAAGACAATCTACCTTCTGAAAGAAGAAGCGTAGAAGCTTGTTTACTACACCATCTTTAGGGCCGCGTACCTCCTGATAAAACAAGACTTGAGAATTAATTTTATGTGGAGGTTTGGCCCATCTATGAAAAAAGGCAGCGTGGCCTTATAAACAAAATAAAGATAAAAATAATAGGCAAGCGTTCTTTTAGAAGAGACTAAAGTAGCCTTTATTTAAAGACATGTATTTGACTTTGTGGACAAAACTATTGCAAAGGTTTCTTTGGCAAAGTTTCAAAAATGTTAATTTCATTCATTCGTTTCAAGTAAACACAATGTTATTAACAAGCAGGGGTACAAAGTTGACGTTGTTGATGCATACTGTGCACTGTATGCTGAAAATGTAAACTTAGAATGCATGGCACTTGTTTTACCCATGTTTCAAATTATTAAGTTGACAAGAGCTCTATTGAGGCTCGTACCGTAATATGACTAATTATCATCCAATTTATTCGAAACGTATTTATCTTAAAACCGCGCTGACATAGATCACACAAACAGTATCGAGCGAAGCTGAGAACGTTTGAACATTGTGGAAACAAAATTAGCCGTGGCACAACACTCAATATCTTCATGACAGCGTGACTGAGGCTTACCAAAACAAGAATCAGCAATCCACTCCTGTTTTTCTTATGCCGCTAGATAATGTCGGACAATATGAAATATAATCAGTGGCTATGCGCACGGGGTCGACAGAGAGCGGTCGGGGTAAGTAGTGCGTGACGGGCAGTTCCAGGCTGGGTGGTCAGGATGCTAAGTAGCGCCCGAGGAAGGAGAATAGCGACGTTGCATATGGGCTAAGGAGGTGTGTTAAGTGGGTGTACCGCTGAAGCTCCTAGACGATGGCGGTGTCGTTGCGTCCTAACTTGGATCTGGGTTAACGTTAATCTTCACATCATAATGGAAATATCATGCAAAGCACACAAGTACGACTAAAAAAAAACACACACAAAGCGTAAAAAAGGATTCTTTTTTTATCGCGATGAAATTCGTTAAGCGCTCTGTCAATTCGCTCAATAACAGCGAGGTCGCCGACGTGCCGCGGGTCCAGAAAAATACCAGCTTTACCGGTCTGGGAACATTGCGGCAGCATCGGAATCAGGATGGCATATTCGCCTTTAGCTGGTAGGTGTACCCGGGTAGCACACGAGCTTCCGCGAATCGAAGAAGGCGAGAAGCAAAGGTGTCCGTCGGTGTTACACCGAGAGACAGATGCAAACACGCTAGTGCCCGTAAGGCAATCCTAGTGACTACTTCATTACGACCATGGGAGGTGCTGGTACGGTGACAGGCGCCAGACGTAACCCCGTATGTCGCAGCAATTCTAGCCTGTTTCTGACGTTCACGTGTACTTGACACCAATAATCAACTGGGATCGCTCAACTAAAGTTAATTGCGGAAAAGGGCGTACAGATAACGACTTGTCAAAATGTAGAAAAGGCAAATAAGGTTGCAAATGGCATATTAACGGTAATTCACCTCATATAAAGCCCACCCGCCTCAACAAAATGTCACTACCAACAAAAATGTCGCCGACAAAAAGCGTAAAAATTCACGAAAAGCAACTGTTATGTGTGATTTCAGCAGTAATTTCACAAGGACGTCGCGGCGCGAAGACATAACGTAGCGGTGACGTAATGGCAGATGGTTCGAATTCTGGGTTCAAGCCTTGTCCCGATCCCGTTAACGTTATTCCCTCGAGAAAGGCACTTTTCTCACTTCCTCACTTCGAGCACGTAAAAGATCCCATCACATTTATCGGAAAGAGTAAGTTGATCAAAATAAATCTGTCAAGATGCGCAGCTTGTGCTCTTCAGTACAAACATGGTGTGTTACGCCATGGGGCGGTTTTCCGGGTATGTAATACAAACTAACAAAAAGGTCCTTGTATGTATGAGATACTGCTGCTAGACTGTGAGTTACATGTTGTGTGCCATTTGGACTTTTTTCTTCATTACTAGAATCGTTTCAAAAGGTCTAATGTAAAGGGGATGAGCATAGGGTGTATTCTAACGAAGTTTACAGGATGTATAAAATACAGTTAAGATAATGGCAAAAAGAATTTAAACAAGACTGGCAATGATAAAAAGACATTGCCATGGCGACGGTGGTTGTTGTTTTAATTTTTACTGTACCCTGCTTTAATATAGGGCACATTGATAGGTGGTGCTGTTCATACAGGATTTCTAACGAAAAGGGCTTGCGGGTACCTGTTCTACTGGACAAATACACACACACACAGACACGCACACACACACAGACACGCATACACACAGACAGCGACAGTTCCACTAGATTCTACCAGACACAACCCACTGCCAGAACGAACATCGATTTCATCACAGCCTGATCATGACAACTGAAAACAGCCCACGGACCGGGTTCCCACCATACAAAATGACTATTCTACTCTGATAGGACTGCTACATGAACAACATGTTAGGCCAAATCTGCACAAATTTTAACATCATAGTCCACTTACCAACAGACACAGCATGCACCATGCAACAGCTTGTACACTTATGTTCCCTGAACTATAGAACTAAGTCCTCTAGAGCGTGAATTGCCAGGGATGTTAGCTAAGGATGGAATCCCAGGATGGAATCCCAGGATGGAATGCCAGGATGGAATTCGAGTCCCACTGGAATACCAGGAACTCCAGTCATAAAGGAATTTGCCAGCAATTCCTGGAGCCCTAATGAAATGCCAGCCTGGGAATCTTAATCCACAGAAATGTTGTTGTGTAAAAATGTGTCCCATGTGTTCTTGGAAGTGTACAGGATTATATCAGCAAGAAAGTGGCATCTTATCAGGATAATCATCTAGTAGTAGTACAACTGGCTTGCTGAATGTCCTTGCGACAGTGACATTTTTCATAGATCGATCTGGCTTGGACATTAAATCTTACAGTTGTAAAGACCAGCATTAGGGCATCTAAAAACATTGTAACAGACACACATTGTTTTAGAAAAGAGAAATATTACTGTAGAGCTGAGGTCTTAAATGGGTCATGTATACATAAGCCTGGCACATCTGGTAGACAGATGTAGCTTCCTGTCTAGGTTATCTAGGAGGAATGTCCCGAGGGAGGCTTTCTGTCTGACTAACATTCCTAACATTCTTATTGTCTTAATATGCCTATGGACACATGCCTGTACAATTCCTAGAATAGTTGCAAACTGCACACAATACTATATCATTTGGCTCGCCCCTGAGACGTCGCCAAAAAGTAAAGGCTTCAACTCACCGCTGTGGTGCTCAGACGTGGTGCACAAGATTGGGCGGCAGGTAGCTCGTACTTGCCTGTGGCTGGACGTACTTCGTGGCTGGCGTACCTCGAGGTTGAAGGTGGGAATGGGAGGACCTGAAGAAATGGGCACCTTATATAGCAGAGGCACCGGGTACTTCTTATTGGTGATTGGCTCCTTGGCCATGCTTTCCCAGAAAAACGGCGTGCAAACAAAGAGATTGTTCACGTGAAGTCCTGATAATGTTCACATGATCACTGCATGACGGAATCCTTCTGACATTTGGCCTTACAATGTATAGACCAACATGGCAAAAACCGGTTACTTATAACTGACACTTCGGACACGCCCCCCAAAAAACTACTTTGATTGTTTAGGGGGAGGAGCGCCCATACCCGGGAAATGTGACGGTGGACTTTTACATCCAATCTCCAATGTTTAAACTATGAACGAATACCTTAGTTATGTTGCTACAGCAGTGTTTGAAATTGATGCCGGTACCTCGGCGTAATCCCAGATCATTTAGTCATAAAGTAGCAATTATACCAAGGAGGTGTCACGTACAAAGAAGTCGTGCACGAGGGTGTTATTTGCGTCATCAGTAACCGCTGTCATACGGACTGCTTAGTAAAAATTTCTCTTCAGAACATGTCAATGTAATGTCATATTCATGCTCTTTGCTATATTTACCATATGGCACTTCGTACACTATTTAACACTTTCGGCGTAAAAGACCTATATAAACCTGATTTTTTTCTTCAAAAAATAACATGCTTAACACCAATGTCTTCAATCATAAGTTCGATCGTAATAAAACCCGCAAGTGACATAAACATTTCAACTTAACAATTAGCATAACTGCCGGTATTATATCTAAAAACAATGACAGGAACAGATCAGCACTGGTGGTTGTGTGGGGATCAGTGGGTAATACGTGCAAACTCAAGATGTAATAAACGTGCGATGGAAAGGTACAATGCGCAGCCGTAGTTGCCACGCCCAGTACTTCGAAGCTTCTCGATGAATACTTGACAAACAACTTTGAATTAATCTTTGCCACGACAGGCACGGTCCGGTGACGTGTTACCATCATGCACCTTGTTTTAAAGAGTTAACATGTACATAATCTGGAACAAGGCGAACAGATCAGCAGTGGTCCATCTCAAAATGAAATACACTAAACATTTTTCTACTGTTATCAGACCATGCAGGATGACGAAAAATGTAACAAAGTTATGTGTTACTAGTAATCTAACAATGCCATTTGAATCTTACCTTTTTGGAAAACCAATCGTGTGCTTCAATTCAAGCCATTTCAACTTTCCAATCTGTCAAAGGCGTACCTATATATATATAATTGAATCTATATTTGAACATTAAAATTGTCTTCCTCACAACTGAATGAGTTTTCTAATAGATGTGTGCAGATGTGATAGTAACTGACAGCAAGTTTTGCACACTACTAAATAAGCCAGTGTTGTCAAGACTTCATATTCTGGGTTAGACGACGCTGACTTCTTTATGTACGACCATGCAATGAGATACGCTCACCAGAAAAGATGTTCTCTTCTCTCCATCTATATCTGTTTAGTTGAAAGTTTATGGTCTACGTCTCTTTACTCTGATTTTCACGCATTGGGGTCTCATTATATATGGACGGCGAGCACAAACAGAACATTTGGATCCACACATCTGGATAATCGTTCAACCATGCCTGAGCTACCATCGGAACTTTCCTCCAATCACCTGGCAGAATATGATAAACGATCGCGAACACAGGAAATAATTTGTAATTGGACATTTGTTGAATATTTTGCGTGTAATGACATTGATCTATCTATATTTTTTTGCACTATCGGCCATAGAAAAATGTTTGGTGTTAACCGTTCTTCTGTGTGCCACACATAGTACAAGATTACTCTAATGGTCATTGCCTCTGGCACACAGGATGCAGACTACATCAAAGATAATTTCAGAGATAATTACTGCCGGAGGGGTAAACAAAGCTAACACGGTGAAATTGTCCGTTCATATGATGTGTGCCTGACAGGCGTCATTACTATAGGGGTGACACTGTCACTGAACTAACTACGTGTTGAGAGTCATAGCCTGGGTTACTATTCATATTGTTTTTTTAGTTTAGAAAAAAACTCAGCTTTATGCAGCCGAAAAGTGGCAGTTCTTAACCAAAACTAGATTTGAAATAACTTTTCGAAGTTAGCAAAATTTGGAAACATGCCTTTGTTGAAAATTTTAAAGGACAACATATAGCAATAATGACAGAAAGCAATATACTTGATAACATTCCGTTACCAGTAATCTACATATGATATGTGCTTTCGAGAAAAGACATACAGGAATACAAACAATGCACTTAGTACTGTTAACTTTAATTATATTAGTCTTGTTTCTTTGTGCTAGTGCGGACACAATGCTCTCTCTGCTTTACCAGTAAAAGGTGTAAAACTATTCTGTTTGAAAGCAAATCAATCCCCATATCAACCCCGAAAATATCATACTACTGTTATGGTAGATGACTAATTGTTGATTTGTCTATAGATGATTATAGTGAATGAATGAAAGACCTTTATTGCACGTTTATACCCTTACAGGCTAAGTATAGGTCATTGTGATAAAGCAGTTCTAAGCATATTACAGTGATCTAAGAATATGATATTTTACCAAATATACAATCATTATGGGTACTTTGTACCAAAATAAAGAAAGAAAACAAGCCGAATTCAATTCTGCTCTTTATTCTAAGAGCACCCAATGCCTATATAGGACTTAACATCGTAAGATACTGAATAATTATTTCCTGTATAATAGGATAACTGTCAAATTGATAACAGAATGCCCGTGAGTGAATTATCAAAGATGAAGAACGCCATTGATAATTTTTCAAAGTCCTCCTGGAGTGGATGACAAATATCTTTACTCTGTATTGAAAACCCTTATGCTGAATTAGTAAATAACTTTCGTAAGGATCTTTGTCCAATTCTCAAAAGCAATGCATTATATATAGTTGTTTACCTTTGAAGGCCTAGTGGCGTACATAAATGACACTCTATTTTGGATAAGGTATACCCTTGACATTACTAGCATTGTTTCAAAATATCCATCCCCTTCGAGCAAGAAGAGCCAGAACTAATATAATTCATAAAGACAAGATACAAGATGACTTTAATGGATATTGCAGTTTTGCGACTGACCAGACATAGTTTCCAAAAGGAAGATTCATTATAAATAATGCAAGACAGATATGGAATTTGATTGAATACCATAAGGATACATTTATCATTAGGAACTAGTTTATTCCCTTTCTGCAACTTACAGCATTGGCACTAGGTCCAGTTTACCAGATATGTTGAATGCTCAATGACTTCATATCAACATTTCGGCCGAATATGGTTCTGTTATAATCATCTACATTAGATACAGCTGACTGCTACATGCACAAACGATGAATGTCTAATTTTATGTAGCCATCCTGTTAATGTTTTTTTTAACAACACAACAGCGCTTGGCTAGATCAAGATGAAGAAATTTATGGAGAAATTTTCCTTAACATCTCTTCATTTAACCCTATTTAGACCGGGCTTTTTTGAGACCTCTTGGACGGGGGGACTCATTAGCCCCCCCCCCCCCCCCCTCATAACTTCCGAACGGTATGTTGTATCATCACCAAATTTGCAGAAAGTGATGTACACGTAAAGTTTTATAATTTTTGTAATTTTCGTGACGTTATAACGTAATATGACGTATTTATGACGTCATCGATGTGATTTTATTGGCTAAATAGGGAATTGCCATACTATCTAAAGGTATTAGACAAAATAGTGCGTATTATTTATTTTAAGTTACGCCAAGACATTTGACTTCAGTGGTGACTACGTTGACGTAAAAATGACGTCGACGAATGACGTCATGTGTTGTTAGTGACCCCCTGGAATCCGTCATCTTGGATCGGCCATTTTGAAATTTTCGAAAATTTTTTCCACATATGACCCCAAATAACAATCAAAATAGACTAAAACATTAATCTGAATGTTTCTGGTTAAGAAAATTGCAGGTTGTGACGAATATGAAGGCGAAAAAGCCTGTTTATACCGAAAATAATGATATTGTCGCCATCTTGGATTTTGAGCGATGACGTCATCAAATTAGCATAATTTCTGAATACTAAATTATGACAGTTACATTAAATCACATATGATGTTAGAAATGTACGAATCTAGTGTGTTTGAGCAAGAAAACATTGGAAACAACTATGTTTAAATCGAAATTAGTGAAATTTGCATAAAATGCCTCTTCAGAAACCCGTTGCCATGGCAACAAGAAAAATGATAACTTATACTTTTATCATAATATTGTTGCCAACTAAATTTTATGAAAAGTCACCAAGTTTAGTTGTCCTACCATACGTCGTTTGGCAGTTATACGATGTCAAAGTTGGCGCGGGCACTTTTAGCCCCCCCCCCCCCCGGTCTAGATAGGGTTAAAAGATATCTGACACAACGTTCAATTATCATTACTGCATCGTTTTGACACACCCATTCCCTGGAAATTAATCTAAACTTCTTCAATTCACAATTTGTACAACTTCTAGAATTGTAGATTTAGATCCTTTTAAAACTTTTTCATAGTTTTCCGTCCATTGATAGACTTTTTCATATTTGGAGGGGTGTAGACAGCCCTTTGTGCTCATTTCGCCATCTTGAGAAATAAGCAAGTATCCATGTCTCATCTAGTATTCTAAGACTTCTGCTGAGTGCTGAGAAATTGTTACGTTATAGTGGACTAACCAATGTTTGACGACCTCCCTGACCCGCATGTGAGTTCATTGTAAAGCTTCGCAGCATCCTCTAGGAGATAAACAAATATCTTACGGGTAAATACCTTAATAAATCTTAAAATATGCTATAAACACTGTTAACTATAAAAGGCGTAAAGCGGCAGATATTTTGAGCTAGTTATAATTATAAGCCTTAGAGCAAGTATAGCTCATGATCAAGAGCAAAATAAAGACTGGGAGTAGGCCAATTCAGCCAACAGACAAACATGCAGGCTGAAGTAGAAACAGATTGAACTATTTTCCATACCGGCCCGAAGTGGATCCTGAACACTTGAAGAGCTTTCATAATAAGACACGCCCATCAGACAGAGATGATCTTTTCTCTCCATCTGCTCAGTTCAAAGGTTATTGTCGCCTTACTTTGATATTCACGCCTGGGAGTCTGATCGTCCGGCAGGATATAAAGGAGCTGATGATACTTTATTAGCAATTTACCAATTTGGCAGTCAATTCAGTCACCTTCTCCAACAACGACAGATGATTAAAAGTTTCGTTATAATGTTCTGTTCTTATACGTAGGCAGTGTCATAATCAAGTCTATGGATTGCTCCGCGTTATGATGGATGTACTCAAAAACGCGCTAAATGCTCTCTCCTGATAACCTAATGGATGGCTCATCACCTACTGGAATACTCTGTACGATGCTAGGAATATTGAACATATATTTGGGAAAAATAATCTTTCATTTTTAACAATGAAAGACTGCTGGATGTTAATCTATTAGACAATGGTCTGGTTATCCTAATATAGATGGTATTTTTTTAAAGGCTACACCATTTACATCTTTATAATCAAGACACTAGAATTGTTCATGTATAGCTGACATGCAATGGTATTGTTAGGGTATTGCTTTGGCATTCATATCAGATTTTCCTAGCCTGAATTACTGGTTATCATTTCGGATGAGGACACTTGTTCAGAGACATCTGGGGAAGGTAGTCAGCAAGTGACAAATAAGACTAAAGCAAGAAACACCACTTGGCAGGGAAGATGTGAAATTTAAAATACTAATTGAAGGTTCAAACAGAAGAGTCAATGGTCCTTGTATTCAAAACAAAAGGTTGTTCCTTAAATCAAAATGCGAAAAATATCGTTTAGTTTCAGAGATACCTCATAGCAGTGAAGACAGGAGGGGGAAAGTTAGGCATATAGTGTATTTTTCAACGAGTAATCTCTATATGATGTGAAGTTACAAGTAGCGCTTTCATAGGCGAAGTCTAACAACCGCATTAAAAGAGGAAGATAGGCTGAAGATGGGTTATCGCAAATGCAAATGCATGTGTACGTAATTCTGTGTGTTTGTGTACTCTTATGTTACTCTTATGTTGTTATGATATTATTTCATCTTGTTGTCTTTCATTATGTTCTTATATTCTGCCAGATAAAGAATTAAAGAAAAAAAGAATGAAGAGCACAAATTGGAAGCATCAGAAAGAGAGCCCACATAGTCACTCTTCATCTTATAATCTAGCTTGGACGTTCCCTTAAC
This sequence comes from Branchiostoma lanceolatum, assembly GCF_035083965.1. Classification (NCBI taxonomy): domain Eukaryota; kingdom Metazoa; phylum Chordata; class Leptocardii; order Amphioxiformes; family Branchiostomatidae; genus Branchiostoma; species Branchiostoma lanceolatum. The sequence continues at coordinate 3,575,079 of NC_089737.1, forward strand.
TTCTGCTTTTAAACTATGACGAGTGCTTTCAGGTTCAGTCGTGCAGCTATAAAACATGAAACAAATATTAGCGAAAATATTTCATCGGGGTGATGTTCCCCTATATTTAATAATATGTTTAGTCGACGGATGGCAGCAAACGAAAGGGCGGTATAACCCTGTCATAGCGAAAGCACGTCGACTGATGATGATGACTTTTTAATCCGTGAATAGTTTCAATACCTCTATTGTTATCTCCACGAAAAAAACTTTTTCATTGGGATATTGTCTTGCGTGTGTTTGCGTGTGTGTTTGCGTGTGTATATGTTTGTGTCACCGGATGCCTAAAGCCAGCATAACTGAAGAACGTGTAGATGGATTGTAATGGTATTCATTATGTGAGTAAGTGTTGGCAGGAGAAAGGTAAAGGTCGATTTTGGGCCCCCTGGTATGTGTCACTGGAACTGCAAGTAATGAGTAGAATCTACACCTCCATTCTAGGCATGTGGTGGGAGCTCACACCTGTCACACCTGTTAGTGTCAAATCTAGGACAAGAATTCCCCAGGTCCCAACAGCTGGTAATGAGGAAAAACAAAACACATCATATATAAAACCAAATTTCATGGAGATTTTGGGTGTTCAGACTCTTGATTCATGGGCAGTGCAAACGTCTGAGTTATGTATAAGAACGATATACGACCTTTAAAGGGACACTCAAACTACAGCGAAATATAGTATTAAGTCAACAAGCCTGCCATTGATTGCTACACAATATAATTTACACATCATAAGAATTCATCTAAAGTATCAGTAATGTCGATTGAAACATTATTCTAAAAAGTTCGGTTGCTTCCTCACTCTGTGAGGAGTGACCACCTTTGTACAGCGACCAATTTTTGCCATACCCCCTGACTCCCCGAGTGTTGATAAGTTTTAAAATGGTTGAGCTTTTCATATTTTCTTCCAATTTAAGTTTGGAAATAGGCTGTCCCAATACGCTTGGACAGTTGGTGCTGTAGAGTGTTCTAGAAGACTGAAATTACTATCAGGTTTTTAAATTGGTATCTTGCCAGGATTAAGCTGTATCACGTGATGGACAGTTGGTGTTGTAGAGCTTTCCAGTAGACTAAATCTACCGTCAGGCTTTAAAATTGGTATCTTGCAATAGTGAGGCACTATCATGTAATGTTCATTACATGTTTCTTACAAGGCCACAGCAAGCAAATTTTATGGATGACATCAGCACGCCCATTGATTTTCGCCTGATTTCGAAATAAAAAAACAAGGGTCTTTCTACCCTTTGCTAAAGGTCAATATACCGAAAACGGGGCAATTTGTTTCAAATGTCTGTCAGTTCTATTGCGAAAAACATTCTAGATGCCGTAACAAGTCATTTTCACATGTAGGAATGGTGAAAAATCGGTACAAATGTGTTGCACAATTATTGTGATTACTCCTCATCAGCAACTTACAGGAGGAAACAGTGCAGCCCTCATTCAAAAATTCTAGGATCTTAGATTTAATCTCACCTCACCTATCCCTTGACCTCTTTTTGGGGTCGTTAGGGCACCATGAATAGATCCTCCACCATCCTCCTCCACCTCACTCTGTCCTCTGCCGCTCTCATTGCTTGCGCTAAGCTTAGTCCTGTCCACTCTTTTACGTTATCTTCTCACCGTTTTCTTTTTTTTCCTCTCTTTTGGCTCCTGGCACGGTTCCTTGTTGTATAGTTTTTGCAAGCCATGCCGATCTTACCACATGACCAAACCATTTTAGCTTGCGCTTCATTACAATTGTCAAGAGGTTGTCATTTGGTTCAATGGCTTGTACTACTTTGTTGTAGATTTCCTCGTTGGTAACACGGTCTAGATTTAGATTAGACAAAATAACCAATTGAACCACTAGGAGTGTACTTTGGCCACATTCCACGTGTATGTGAGCTCTTAAAGTGGGAAAATAAAATAGAGACGTTGAAGAACACCCTTAATTTGTGATGAAGCAGAATATTAAGCCTATATGATAAAGTGAATGTCTTTAAAACAACTCGCCCTATACCAACTAACTTATAACTTCATGAAAATAGATACCCGTCCCCCGGAAAGGGCAATTAAAAAGATACAAAACACATCACGGAACTACCTTTATTTTCAGATACCCTTTTATTAGTGATTACTGTGAAAGTTGAAAATTGTTATTAGATGTCAGATTTACCGTCTACTGGCTTCATGGGTCAGGAGATTTTGTAACGTACCTTTGTCCCAGTCAAAATCAATACCTAATTCTTACCTTACAGATTGAGGGGAAGATGATTTTTAAAATGAATTCCTCCATTACATACTACTGTCCAGAAATTCCAATAATATATTACTTCTATAAAGCTGTTGTGCTTTCTTGGCACCAATCTGGAGAGGGTTTAAAAACTAGAGGAAATTCTGAATTAAGTGACTCGGGGAAATCATAATATCATTTTAAAGAGAACAAGAGTTTGGAGACCTCATATCTCCATGAACAATTCTGTTTATGCAAATGACTTACACATTTACATAATATATGCTTGTGCATGAACACATTTAACTAACTTACACATGTCGCAATATTTACAGTCCCATCATTTACCACTTAGAGGAATTTATTTGCATGATTGATATCTGTTGATGCTCCACTTGCCATAAATTACATGTTACATGTATTTGAGTCTTATAATGGAAAACACTCCAAATATAGATTTTACTCATTAGTTATGCAAATAAAGTCCTAATTAGCATTTTTTTTCACTTTATAATGTACATCTCTGTCTAAGCTACCTGCATACTAAATATCATTGAAATCCAGCTTTACTTTCCTCAGTTATTCTCCTTAGAACATTTTCACAATAACGCCCCTGCAGGTCCAGCGCAAGCTGCTAGGGGACCCAAAGCTATACAACTTCTTCATTACAGTACAAGGTATCTGCCACCAAAAAATCAAGACCATAGCACGTTCAGGTCAAAAGATACACAAACGGTAGTTCTGCTGCAGTGGCAAGGTCACATACTAGGTGGCCCATTATCGACCTTAAATTTCGGCTTACGAACACCTGCCCACATACCAAAAACAATATCTCAATTTTTCATGGAGATAACAAATTTGTTTTATATACACAGGGGGAAAACAACCCTAATGCAGATAAATACATTTTTTTCCGGATGGAAAATTCAGGACTGTAATTGAGAAGTTAGAAGACGTTAACAACTTTTTAGCGAAACAAAATAACCTTCTCAAAGCAATACCGAAAAAATTGAAAACAAAATGAGTTCAATATTCTAACCAACCAACTAAAATTTGAAACTCAATCAATATATATTGGATTACTTTATGAAAAATGTGTACCCATAGAGAAGGCTACATCTAAAACAATATATAACCACTTGAACAAACAAAAATTCAGAGAGAGTATTGATAACTGGGGGAATTGCTAAATGTCATTGGTCTACACAAAGATCTGAAATCGAAAAGTTTAACTGTAGACATAAACAAAAATAATCTAAGAGAATTAAACATCTGCACCAAATTTTGCCCTGGAAAACTAAGCTAAAGAAATGTGAAATATATGATCAAACAGGTGAAGTATATAGCACTACTTGTAAAATATGTTATGTAGAGGAGACATATGTACACGTGTTTATTGAATGTTAAAGCCTTAAGAATTTTTGGCAGAAGATTGAGAATATACCATTTCAGAAAGGGAGTAGAATGAATTTAATACTTTCCTCTGGGACTTTTGGAATGACACACATGTCTGAAATTTTATATATTCAATGTAAAATAGTTAAAATGATTATATAGGATTGTTTTTTTTTTGGGGGGGGGGGGGTCATTGGTCCTCAGACTATCACTCTCTTATCATCACTGTGAATTTTAACGGCAAGTTATTTGTGTAAATATTAATCAAGTGATCTTTTGTATATGTGACTCTGGTTTAAGTTTTGTACCTGGTGTTGTTTATATGTATTCAAGAATGTTGCTTGAGCTTTTGTATGTGTGGTAATGATGGTGTATTGTAAAACCTGGTGTTTTACAACCAATAGTGTATTTGTTAACCCGATGACGTTCTTGTTTATTTTGTTCGTCTTTTCTGATGTTTTCATACTACTGATGGTGTATTTGAAAATATGATGTTGTTTTGTTTATCTAAATATGCGTATGTTTTTGGATTTGTAGTACAGTAAAAGTTATATTACCTTTGCTTATCTTAGATTGTTGTTTTCTTTTTGTATTTGTTAATCTTGTAATGTATGCAGCAGGAGCAAAAGCCTATTAGAAATAAAAGTAATAGGCTGGACCAGGATTGCTGAAAAAATGCAATTGTATTTAGCATTATGTATTGCGGGGACATTCTAACTGATAAATCTAACATATCGTTGTGTTTTTGTTTCCTGAATTATAATCAGTGTCTAAAGGGCTGCTACGAGCATTTTCTACTCTTTTTTTTAAGGAGACATACTCTCCTTCTCCATCGATTCTTTAAGAGCGTCATAAACAAATTCACCTATGTGATCCCCAAATGTTAAATTGAACTCAGCGGTAAGTCATTCCGTTCAAACAGATTTCTTTGTTTTCATGGCTTTCAAGACCCCAAAGTATTTCTCTTTTTCAGGGATTTCTATAGAATACGTTTTCGATTGAATAGAAAGAATTCTAATTTTTAAACAATTAGCAGTCTCCTACCCTGGGAGCCAGACTGAGGTTATCAAGCCTTTTAGCTAGTTCCTTCGGCAGCCCGAGACAGTCGACCCGCCCGATTTGAATTAACGCTACGGAGGAGTTTTAGCCCGAGAATTGACCACCTCTTAAAGGGCGTAGTCCACTCTCCCGGGCTACAACTCCCGGGCCGTTAATTTAGATCGACCGGGCCGACTGTCTCGGGCCGCCGAAGAAAGTGGCTAGGGGGGTGGGGGTCGATCCTAGTCTGGCTTCCAGGGGAGCACTCTTCAGAAATGTACCAATTTTCTTAATACATTTATATACCGGGCTGTTACTTGAGTACAAGCATTCATCTAAGTTGTTCTAGCTGTAGCTTATCGGTCCAATCTTTAAGTTAATCTGTAACCTAAAGAACCTCCCTGAAACAGTATAATTAGTTCCTTTTGTGTTATTATGTTCATGTTTTATTTCATTCCAAAGAGAGGTTTCAAATGACTGATGAATTCTGTTTTCATATCTTACAAATTATAACTGCCATTTTTTCATTGATACTCTAGCCCCGTCGTCACGTTTTAACAATGTTTAACGCACCTCACTGGACACTACAGCTTACGGTTTCGTAGAATGGTACACGATGAAGTAGTGTTATCTAATGTCAAAGACCTGTCCCCGCCGTCATTTATCTTTATTTCATGTCTTGCTGCTGAAAAGACAGCACTTTTCGCATTGGTAGTCGGTTTAATGGTGACCTCTGATTCATGTGTTTATGACCTTAGGGTCGAAGCATTCATATCTACTCTGAATTATATAAAAAGTATACTAGACTCCCAAATATTTCGCTCAAAGATGCTGACATACATTCTTGAGTTCCGCGGTAACATTCTTTTGGTTTAAGTAAATTTTGAGGGGAGGAAGTTGTTTTCTACTTTGAGCCATCATTGTGCAGTCTAATTATCAAAGCAAAGAAATTCATTCTTCGGCTGCAAACTTAACCTAATAAAAAAAAAAAAATGTGAATACGCTACTCATGCGGGCTTGTATATACGCACAAGTGTGACAGGGGCTTTACATTATTAAACTGTTCAAAGATTATTTGCTATCACTAAATATTGTATACCGAAAATCAGACTACTCTGACTTCAAGTTGATACATGATTGCCTCTGTAATCCAACATGAGACATTTTATCAATTAATTATAAATTGTATCAGTTGAAATACATCGTTCTTTCGAAACAAGCTTGGCGGTCTACGTATCTAAGGGCCCTATCACACTTGTGCCTATATTATGTCCGTGTCAGTTGCGTATTAACATTTTGCCATACGCCGGCGTGCGAACAATACGCACCTAATGCATATCTCAATCGTTTTGTGAAAGTTTTAGGTACGCAGGCACACGCAAGGTATGGCCCAGTTAGCCTGATATTTTTGAAACTACCGAAAACTTTCGTGCGAACGCTGTTGCGCAGCTCAGACGTTAAAAGAACGCAGTGCATACGTCCGACATCGGTCGAGTAAGGTACGAGCGCGCTTTGTGTTTGCGCTTCAAACGCGGTAATACGCTTCTCTCGCGGTACGATCTCTGCGCAGCGTACACATATTGTGCTTGCAGCGCAAATACAACGCATGATTATCGAACGTATAGCGAATAAGAATATACGTCACGAATTAGTGCCGTTCGTCCTGCTATCGGGCAGCGCATTGTACGTATCAGTGATGTATGACAAACGCGCAGATAACGTACGGATAGCGTACATATAGCGTATTCGACGAACATCCGGGGTACATTCCAGATTTGGTATGTCATTGGTCGGGTCGGGTATTCAATTTAGTTAAGGGCAGAGAGGAAACAAACACAGCCAGCAAAGTGTACATAACTTTTGATTTAAATAATCATTGAAATGCCCTCACACAAATTTGTCCATTTTACATACACACGAAAGTTCTACCTTTCGTTACTTGTGGAGGCGTCTTGTATAAATAACAGTTTTCGTAACTACTAATATAAAAGCAAACAAATACAGGTTAAATAATGGCTCTAAATGTCATGGCGTGTTCCAAAAGTAAAATTGGTGTCCCTGTTACACATATACAAAAAGGTCCTACTTGTCATCAGTTATGGAGGCGTCTTCCCCTAACAGTTTAAGTAAATAATAATATCAATGCAACCAAAAAAGATTATAATTCGATTGTCATTAGGCATGCGGTCGGCAGACGTTGTGTGCGTCCGGAATACGCTCAGCATACGCACCTGATACGCAGCTATTCGCTGCAAGGATAACAGTATTGCGCACTTCATATGCAAATCATACGTGTCTCATACGCTGAATTCGTTACTCGTACGCTATATGTGCGCCACGCATTACTCAAGAAATGTGATATTTTGAGCGTACAACGCTTACATTTGACATTTTGGTCCCGCTGAGAGCGCGCAAGGGTCGCCGTAGGGATTCCACTTGAGCACGTTTTCCAGGAGTTCGGCGCTCTCACGGCGCTCTGGCAAATTTTAGGTCGCCGTGAGAACGCGGCGAGAGCGCCGTCCAAGTGGAATGGGGGTATAACCCATGCCTATGAACTATTCACAATACAAGGAGCACTGCAGCTGTATAAATGTCTTCTAATGCCTTTTTTTCAACCCTTGTCCTGCTGGAGTTCTGTACCAAAACACGCCCCCACTGCTGGGGTTCCCATACACCTTTCAAACAAGGGGTACTAGTTTGATATTGCTTATTTTTAGTTACTTTCCTTTACAGTAACCCCTTAACGGTATATTTTTTATTGGAAAGCTAACATTGTGTACTCTCAATGTTGCACTCATGTACAATTCTGTCTGTTATTAGGGGTAATAGCAGCAATAAAACAATAAAACATACTTTTTCTATTAAACTATTGTATTATACTTTCATATTCTACATTAAAAGTGTTTATCTATTGACTACAAACTATCTGAAGATTGCTGACAACATTAACCTTGCCCATGTGAGAAAAAAATCAGGCAGGTACTGCTACAGGTAAGTTAATGATTGAACATTATCCTTGGTGCTGAACAGACTGTTCAAAAGAATGTTTTATCTGTTGCTACTCTATGACTTCAAAAGAAATTGAACACAAGCTTCATCTATGACAACACAAAGGTAGGTTTCTTGCAGAATAAAAAGTTAAAGAAAAGTCATTTTCATCTCAATGATCAAGTTGCACATGTTTATTTCACCTACAATTCTGTAGTTGCAATTCTGCTACAATGGAAATAATGGCTTAGTCTTTGGTTCACTGTGGCCCGCCCCATTAAGAACCCAAACTTTATTTTAAATTTGATGTTTATAAAGATCTAAGCTGGAGCTGTACTAAAAAAAAAAAAAAAATCAAGTGCCCATTAGGGAGACATTGCTTGCTAAAAACGTCAAAAAAATGGGGTTTTGTCAATTTTGAAATTTTACAAAAACAGGTCATCTTTAGACGTTCGTTGCACCTCACTGCCAAAACATTTCGAGGAAAACTTTACGTCATTTTACCTGTTTAGATATGGATAATAACATATGTTAGAGGCAACAAAATTTCTGTTCATTTGTGGGCGGTACAGTAGGCCAAAGATGGTCCATTTTGAGTAAGAGAGAGGTCTTCACAAGGCAAAAATCCGCCATTTTGAAAAATGGCCGTTGCCATGGCAACTGGTGACCACCGACCCAAAACATTCCCATTTTTGTTGGTTTAGGCCAAGGCCCTACCACCACACAAAATCTAAAAAACTTTCATTTTTTGACTTTGGCCACTTTTTTCTTATTTTCTTGTTTTTTACAGACAGCTGCTCTTAAGAGCATAGCTTGTGCAAATTTATGGACATACACTTTGATTTTTTATTCCCGCAAACAGCCCTGCCGGGCCCCGGTTAGGAAATTTGACCCTACCATAAGTTGGAATTTTCAACATTGCAGCAGCAAGTAAATTATACAAAATGTAAGTTCTACCACACAGCGTAGTCTACTGGTCTCTCATGTACGGCGGTGGGAGTAATGTAAGAAATGTTTACAAAGTATGAATCGAAAAGCATAACCTTAACGTTGTGTATCTGTTACATCTTATCAGTGCTATAACAGAGCATACTACAAAAAATGTGCCACGAAGAACGAAGAACACACCAGCAAAGATACTATATTCCCTTCCTATATCCTGTATAGGTATATATGATTCAGAACCATAGAAGTGGATCCTGAACACTTGAAGAGCTTTCATAATAAGACACGCCCATAAGACAGAGATGATCCTTTCTCTCCATCTGCTCAGTTCAAAGGTTATTGTCGCCTTACTTTGATATTCACGCCTGGGGGTCGCTTTATGTAAGGACGGCAACCTCAAACAGAACATTTAGATCCACACACCTGACTAATTGTTCAACCATGCCTGAACTACCATCGGAACGTTCTTCAAGATTACGATATCCAATATAATCTGTTATCGTACGTTTTTGACATTTTGTGTGTGTGTAAGGACATAGATTTACCTGTATTTTGTCACTATGGGTCATAGAAAAATATTTGGTGCTGACATTTGCAATGGTCACCGAACAAAGGACCAGATTATTCTAATGGTTATTGCCTCGGGCTCACAGGATTCAGACTTTATCAAAACAAAGTAATTACGATGTGACGGCGACAGAAGGTCTTGATGTGTCGCGTCTTTTGTACAATTTGTGTCTGATAACTCTGGGTCGTGCTTGTGCTAAAGTGGCACGTCAGGTGACTCAATGATGTTTCAGTCCGTGAAGATTTCACAAACTCTTCATTATGATATAATCGGTATAATATGTAAAACACTACAGTTCTTTACCAGCAATTTACTAATTTACGAATTGAGTCACCTTCTCCAACAACGACAGATATTTGAAAGTTTCGTTTATAATGTTCTGTTCTTATACGTAGGCAGTGTCATAATCAAATCTATGGAATGCTCCACGTTGTGATGGAGGTACTCAAAAACGCGCTAAATGCTCTCTCCTGAGAACCTAATGAATGGCTCATCACCTACTGGAATGCTCTGTAATTTTCTTTACAATGGTCTGATTATTCCCATATAGATGGTCTTATTTTAAAGGCTATGTAATTTACATGTTTGTAATTAAGACACTAGATTTGTTCATGTATAGCTGACATGCAATGTTATTGTAAAAGTATTGCTTCGGCATTTATATCAGATTTTTCTAGCCTGAGTTGCTGGTCATCATTTCGGATGAGGACACTTGTTCAGAGACATCTGGGAAAGGTAGAAGCAAGTTAAGTGACAAATAAGACTAAAGCAAGTAACACCACTTGGCAGGGAATATGAGAAATTTGAAATACTAATCAAAAGTTCAATCAGAAGAGTCAATTCCCCTTGTATTCAAAACTAAAAGGTTGTTCCTCAAGTCAGAATGCGAAAAATATCATTTACTTTCAGGAATACCCCATAGCAGTGAAGACGGGAGGCAAAGTTAGGCATATATTGGATAAACGTTTTTAACCAGTAATTCCATATGATATGACGTTGCAAGAGTTGTTTGGCTTTCATAGGCCAAGTCTGATTTCATACAAGTAATAATTTCAGGGACGACCACCTCAGTAATAGAGGAAGAAAGACTGAAGAGGGGGTCTTGCAAATGCATTCAATGGGTAGCATGTGTACATAATTCAGTGTGTGTGTACTCTTATGTTACTCTTATGTTATTTTGTTATCTTGTTGTCTTTGATTATGTTCTTACATTGTGATGAATAAAGATTTTGTTTTTAAGAATGACGAGCACAAATGGGACAAGCATAAATCAGAAAGAGAAAACATTTAGTCTGATCTTTATTTTATAATCTAACTTGGACGTTCCCTGAATTTTTGCTTTTAAACTGAGACGTGTGCTTTCAGGAACAGGTATACAGCTATAAAACATGAAACAAATATTTGCAAACATATTTCATGGAGGAGATGTTCGTCGATACTTAAAAATATGTTTAGTCGACGGATACTTTTTAATCCGCGGAAAGTTTCAATACTTCTTTTGTTTCAAAGGCAATGCAAAGGTCAGAGTTATATATAAGAATGACATACGACCTTTTAAGGGACACTCAAACTACAGCTAAATAAAGTATTAAATTAACGGAAAAACGAAAACTGGACTAAAAAGACCAACTTTTTAGCTTTTCTAGAATAGCTTTGAAATTTTCAGAAATTTAAGTAAATTGCTTAGGCAACCTCTAAACAATACAGTGTTTTCGGCTATTCAAAAAACGTAATTTTTGCCCAACTTTGAAGCGCTATAAGTTCAAAAGTGGTGTTTTTTGTTGTTTTAGATTTGAAACATATATACATCAACATGTTTGCTATCAAATGCATGTTTGCAAACTCAAGTGTGATAAGACTTGACCAAGCCTGGTTAAGACTCGAAGTAGAGTGAACGGTAGGGTGGATACAAACCGCCATATCTCCAGTGCCGTAAGGCCAATAAGTTTGAAATTTGGAGGAAACTTTGCCTTGGTACTACTCCTTCTAACTATGAATAAGATACTGGAAAGAGACTCATGGTATTTTCAAAATTCATAAATATAGGATCGTTATCATTTTTACAATAACTGACCTAACAAGGTTGCTGCGAAGATCCTGGAATATAGATTTTTTTACAGGATGTAGTGATAGTCAGTTGCTACAAGGAGGTCTTCCCGGAAAATTAGAATACTGCTCAGGGTTTAGAGAAATATTAATAATTTTGTTGTTTTGGATCATTTTGGGGGGGGGGGGGGTGACCATATTTTTATCAGCCAGTATCTAAATATTGTAAGATGAAATCGATTTTTCGGAAAGACTTTGAAAGAAAGTAACTCATTAGGCCTTTTTTACGCCGTCCAATTACAACTTTGTGTGCCATAGCTACGAACCTATCTCAGGCTTTTTAAAAAAAGCCTAAGATAGGTTCGTAGCTATGGCACACAAAGTTGTCATTGGGCGTAAACAAGGCCTAGGGAGTTACTTTCTTTCAAAATGTATTTCCGAAAAATCGATTTCATCTTACAATATTTAGATACGGGCTGATAAAGTTATGGTCACCCCCCTCAAAATGATCCAAAACAACAAAATTATTAATATTTCTCTAAACCTGAGCAGTATTCTAATTTTCCGGGAAGACCTCCTTGTAGCAACTGACTATCACTAGATCCTGTAAAAACTTCCATATTACAGGATCTTCGCAGCAACTTTGCTGGGTCAGTTATTGTAAAAATGATAACGATCCTATATTTATGAATTATGAAAATACCATGAGGCTATTTCCAGTATCTTATTCATAGTTAGAAGGAGTAGTACCAAGGCAAAGTTTCCTCCAAATTTCAAACTTATTGGCACTGGAGATATGGCGGTTTGTATCCACCCTACCGTTCACTCTACTTCAGGTCTTAACCAGGCTTGGTCAAGTCCTATCACGCTTGAGAAGTTGAAATGACATTCACAATATTTCCAAAGTATGAAATCTCCTAGACAAATAATTACAAAGAATTAAAAACAGTTGTAAATTATGACAATAACAACCCTTGCGGTGACTTGGAATGGACTCTACTGCTCTTTTTGTAATGGAGACACCTCTCCCGATCCCTTCTTCATAGATCCTATAAGAGAATAAACAAAATCACATATTCTATTCCAAGAAAATTAATAGAACTCTAAAAGTATTCATCTTTCCGATGGGTTTCTCTGGAATTAGGTTTTGATTTTTAGAAAGAAAGGAATGTAATTCAACAGTCTGCAAAGACATATCGATTTCAATATTGCAATCAAAAGAAACAAAGGATGAACCCCTTAATGACAAATGAATGAGGGCTTGATCAGACAGACTATCAAGATCAAGTATGGGGGCTAATAGGTTCTGTAGGTTGCCGAGAAGGTTTAGTCTTTGCTGACTGTATATAGGGCAATACAAAATGTAATGAACAACGCTTTCGCTTCGACTTCCACAGGTGCAGGCTGGACTTGTAACTAAGTTACGTGTTAATAAACTTTGATCTAGACTGAACGTGCCGATGCGAAGACGTGTGTGAAGGGGCGCGGGTGTTCCGAGGACCATGGCTAAAGTGTGGATAAAAGGAGGGACGTACTAATTTCACTAAATTTCTTTTATACAACGAAAGATTTAGTGATCGCACAGCTATGTCAAGACCGTTCCAGTGATGGGTTGCATAGGCAATAAAAGACTTTTGATATCGAGTGGTAGAGCAAAGCGGTGTCCGTAGATTAAGTTTGTTACGAAGATCATAAGAGGTAGAAACGGAAACTTCAGGAGGGATCAAGTCCTTGAGATACTGGCGAGTATGGCCATGGACAATTTTGTAGAACATGATCAGAGCATGGCGACGATACGAAAGTTTCTACGAAAGTTTTCCCAACCTAGTTTCCCAACCAAGTAGCGAAGAATACGAAGACCCTCTTACAGCCCCTGAGACTGTAAGAAGCGCGCATTCGTATTGGAAACGTTACAATCGCTGGGAATCACATAAAGTACATCCATGACAAATACTGTCAGCATATTCAAGGAGAGGACGAATAAAGGATTTATAAATAACATCAAGTACTGTTCGTTGTAATCTGAATTTCAATTTGTTAAGATCTGACACTCGTTTGGATGCTTTACCAATCATATGAGAAGTTTGTGTTTCCCATGACAAGGTGGACGTTAGACAAGTTCCTATGTGCTTGTGGGCTTTAACAGATTTAATACCACAGTTATCAAGGAGAACGGGGGTGGTCAGGAGGATTTGATTTCTTAGAGAAACACATTTCTTCAGTCTTTAAGGGGTTTAGCCATGTAGAAGACCAAAATGATATCTTCCTAAGATCAGTATTAAGTCGATCAGCTGTAACGTTAGGATCTTCCACAATGTCCAAAAAAGAGCTATAGTCAGCAAATAGATTTTTCTCATTAATATTCCAGTCCTTTTGTCAAACAGTAACTCCGATTCACACACCTCACTGAACACTCCAGCTTACGGTGTCGCAGAATGGTACATGATGAAGTCTACTGTTAGCTAACGTCAAAGACCTGCCCCCTTTTGTCATTCTGAATTATATGCCTGTCTACTCAACAGACAACCATTGTTTTCATATCGTTACATCTATGTTGACCTCTGATCCCTGTGATTTTACTCACACCGAGTTATGATAGGCTTCATATCTACTCTAAATTACATTCAAATTATACAAGGATTCTCGTTATTATGATCAAAAATGCTGATATACATTCTAGGCTGCTGATGGGTCTCATTCTCCGTAATGGGCATTAGAAAGATTTCCTTCGAGAGGTATGTGAACTACGTCAAAAAACCGGCCGATGCCGGCAGCCAAACTTTGATGGGGTTGGCAATTTGTCAGCTTCTATACTATGAAGTGCAACATATTATCAAAGTGTCACATTTGTCTGGTATTTCATCGATTTATTTCTAAGTTCTTTATTCATATAGAGTTGCTCCGTCATGAGTTTTACAACTTAAGTGCAGAAATGTGTTGCTCTCTGTTCTGAGTTGTGCAGTCTTTTAGTCTTTTGCTCAGTCAGTCGTAACGATTGCCAACATGTGTGACGTCCAGTTCTCAACTTGTGACCTCCATCTTCTTGACACAAAGAGTGTGCGCGTGACTTGAACGCAGGGTCCTGACAAAAATGTCTGCCAACATGATTATAGAAAAAAGAAGTGTTGATTTGAAAAAAGCGAGAGACAACACGGCAACAAATAAGTAGCAGCCAAATTTAGGTTGATCTGATGATGAATTAATTGGACGTACCATCATCGACGTGTGTTCTTCTAATCTGTCTGTGAATAAATCTCTTTGCCCATGCTGCCTGTAAACGTTCACATTTTGAGTAGATAAAAACATTTTGATCCCCTCTTGTGTATTAACTAGAGTATAATATTTACGTTGTATTTTTCAAGCTTGTCATCTCAAAGTAACACAACTTGGACCCGACCTCTGATTTCTTTTTAACATCCAGTCAAATGGGATTGGAATCATAGATATATTGTAGATGACTTTAAACAACGGTAAAATCTTTATAACATACCATTTCCATACAGTGTTAATTCACGTCTAGACGTCTCTGAGACCTTCGATACAAGCTTTCTATTCTGTGAACTCGTTTATTCTATTAAAGAGACTCGCTGTGTTCTAACAAACTAAAATGGAACCCTAGACATGTGATTGGCATCTCAGACCTTTTGAACCGAAGGATTTTTCCTTTCCTCCCCGGAATGGCCCAATCCACATAGCTCCACATTTCCTTAGCTTTAAAGAAGGTCCTGCAAATTTGGTTTAAGATATTTACTCCGTGCTTTGGGCATTATTGGTAGAAATCTCCCCTGACAGGGTGAGTATTGCATCATCGGCAGTTTGATTGATTTTAATATTGTGCTCACATTCTTATACCTTCATTGTGATAAATCTTATCAAATCAGTATGCCGAATTTTCAATGCCAAGATTTCCCCAACTGAATTAAACAAGACAGCTGAAACTGCACAGTTTACCGAATACTATGCTTTAAAAAAAAGCTGACTTTCGGCCAGAGCTTTTTATACAGCATTTTTTTTTACCCATCATTTTGAACATTAGATAAAGTTCGGTCCAAACGCAAGTTTCTCAATGTTTGCATGGGAAGGGAGAAAAATCCAGATAAATTGCCATATTGGAGATGTAAATTTAACATTAGTTAACAATTATGCCCCAAATAAAGTAACTGAAAGAAATTCCTTTCTAGCTAGCCTTATTAGATGGATAGATGATAATAGACAGCTTAACAATGACATTACTTGAGATATAATTGCTGGGGGAGATTATAATGCAGTCTACCATAGTGATAAACATGAAGAGGGAGGGACAATAGCTATTGTCGAAAAATCATTAGCAGCTTTAAGAAAGTTTTGTTCATCTTTAGACCTTTGTGATATTTGGCGGGAAAACAATAAAGATACTCAATTTATAAATATTACACTAAAATATTTTTATCATTCTTTCCTTTAATGCTATCAATTTGTATTTTGTTAAACAGTTTACTTATAGAGATAACTTCCATAAAATTTCATGTAGATTAGACTACTGATTTGTTTCAAAATCAATGGTTAGTTCAGTAAGAATATTAGACCTAGTTTAAAACAGACCAAAATGCAATTTGTCTTAAACTATGCAACACCGCAAAGGATAGAGGCCCCAATAATTGGAAACTAAACACTGAATTTATGAAATTCTTACAGAAGGACAGTTTTGTAATGAGATTAAAAGCTAATTCAAAACACAATAACAGAAGAAGCTGAATAACCTTCTTGGAATTATGCTACGTAAGGATATAGGATTTCTCAATTTCTTACTGTAAGAAGAGAGCAATTAAAATGATGGAATATGACTTGAATACCACAATAAAAACGCTAACTGAAGTTCTAGAAAATGAAAATAGTGAGGTAGATTTATCAACTAAGAATAAATAATGCATTGCAAAACAGCAGCTTGACAAATCATCTGAAACAAGGGCCAAATGAGCTCTAGAGCAAAATGGACTAAAGAAGGGGAGACATGCACTATTTTTTTTTCTTAACCTAGAAAGGAAAAACCGAACCAAATCAAATATCAATATGCTAAAACAGAGAGATAGTAACACCTTTAATCAACATGAAATTGTAACAGAAGCTGTAAACTTCTATTAAAAACTACATAGCAAAGATAATATCAACCGGTTGGAAACCTATAAGTCTCCTTAATTGTGACTACAAATCCATAGCTTTATCCTAGAAAAAAAGTCTAAAATGTACTTCCAAAAGTTATAAAGCAAAAGCCAAACAGCATTCATTGGATAAAAATATAAGAAATATATAAAAACATATAAAATAATCATAAATGACATAATGGTTTATGCTAAACATGAAAAAATACTGGAGCTTTAGTATTCCTAGACTTTGAAAAAGCATTTGATTGTGCAAATCAAGACTTCATGTACCAAACCCTTCACAAATTTAAATTTGGCCCTACATTTATAGAATGTATAAAATGACTATGCTATATACGCATACATGCAGCAATGTCTTGAATAATGGCTGGATATCATTGGCCAGCTTTCAAAGGTTCAAAATTGGTTCCTGAGGATTACAAGTATGTTGTTACCATTGGCAAGTTGGAAATTGAGATAAAAAAGACTTTTCTTTAATCTTTTTTGCTGCATGGAACCTACCCGGAACTTCCGAAATATTTTTTACAGTCGATGACTGGTTGCCATGGCGGATTTTCACATGGTGGATGTCATTATGCGCACAGTAACTATTTGACCTTCTGCAACTGCCACTGACAAAAAAGGGGAGTAGTAGGACGCTATACATATGATCTGATACATCCAGATGCAGAGACAGTTGTTTTTAAGATTGTTTATACAATTTAAAATTAATATATGTAGACCATCACAAAATTGAAGACCATATGGTAACTTTAACCAATAGAGCTTTCACTCAGAATAAGCCTGAGTACCATCCTCCGTAGTGAGCGCTGGCTCAAAAAAATCGCTTGCTATCCTTGGTTAGCAAGCGCTTTTTTTAAGCCAGCGGTCACTACGGAGGCGTGGTACTCAGGCTAATTCATGATACCTCCAGAAAACAAAGTTAATGAAGGGCCTTGTATCTGTGTCAGGGACTAAACCTTAATTTTGTACTGTTTATTGCTGATAAAGTTAAGATTTCTTCTCATAAAATTATTCCTGTATTACTGCATACCTGTTTTATGCATTCTATAACAATGAAGCTGTCCCGTAATCGAGGGACGTATATATCCGATATCCGAGTACCTCAGGGATGAGTGCCTTCAGACTTTCTTAAGTGTATTATTAACAACATAGAAACTTAAAGCCTCTGATTTAAGAAAAGCCTAAAATCCTTGCACCTATTGCAGCTACAGGTTGAGCTGCAGTAAAAATATGTAGGTAAAATTAGTATAGAATACAGAAAGTATTTTCCACTTTCACCTACGGAGAAGTCACAAAACTATCCAAATATCAAACTACCGCAGTCTACCCATGCGTGCGCACAATAGTCTCCAGTAGATGTACGTACGTAGAAGGTTAATCTTAACATAGAAACTGGCTAATAGAAGTGTTCCGCAATGTGCCTTAGTTCTTTTATCTTTATTAATGTTTTCACCTATATACGGTATGATACCACATCACATATGTCGAGTCCTGATTACCCCCATGCGGAGCCGTTGTCGCTATGTACCACATAATGAATACACAAAATGATTGAGTAAGGAACTTAGAGAACAACAATAAAATGTGTCAATTACTTTTACTTAATTCCATTTCAAGTGTCATTATAACCCCCTAATCAGCATTTCTAATTATTGTTAGCATTTCTTGGCATCCATCCGTGGTTTTCACACAGTGACACAAACATTACCATAGCTTACAGCGTAGTGAGACGTGGTTACTTTATTTATTATTAGTCCCAAAAATCCCCATAAAAAAACCCAAGTCACGGCTCCCGTTATGCGTGTCCCAATTAAACGACGCTTTTTTCTACTCAGTAGATGTTCCTCGCTCTAGCAAAGGTAAAACCATTAACATTGCCGATGATGGAAGAAAAAGCCCCTCAAAAGTGACTAAAATTTAGAGGGATAAAGATTTTGCTTTCAATGGTTCGGATAACCCCCTAGTGCAGCCTATTGATTTCAATGCTTAATCTTGAAATTTTGGTCTATGAAACTCTGAAAACCATGCTATATGGAAATATAAGACTTATGTCCATATATTCATTATAATCATTAGGGTAGCCATCGCAATTTCAGTAATTTTTAACCATAAATTGTTCAATTTTTTAGGGTCTCCGAGGGGGGTCCCAGAAGGAAGTATCATACAGACCTTGCACTAGTATATTCGCTTTCTCATTTCTTTTCAAAAAGGAAAAAAAAAATCAGCTAAACCGACAATCAATTTATAAATATTACACTAAAATATTTTTATCATTCTTTCCTTTAATGCTATCAATTTGTATTTGCAATTGTGCTACAGTGGAAAAAATGGCTTAGTCTTCGGGTCACAGTGGCCCGCACCATTTAGAACCCAAACTTCCTTTCTAACATGATATTTATAAAGATTTAAGCTAAAATCAACAACATTTCAATTGCCTTTTAAGGAGATATTGCTTGCTAAAACGTCCCAAAAAATGGCTTTTTGTCAATTTTGAAATTTTACAAAAAACAGGCCATCTTGAAACGTTTGTTGCACCTCACTGCCCAAATATTTCGAGCAAAACTTTACACATCATTTTTCTTTTTTAAGGTATGGATAATAACATATGTTAGAGGCAACAAAATTTCTGTTCATTTGTGGGAGTTACAGTAGGCCAAAGATGGTCCATTTTGAGTGAGAGAGAGGCCTTCACAAGGCGAAAATCCGCCATTTTGAAAAATGGCCGTTGACATGGCAACTGGTAACCACCGACCCAAAACTTTCCCATTTTTGTAGGTTTGGGCCAAGGCCCTACCACCACACAAAACTTAAGAAAATTTCATATTTTGACTTTGGCCCCCTTATGCTTGTTTTTACAGACAGAGCCTCTTAAAGTGGGAAAAAAGTAGAGACGTTAAAGAATTATGCCAATGACGACCCTCTTGAAGACTTGGAATGGACTCTAATAGTTAACAATACTTCAAATTCGAAATCTAGTTTTTTATAACTATTTTTTTTTCATCATACATGTTCATGTCAACGATTTTATAATCATACAAAAAACATAGAAGCATTTCTTTTTTCTTTTAACTTTCACTGGTCCTATTCAGAGTCATGTTCAATCTCACTGTTGCTATAGTACAAGCACAAAGCTTTTTTTAGCAAACTTACATTGTTACACTACCATCAGTCATCAAAAAACATTTCTATTACTCAGTATCATATACCTTAAACCAGACTACGCTACCTTGATTTCCACTGTAATTGTTGTGAGACATTCTAACTGAATAAATAAAGGGTATTACTTGAAACATATCATCCTTTCGAAGTATGCTTGCATTGCATGGTGATCTCTGTACCTAGTTCATGATAGTTAAATGCCGCATTTTGCTAATAGAAAGCTTCCATGTGACTATCCACAATTACAAGAAACACTGCAGCTATATTGACTTCTGCGTTATGTTTTTTTTTAAGTGTATCTTTAGCTTTTCCCTGTAACCTTTTAATCCCGCACACAAGAGGAACATATGAAATTAGTTTTAATCTTTCTTACAAACCTCGACATTTGGCACCATAAATTAACCCATTGGCATTTACTATTTACTCTCCTTTATGGTAACGACCAAAGGATTGAGCTGTCCATGTTTTCTTCCAATTTAGATTGGGAAGTACGCTACCCCACTAAGTTGGTGTTGTAGGGTTTTCAGAAGACTAGATAATACAGCTACTTACCAGTAAGAGTACATTACTTTGTTCTGTCTCGATAAGTCTCTTTACCGTCGCTGCCCGTCATCCATTACATATTAAGTGGATATCAAACGTTTTGATCCCTCCTACCTTCTGTTTGATTAGAGAATGAAATATTATTCGTATTTCATTTTGTCAGCCCTGCCGGCCAAATGTGACGCAAAGCATTATTTCTGAACTTTCAGAAGCCAGGGGGTGGATTCATACACAAAGCATCCATGACTTGAGACATTACTTTTATTAAATAACATTTCCATGCAATGTGCGTGTCTGCCACCTTCGAAGCAAGTTTCCTATTTTGTTTTCTCATTTATCAAGAGACTCTGACAAACTGGAATAAAACCCAAGGGATTTTAATGGCATCTCATCCCAGTTTGTAACAAAGAATTATTCCCTTTCTCCCCGGAATGACCCGAGTCTACATGGCCCCACATTTCATACAGGTGTTGCAACTTTGGCTCAAGATATCTACCACGCATTGAGCATTACTCATAGAGATGCCATATGACAGGGTGAATGTTGTATCGTCGGCAACTTGACTGTTTTTTATGTCGTGTTCACACCCATACAAATGTACATTAACCTTGATACCTTTTGGTAAATCAGTCAGCAGAATTTTTAATGCCAATATTTCAACAAATGAGATAAGAGAGCTGGAAGCGGACAGTCTGCCGAATATCACGTTGCACCCAAAAAAGCCTGACTTCTAACCTGAGTTTCTTAAGTAACATTCAATTTTTCTATATACACTATTTCGAAAAATGAGATGAAGTTTTTCCAAGCGCAAATTTCTTAAGAGTTTTTAATGTACATTTCAAACAGCAGGATCAAAAGCCTATCAAAAATAGAAGCAAATGGCTGGACCAGAATTGTTGAAAATATTTCAATTGTATTTAACATTATGTATTGCAGGGACATTCTGACGGATAAATCTAAGATATCCTTGTGTTTTTGTTTCGTGAATTTATAATCAGTGTTTAAAAGGCTACTACGAGTATTGCCTCCTTTCATTAAAAAAAATAACAGTTCATGTACTGCCCTTTTTTGTGAAGGATACATACTTTCCTTCTCCATCGACCATTTAAGAGTATCATAAACAAATTCACCTATGTGATCCCAAAATTTTAAACATATCAGCGGAAAGTCTTTCCGTTTAAATAGATTTCTTTGTCTTCATGGCTTTCAAGACCCCTAAGTAAACTCGGCACAAAAATTTTGGAAACTTAACTTTGGTCGATCATATCTCCGTTGTTTCTTGATCAATTTCAATGATTTATATATCATTGAAAAGTTTGTGTTATTTTCTTTCCCATGATACCAATTTTATTATGGTTGTAAATTAATGGAACGAGCACCAGACCTGCTTATGCGAGCGGTTCACATAAAAAAGTGCCCAAATTACCCTACTAAAGTCAAACGCTCAATTCAGTATTTTTCTTTTCTTTTTTTGGTGGTAGCACGTGGCTTGTGTACGAGGGTAATATGAAACTTGAATCAAGAAAACACATTAATATGAAAGCCAAGGTTAGTCTTCGTCCAAACAAAACATTTCGTAAATGAGCCTTAGTTTTGATGAAGGTGGCTTAATACTGAGAACACAAGCCATGCGCTGTCAACACAGCCCGGCACATCCTCCTCGTAATTGTCACCAGTTTTGTTACGCGGTCCCTGGCCATTCTTCCACAAGGAATTGTCGCAGGTCGTATTGTTCTGTTGATCATTCTTGCAATTGCATGCACAGTTCGCCCAAGCTGTTCAGTGATCACAGAGTCAAAAGAGGGGTTCAATTGCGTTGAGATTTCGGCTGCAGGAAGGCCATTCTATCCTCTGTATTCCTGCACCTTCATGGAGGTGGTCTAAAATGACTCCTCTTTTGTATGGACGTGCACTATCATCTTGCAGAATGACACTCAGTCTCATATTGCAGAGGTAAGGATCTAGGAAATGTGACTGGCATGGCTGGAGAAAGGTGTCTCTATATCTTGACACATCGAGGTTGCTTAGGATGATTAGCTGGGTTTTAACTCTGACAGTTGTTCTTCCCCACACCATGATACTGACTCCAACAAACACTGTCAGTCTATCTGTGCAACAGTCAGCATAGGGTTCTCCTCGCCGTCCCAACACTTTCATTTACCCTTCCAACAGTCGAAATAAATCTACTCTCATCAGTAGCTGTGAACATAACATTCCTCCAAACACCGTTCAATTCACGATGCGGACAACACCGCCGCAATCAGGTTTGGCGCTGAGCAGAGTGTTTGACACTAGCAGGGGAAATTTGGGCACTTTTTTTTCTACAACCCCGGGATTTTTATGAGTTCATGTAGTTTTGGGGGCCAATTCACCCCTCAAACTGCTGCGAAGGTCACAGTGGGGAGTACTTCCTTATTGCGTTACCCAGGGTAAGGGCGGCTCTTATTTAAGGGGATTACTTGCCATAGACTTACGTTGCTTTGATTTGTCTCAATAAGTCTCTTTACGCTGTAAACATTTAAGTTTTGAGTGGATATCAAACGTTTTGATCCCACCTGATATATGAATGGAGGATGGCATTTGCATGTCAGTTTGTCAGGCTTGCCGGCCCAAAGTGTCGCAAAGTATACTTTCTATAATACCCAGGGGATGGGGGTGGAATCGCACACATGTTGTACATGACTTGTACTTGAGACAAGGTTTTTGTATTACACAAAATTTCCATACAATGTTAATTTACGTGTCCGTCACCTTCGAAGAAGGTAATCTTTGCTCACTGATCCCAGTTAAAAGACTCCAATGTGTGTTTTGACAAACTGAAATAAAAATCAAGAGATTTATAGGCACAACGAAGGATTTGTCCCTTCGTCCTCAGACTAGTCCAACCAACATTCTGTCTTCACATTTCTTGTAGGTTTAAAGTAGGTTCTGCAATTTTAGCTACTATGCTTTGAGCACCAGTGAACGAAAAGTCAAAGGACAGGGTGAGTGTTGTATCTTCGGCAAAACTTGACTGATTTTAACGTCGTGCTCACATTTATGTACCTTAATATGTATACCTTTTGTCAAATCAGTCTACAGAATTTTCCATACCAAGATGTCCACAACTTGATAAGAGAGCTAAAAGTGGACAGCCTTGCCAGATACCGAGTTACAGCTTGAAAAAGGCTGATTTCCAGCCAGAGTTTAAAATCACAGCCTTGTATATTCGTATACATCATTTTATCAGATATGTGGGATAATGTTTGGTCCCAACTCAAATTTCTCAGGATTGTTTTTTTTTAAATAAAGTTCTAATTTACAGTACGAAAAGCCTTAAAGTTTTCAAAACCAAGCTTGGCAAATGACTGCCGGGGATGTTGTAAATATTGCAATAGTAGATAATACACTAAGCACATAAAGTTTGGAAACTTAACTTTTGTCGATCATATCTCCGTTGTTTCT
Organism: Branchiostoma lanceolatum; assembly: GCF_035083965.1. Classification (NCBI taxonomy): domain Eukaryota; kingdom Metazoa; phylum Chordata; class Leptocardii; order Amphioxiformes; family Branchiostomatidae; genus Branchiostoma; species Branchiostoma lanceolatum. The sequence continues at coordinate 3,598,597 of NC_089737.1, forward strand.
TGATCAATTTCAATGATTTATGTATCATTGAAAAGTTTCTGAGATTTTCTATCCCGTGATACCAAACTTATTATGATTGTAAATTAATGGAACGAGCACCAGACCTGCTTATGCGAGCGGGTCACATGAAAAAAATGCACAGATTACACTACTAATCTACTACGTCAAACGCTCAATTCAGTATTTTTTCGTCTGCTTGTAGCATGATGGCGAAGTCTTGTGAAACGAGTTGGCTCTACGCACCACGTGCAAGAGGATGAGTGAGTGAGTGAGTGGTAGCATGTGGCTTGTTTACGAGGTTAATATGAGATTTCAATCAACAAAACACATTAATATGAAAGCCAAGGTTAGTTTTCATCATAACTAAATACGTTAAGGAGCCTGTTATGATTAAGGTGGCTTAATAAATACTGAGTACACAAGCCATGCGTTGTCACCACAGCCCACGACATCCTCCTCATAATTGTCACTAGTTTTGTTACGCGGTCCCTGGCTATTCTTCCACAAGCAGTCGTCGCAGGTCGACCAGTGTTGTTCTGTTAATCATTCTTGCATGCACAGCTCGCCCAAGCTAATCGGTGATCACAGAGTCTGAGACTGTGTTCAATCGTGTTGAGATCTGAGCTGCAGGAGGGCCATTCTATCCTCTGTATTCCTGCATACTGGAGAGGGTCTGAAATGGCTCTCATTCTGTATGGACGTGCACTATCATCTTGCAGAATGGCACCCAGTCTCATATTGCAGAGGTAAGGATCTAGGAAATGTGACTGGATGGAAAAAGGTGTCTCTATATCTTGACACATCGAGCTTGCTTAGGATGACTAGCCTGGTTTTTCCGCTGGCAGTTAACATTGTACTGCCCCACACTATGACACTGACTCCAACAAACAAACAAACAAACAAACAAACAAACAAACAAACAAACAGTCAGTCTATCTGTGCAGCCAGCAGTCAGCATAGGGTTCTCCTCGCTGCCCCCACACTTTCAATTACCCTTCCAACGGTCGAGATAAACCTTCTCTTACCTGTAGCTGTGAACGTTCCATTCCCGATGCGGACGACAGCACCACAAATGGGTTTGGCGCTGCGCTGAGTGTTTGACACTAGCATGGAAATTTGGGCACTTTTTTTCTACAACCCACTCGCGTAAGCAGGCCTGGTGCTCGCTACATGAGATTGCAATTATAATGAGTTGGGTATCATAGGAAAGGAAATTACAAAAGCTTTCCACCAATATATAATGTATTGAAATTGATCAAGAAACAACGGAGATACGATCGACTAAAGTTAAGTTTCCAAACTTGTTGTGCTGAGTGTATTTATTACTCGGAAATTCTCACCAATGAATGTAGACTTGATCACGTTCATTGGTCGTGTGGATTATTCTTGGATGGACTCCTTGTGTTCTTTTTGCCATGTCAGTAGCCAACAGTTTATAGTCAGAGTGATAAGAATGTTGACATGTGTCCAATTTGCGAAATTCGCTCTATCCTTCATTGAAAGATCTATAAGCACTATGTTCTTGTGAATGAAATATACCTTCCTTCTCCATTGATGCTTTATTTAAGGGTATCATGAACAAAATCGCCTATGCTATCAAAAATGATTATGGATAAAACTCAGCGGACAGTTCAGCAGTTACTAATCTAAAATCTAATCGAACTCCTTAAAAAAATGTTTGTTACTTCCCATGTTGAAATTCATGTTATATCTCATTATAAAGACAGGTTTCAATTGGATGAGGAATTCTGTTTTGATCTTTTACAAATTACAGCTGCCATTTTCTCATTAATATTCCAGTCCTGTATTTACTCGGTCACGCTAGTTTACACACCTTGTTCAAAACTACAGCTTACGGTGTCTACGAACAGCGTACGGTGAAGTCAACTGTTATCTAATGTCTAAGACCTGCCCCCGTCGTCATTTATCTTGATTACATGCCTGGCTGCTGTGCAGACAACCATTGTCACATGTGTAGTCAATTTCGTGGTGACCTTTGATTGCTGTGGTGATGACCTTAAGGCCATTGCCTTAATTTCTATTCGAGTTTTATGAAAAATATACTGGACCTCTAGATATTTTACTTAAAGATGTTGACATACAGTCATGGCCGTCAAAGTGTCTAATTCTCCGTAAAAGCACCAGAACGATCATTGCCTTTGGCAAGGTATGCGGACTATATGTAGAGCGATATATGACTTGCCCAACAAAGCAAAGACTCGTCCTTGAGAAATAGAGTTGCTTTGTAAGAGCATATAGACGATTAACCTAAAGATCGTAACAAAGTTAGCATATAGAAGTAGCTTTTCCCGTCTCGTCAGCCTTCTATAGTGAACCAGGCTGCAGGATCGAGAACCCAAGCGGGCGGATCTCTACAGTTCGTGAAACCCACTTCGCGCGCCTACAACGCTGCAACTGGAAACTCTAAAACAGTTCAAACCAACATGGAAGCAAGTTGGAAAAAAAACTTTCGAAAAGCCTGGGACGCTCTGATCTCTTAGTTTGCGCTATGGTTTCATCTATACTGCCGAGGTAAAAACACATTTTCTTTTCTTGAAGGACGGTGATGATGATTGTTGATATTTGATCATACTGGTTGTAATTGTATTAGGTTTTAGGTGATTTAAATGTTATGACTGTATTTGACATCAATAAATTTCAAATTGCCTTATTGTCCATAAAATTGTCCATAATAGCTCTTCCCTACCTGAACAATACAAAGGTCTTTTAAATTTCAACTCAGATATCCATCACCACTATACGAGACAACATAATCTTTTAAGACCAATTTAGAGGCCCCACCGTATGGAAAAATCTCAGCCAAATTCTACAGTCCTGCTCGTCTTTACCCAGTTTCAAAAAAACTGTTAAAGATAGATGTCATTGAACATCCAAGTATTACTTTCTCCTGATTTGTTTGTTTTCCTTGTTTTCCACTTTTCCTTTGGTATCTGATGACAGAATAATTCATATGATTGTTATTTTTGTATAATTTTGACCTATTTCTTTATAAATTGTTATTCATTATAATACTTATTATGTTTACAACTCAAAATTCACTTTGTAGTTCCTCTTCTTTTCATTTTTGGGATTTATGTTACAATTCCAATTTCTTCTTTCGTTAGCTTTTCTTAGTTTCGATTATATATAATTTTGTAAAAATTCCATTTGTGTAGTTTAGGGGAGGCCCCCGAAAAGCCGTATAGGCTTCTGGCGTCCCTTTGTTCTATTTATCTTTGGTTTATATTGTACATATGCGAATAAACAATAAACAAAACAATTAGGTACGTAGTTTTGGATTTTATTTCATTGTTATATTATTTCTCTTACTATACGGCTAGCTCCATGTGGCTTTTACACATTCTTCTAATAACTTGGAGATGGCGAAAAAGTCCGCATTGACCTTTTCAACTTGGAACATTCAAGGGAGTTGTTGTAGAAAATTCAGTCATTCTGAATTATTTTTCCACGTTGATAAACCCTACGTGATCTGTATTCAAGAAACGTGGTTAGATAGTTTTGTACATTTTAACTTAGTAGGCTATAGTATTTTAGTAGTGATAGAACTAGGAACAAAAGAGCTAAGCGAGGAGTTGCGATTATTTTCAAGAGTTCATTGCAAAAGGGCATTACAAAACTTGAATGTGACTTACCTGACTCTATCTGGTGCAAGTTTGACAAACACGTTTTTGGCCTTGAAAACGATGTGTATCTCTGTAACATTTACTTTCGCCTTGAATCATTTCCAAAATCTTCTCAAATTGATCCTTTTGATACTTTGTCTAGAGATATTTGCAAATTCTCAAATTTAGGAGACATTGTTATTTTAGGTGATCTTAACGCCAGAACAGGGGCAATTACAGATACATACTTTAATACCAATATCCCAGATGTACTTACAGCGGACGTAGCAGCTTGTCTTAAAGATAGGAATAATTGAGATGCTAAAGTTAACAACTATGGTAGATGCTTGCTTGACTTATGTTATCAGTTGATTTAACTATCTTGAATGGAAGATGTGCTGGAGATTTAAAGGGAGATTTCACATGTTACCATTACAATGGGTCGACTGTTGTTGACTATTGCATCAACATCAGTCAATGCTTTCTGATATTCAATATGTCAACTTTAGTTCAATTTCACAATTTTCTGACATTTGTCATATTTCTTTTTCCTTGGTAACCAAACAAGCCCCTCTTATCATAACAGAGGAGCACCCAGCTAAAACAGAATCTATATCATTTTTTTGGGATGCAAATTCAAATGAATTGTTCTCGGAAAATATAAATGGCACTGACACAAACTCAAAATTAAAAGACTTCTGCCAAGAAAGCTTTTGTTCAGCAGAAAGTGCTGTCACACATTTACAAATGGTTCCATCAATGTTGCTGGTCGCTACGCCAACGTCTGAAACGATTATCGCTAGAACTGAAAAGAGAACCATGGGTTCAAGAAACCAGAATAAAATACTTTATGGCCTTAAAATGTTATTAAAAACTCATTAAACAATGTAAACGGAAATACAAGGCGGAATTACTGTCCAAGTTAGAGCATTTAAATGAAAAAAAGCCCAAAGAATTTTGGTCTCTATTTGGTTTTCTTGAAAAGGAAGTAAAACACATAGAAATACTTCAGACGCTAATATCACAAACTCAGAACGGATTGAACACTTTAAAAGTCTAAATAATTTAACAAAACACGAAAAATTTAACGCAGACTTTGAAAAAACTATCACTGAACGATTAGAACAATTTGATAAAGATTCGTTTAATTTACTAGACACTCCTTTTACTACAAAAGACGTTCTGGATGGCATAAAACAACTCAAATCCGGTAAAGCTAGTGGCATGGATTCGATTTCCAACAACTCGTTAAGAGCCAATGTCTGTAAGGATCAAACAATAGTGCTCACGGTCGATTCGGCTCATATTTTGCACAGAGAAAGTACTTGGCCCACAACTCCTGACAATAGCTTTATTTTCGCTCAACACCTATCGTTGCCATGGCAACAGCCCAATACAGTTTCGGGGCCATTTTGGCAGATGTTTGTATGGCGAGAACATGGGAATTGGCACAGTGTAGAGCGCGCTCACTGCCAAATGCTTTAACGTAGCGCAAGACTAAAAAAAAGACATTTTTAGACCAATGCTTAAACCTCTAGAAAAATGGTGCGAAGTCGATGCACAAATAGTACTTGGGCATCCTCAAAACAATATGATGACATATTTGTTAAGCCTATCCTTTTGTATGGATCCGAACTAACATGTTTTGATCATTCCTCCAAAACAGTGAAATTTATTATATCGAAAAACATTTCCATATCTACTCCCAGATACATATTTTCCTTTTTACTTGGAAAACTCCAGTTTGATGAAAATTTACCAGCCGTAATTCGAAAGAGTACTCGCTCCGATTTAACTGATTCTTCATCATTAATTTTGAAAGACGATCAGACAAAGACATGTTTCTAAAATTAACTTCTAAGCTCACTCTAGAAAATGACGGCTTTTCAGTACTTAACATACACCGTCCTTTGTATATACCTGAATTTGATATCATTGACCTACGTTTTCAAAAAATTCTACTAGGGGTACATTCAAAATCCTCCAGCGGCGGTGTACGAGGAGAATTGGGAACTTTCCCCATCTTGTTGTCTGCCAAAAGTCAGCTCATCAAATATTGGCACCGTTTGGTAAACTTACCTGAGGACTCTCTGCTTCACGAAGCATACAATGTTGTATTTTCTACTGATCATGACTGAATTAATATTGTTAAGGATATTCTCAATTTTCACGGCCTTGGACGAATTGGATATATATGGTTGAATCCTAAATGTTATAAAGTAGACTATATTGAACACCAACTCAACTGCAGACTACAGGATGCACATATACAATAGTGGTTTAGTTGTGTCAGCAATAACTCAAAATTTCCCTTCTTCACAAATCCATAAATCAGTATATACAAGAAAAATATCTTTATGATGGGAAAAATGTTGAAATCCGTAAAGCGATAACACAGTTAAGAATTAGTAGCCATAGATTGAATAAAGAAACAGGTAGATACTTTAATGTAGCTCATGACAAAAGATTTTGACCATTCTGCCCAAATCGAATTGAAGATGAGTTTCATTTTGTTATGGAATGCTCTAAATATGATGCCCTACGCGATACGTTATTCACCTTCATCAATTCAAGTACCCCAGACTTTAAGACACTCAATGCTACAGACAGATTTAATTATATCTTTAGATGCAACGGTTTACACAGTGTAAAAAAGGCAAATATATAAAGGATTGTTTTGTTATTAGAAAAAATAATGATACTCATAATTAGCCAAACTTGAATCATATAAAACCTAAGATAGTCATTTTGTTGAAGTGAATAATTTTATAACATACTTATGACTTGTTCTATGTTAACTGTTGTTGCCATACTCTGTACCTGCTACAATAGTCGTGCAATAAATTTCTTCTTTAACCGGACCAATCGGTGACATATTTGGTGTTTTTGTACATTTCTTGTTTTGTTGTGAGATTTGCCATAGTTTGCATGATTATTCTTCATTGATAATGCAAATGACAACCTGTGACGTTAGACTTAAACTACCTGCCAGTTTTCCATGCAATTTCCTATCATATAGAAATATTGAACTGCATAAACACGGACAGACACGCCGACAACAATAAAGAGAGAAGAAATACTTAATAAACTTGCATTTTACGGTAGGAAAATGGTTTTCGTATAAATGTTTTGCTTTGGAGGATGACACTGTACTGTTGTATTATATCTTATTTAAGGTTCTTTATTTCTTGATTTGATTGTAGGCTTGTCCTCAAGCATCATGGCATACAACTAAAACCCTCAATTATAAGAACTGACAATGGCCTACCTTCTTCTGAAGCATTGTGATCGTCAGTTCCACCTGACTTTAATCCAACATCCCAACGTAGAATTTCTGTCATGTGACTCATTCTCGTCAGATCGTGTTCATTTGTTTGGTGATCTGTAGCGCCTAGCGACAGTCTCTACTGGTTTTCCCACAGACCACATCGGTACAAACTTCAAGTCTGGTAGACTAACCCCGACTTGTGGGAGGGGGGCGCTGTAGACCCCGACTGTCTTCAAAGGTTTCAAATGAGTGATTGCGGCATAGAATGCCCTCTCCACCCATGATCCAAGAAATCTTGAAGCTTCCCGAGTCCCAAAATCAAAGATGCTCAAGATCCACCCGCACGATAACCTGGTAACCAGTCCTATCGTGGGCTTGTCCGTGACTAGGCGGGGCCACCTGTGTTGTCCTCCCGCCGTGTTCAATTTACACGCTGCGGTGAGGTTTGTTTTCTGGCCTTCCTACACTTTCATTGGGAACCATCCGTCACGTAGACCACAAAACCGGTATTTTAGGTCAAAAGGTCCCAACCGTCGCCAGGAGAATTAACCACACCAAAACTAGTATATCAAGGTCTACTTCGTAACTTGCTCACTGCTTAAGTATCGCATGTGGCAACCGAGAAGACAAGTGTATCTTTATAATATTAGGTACTCTTAAGAATTGAATACTCACTGTTTGAAGGTGCTAAGAAAACAATAGCAAACTAGAAAGGCCGTCATTTGCCCCTGAGCAAATACAGCATGTTTCGCCCATACTCCTCCTCATGCAAGAAGTGGGCTGTCCCAAAATAACTCCTGGGCAAATCGAAATATTAACTGCATGTTGGAAGGCAACATTTGCGAGAGCATCATACTTTGCCCATCTCCCTCCCGATGCATAAATTGACTGTTCCAGAATCACCCGTGCAAAAACAAAAAATTCAAACTATTCATATCTTTTAAAACTTGGTGACATCTGTGGGTATTTGTGAAAGAAACAGAATGGTTTTTGTTTCAACAAAATCGGACATACCGTTAGCGAGTTACGGCCCTTCAAAAGTCTGAGAATTAGTCCTAGATCTTCAAATTCTCCGGAATCCGTAAAAACCGTTGAAATGTTATATATTAAAACTGTCATAACTCAGTAATAATTCACAATAGAGGCACCAAATAAGCTGCATTCTCTTTATTTACAATGATATTAAAAAGTCCTTAAAGCTTGTAGCTTTGCCTTCATCATTTCTTTAGATTTCTCATCTCAAAATATCACCAAAAGTGGGAAAAATGGACATGGGCACAGGACATCTTAAATATGCAAGATTGCGATGTCTCTGTAACCGTACAATATACAAGGAAACAACTTGGCATACATGGGTTCTGTAACATGCTGAATCTAGATATGGTCATCAAGTCTACATATCTGCTTCAGAAATTATGAATTATGATGAATAATTGATTTCCTGAGGTAATAAGATGCGCGTCCGCTAATTAAATATGTAACTTGCCATATCTTCCCTATACTTGAAGATAAAAGAAGAAAAAAAAAACTTGGTACAGAGGTTTACACACATGCTGATTTCAAATCTAGCCTCAAAAATATAATCTGATCCAGAAATATTGAACTGCATGTATTACCCAATGTTATATATTTACATTTGTACACACTGATATCATTCATTGTATACATTTACAATCTGCAATATTGGTCCGACAATTCAATATCCAGCATTCATTTCATTTCTTCCCCTGTTTTCACTGCAGTACTTTAGTTTCTTGTTGCAGGGCAGTTGAGTGGGAAAGTACATGTATTTATTGTATTGTACATGCATTACATTTCAATTTTACGGGAATCAGACAACTGGATCATGGAACAGGTGGCCATTGCTTCTCTGGTCTGGAACTATTTCTACAGTTGAATCAACTACACAAGCTAAATCTACTTTTTGTATGGTTTCTCTATCCAGCTGAGATAACCTAGACACACATGCTGATCACTACTAGGGGTAGAAGTTACTGAAGTTCTCTTTCTTTATGTACCAAAACTACAAAGTTATTAACAGCAAATAGAATATCTAGTCTCGTCTTCATTTTAATGGCAGTTCTGTTGGTTTTTCATCACTTTCCTCCTCTTCACTCTCTTCATTCCTGTGTCAAAAGAGAGAACGTCTGTTGAAATTCAAACTATATAATACATTCACATGGCAGACACCAATTTCAAACAATCTATGATGAAATAAATATGAAACTTGGATACTTGGGTACTTTATTTCCTCCATTAGCTATAATACATATATACTAAGTAGTATTAGTAATTGCATACAATGATAAAGGCTATCATTCATTATAAATGTAACAGCTTAATAAACTTGGCAGACCAGCATAGTTCTGTTAAGTGAGGTTTATACCTCTACTCAATAAAATAAATTTACAACGGAAACAACGACTCGAGTAGAGGGCACCTGGGTATCCCGTCGCCCCCCTCCCCCTAGCAGTGACGTCAGAAGGTGAGGATAGCAAGTACAGTTTTCTGCTTTTAAGTTTAGAATACCGCACTAGCAAAAAAAAACAGGAACCAAATGCGTCCATAGGGCGTTGAAAATGATTCATAGTAATCATACATGCAACCACTGGCACGAAAATTTACGTAAAGACGGCAAATTCAAATCACTTGAGCTACTATGCGGCATACAAAAACAACAGTGTTTACCGATAATCATGCGGCCAAATTTGACATAACAATACCCCAAAACCCACATAAAACTACGTAAAGACTTGTAAAAAGACATTACCTGGCATTTGGGTGGTAGAAGTGTCCGTATCTTGGCCCGATGCCGACGTAATCGGCTCCGAACTACAGCGGCAGTAGCGCACGGGCCGCCGTCCGCCATCTTCCTTCCTTCCCAAAACTGGCTCGCAATGGTGAAAGTATCAGCCGATTACGGAGCCCACCATGGCTCGAATATATGCGAATTTGGTACCTAAATAACGACAGTCTCTTGAATTTTCCAACGATACCAGTGGCTAAAACACTTTTTAACGGGGTACCTTCGTCCGGAATTTCGATTTTAAAAATTAAATGTGAATATCTTAACCAATGGAAGTCGTATCCAGTTGTAGAGTTTGAATTCTCTTTAAATATTTGTTACCTGGATGTCTAACCTTCACAAACGTATCAATGGAAGTCGCACAAGCTGGCCAGTTACATCATTTTGTAGCTCGTAATGCTGGCTATAAATTGGCGACTGGTTCTCTTGTTTACGAGTGACGTAACGCTCCGTATTTGGATCGGCGCGAAGTCGGCCCTCCCCAAGTGCGTGACCGGGAAGCGGGTCCGCCTGCTCCCGCGGGCGAAACGCGCGTAACCCGATGGGCCATTTCTCGCTTATGGTTGACGGTATTTTAGTTAATCTTTCACAGATATTGAGTTTAAAAAATTGAGTTTAACTACTGATATAAAAACATAAGCGTTTTTTGACCGTTATGTATCAGATCGTACGCCTTGAATTTGGCGCATTTTTCGGTTTTGACGGGCCCGGAGAACAAATTTCGGGCTCTGCGCCACCCCTACTACAAGTTCTGCGAGACGCCAAGAGCTTCTTACTGCAAAGGCTTGCGTGTTTACCTGCAACATGACCTCGGGTAACCTGAAAAGAACTCATGTTCTTTGGCCAGCAGTAAATGGAACGCCCGGAACCTTAGATAGAACATGGTTTTCTTAGATAGAACATGGAACGGGGACAGCACTTTTGACCCGTTTTTGGTCTGAAAATGGGTCCAAAAGTCCCCCAAACGAAGCATTTTGAAGTGATGTACACCAGAAATGTGATTGAAGTCCTGTAGGGACATGTTCAAGGCACCCTTGTGCCGAATTCCAGGTCATTCGCTTGTAAGACCAGGGCACAGGAGCCAAAAATATAAAAATTGCCTAAAATGCCCTAAAAAACCTCCATAAAAATGATATTAAGGCCTGTTTCAAAACAATTTAAAACATTTCTGGGGGTATTTGCCATCCTAACCTCCATGCCAAATTTCAGGTCGGTTGGTTAAAAAATGGCGGAGTTGAATACATTTGAAGATTTGTCAGGAGGAGGAGAAGAAGAAGAAGAACCAGACAAATACAATATGTTGAGCCCATACCTATGGGCTCAACATAACAATATGTTGAGCCCATACCTACGGGTCTCAACATATCATAAGGTACTGTATCACTGTAGCACTGGTGGTGCAAAACCCTACCAAATGCTACAAAAACTCCAGCCAAAAAAGCCAGTACTAACATGCCTGCATGCTTAGTTTTATACAAATTTGTAATTAGCAATGATGTGTAGTGATTATAGTTACCACAACATGTTGAGATAGTAGTCTTTTGATGTGTCTGCTTTATTTCAATGCTTTCATATTGGAAAAGAAAAAAAAATGCTCACAGATAAAAAAGCACATATGCACAAGACTTTAAACACAGAATCTATAATGTTGTAAAAATTATGTTTTTTTTTTTCTGGCAGCGAAAGTACACAAAGTGTTTAAATTTCACTCCCCGTACATAGGAAAAGGACAGTTTTCACGTATGTTCTGTTTTATTCTATTTTTGTTGCACTTTCGAAAGTGTCACAATTTTCTTTGTGGTCGAAATGGTTTCCTATGGGGTTAGCTTTTGTGTATACAGGGGTAATGTTATCATATTTCAATGCAGCCCTATAAAATAATTACACAGAGGCTGTTTTGACCAAAAATGTATATTTGAAGCTCTAAGATGTGTCAATAATAAAGGCCAGTAGTCTAAAATTTGGTATTAACGGCCTCCAGTTTAATTTTCGAATTCCAGTTTAGTTTAGGACTACCTCCCACATTTCAGTAATCTTAAACCCAGTTATCGCATCTGGTAGCTGAAAATAAGCAGCTATTGAAGACCCATTGGGATTAGTCGAATTCTGAATAATTCTGGGAACGGGAGACAGAATCCTGCATAAGGCTTATCACCATTGAGTGAACAATGGCTGCTAACGTTACATATTTTCAACTTTATTTTACCTACGAGATGTGATATTAAGCCATTTGGGTTTAAGATTACTGAAATGTGGGAGGAAGTCCCAAATCAAACTGGAAGTTCCAAATTTAACTTAAATTTATTCTGTTTTTTAAGAATTCATTAATCATTCAAAAGAGAATGCTTCACTTTCTTGATTTTGCTATATCAATCTTTCTGACACTCATGCCTCATATGGTAATGTTCAATTAATGTTTGACTTATCAAATCACTTCCAAAGTGACAACTGTTACTTGGAATGGAATTTATTGCTTTAGTAGAGGCCTAGGAAATCAGACTTCTCTCCAAGCAGAGGTGAGCTTGGCAACATTTAAAAATGTGATAGTGAAGTGAAGTGAACTTTATTGCTCAACAATCGTACATGGTACAATGTATGGCATGAAATCAACAATACTACAAGGCTAATCTATCCTACAATTCTAAGTACAAATATTTTCGAAACCAGTGTATTTGTTACAATATTAATCATGTATGGGTAATTCTGTCTCGCTTTTCGAATGATTTATGGAGAAATTGACCTATGTACATGGATATAGGAGTCGGACATGACAACAGTACATAGAAAATATCGCTCTGTGTACCAGATAGGGTGAAGTTTGTTTTAGTAATAATAGTCTGTAAAAGCATATCTCTCTCTTTGCTATAAGTTGGACAATTCATTACAAAGTGGAATTCATCTTCAACACTTCCATTACATGTGGGACACAATCTCTGAGTGGCTGGTGTGTTATGGTGTCGACCCTTTTCAACTTCTAAGCAATGTGCACTGATTCTCAGCTTTGTTATGCTATTTGCAAACAGTTTATTATGAATTGATGTGAGATATGTTTCCATGCCAAAGTGTTTTTTGATTTTAGAATATGCGTGTAGTTTACTGGAATGTCTAAGTTGTTCCCTCCAGCCAGAAAGAAATGAGTCTTTCAGACGTTCTTTGAATATAATTCCAAAATAATTGGCATTAACTGCGGGGTTAAGCCAAACATTTTGGAACCCATGTCTACATAATATATCTTGAACGTGAATAGCCCAGTCATGTTCTTCTTCGACTGAAGTGTCGTATGCTTTTTTAACAATCTTGTCATTAGGTGAATTTTTCAATCTTAGCCAGTATTTAATCAACTGTGTTTGACTGTCAATGAACAACGGGAATACTCCCAATTCACCCCTTACGGCGGCATTTATAGAACTTTTTGGAACACGTAGTATAATTTTGCAAAAATTTAAAAGTACATATTCCAAGTCAGGAATTTCATACGAAATTTTTGGTTGATCTAGCGTGACATTCTGGTTCCTTAACAAAGTGTCTGACTGGTAAATCACGTTCAGTTTATCACTATACTTCTTGAATCGAACAACAACAGGGCGAGTAACTGTAGACGTGGGGTCTGATATCTTTCCTAAGCGACTCACTCTCAGTAAACCAACATCCGACCCCAATATCGGGCTGAGGATTGTATCTATTGATGTTCTGATCTTTTCATTTGGTTATTCCTTAATTCCTTTGAAAATTAGGTCTCTACATTGTATATTTATTCCAGTAAGTTCACTGCAATAAAGCAGAATAGGTTTCACCAAACTGTTAAACAGATCAATAGCTAGGGAGATTGACGGATTTGAGTTTGATGATAATAATGATTTTAATCTAAAAGAGGCACGTAGAGCTTTCAGTCTTAACTGTTTAATGGCACGACTAAAAGATCCTGACGGTGTAATGTCCACTCCTAAGTATGTGTAAAATTTAGCTATCTCTAAAGCTTGACCTTGAGATTTGAAAGGAGAATGCTTATAATCGGCTGTCCGTCCATTTTTTGAGAAAATCATTACTTTTGTCTTGTTCTTATTGATTGATAATTTCCATAGGGAAAAAAATTGGTTTAGTGTCCTCAGACACTCTTTTAGGCCTGCTTCAGATTTTGATACAAGGACAAGGTCGTCGGCCCAAAATATGCTATTTATATTAATATCAATGGATCGCAGGATGTTGGATCTAGTAGAGATGGAAAATCATTGATGAATAGGTTGAATAGGAGAGGACTCAGATTACAACCCTGTCGCACCCCGCAAAGAGACTGAAAGTAGGGTGACAGACCATGTGGGGTTTTGACACAATATTCTATGTTATGATACATTGATTTTATTATCCTAAAGAATTTCCCCCCTATCCCTGAAGACAAAAGTTTATGAAATAATCCATTTCGCCAAATTGAATCAAAAGCCTTCCGAAAATCTATAAAGCAAGTATATAATTTACCCCCGGGTTTGGAAGTCTGCTGGTCGATTAGTGTTTTGAGGACGAAGACGTTATCACTTGTTCTGAAATCTTTCCTAAATCCGGATTGAAAAGGAGATAGCCAAATTGAATCAAAAGCCTTCCGAAAATCTATAAAGCAAGTATATAATTTACCCCCGGGTTTGGAAGTCTGCTGGTCGATCCAAAACTAGCCGGAGCCTAACCTCTGCTTGGAGTGTAAAAGAAGACTGTTTTAATTCTGTTGTAATACTTGGTATTGGTCCACTTCCTTTGTGCATAATCTTACTGCACTAAGATGTATACATTTTTAAAAGGGTGAGGGGGTTATGTAGCTCATATTTCAATACATTGTAATGTTTGCTCATACCAGAGGTAAGGCTTCGGCTAATTCCAAACTTTTTAAAAGCATTTTCGTCGGTCTTTCTATTGTGTTACATTTACTTTATGTTGACTAACCTCTGCTTGGATTGTGAAAGAAGACTACTTTTGAATTAATTCTGATGAATAAGGACAAGAACAGAAAATTCTGGTTACAAATTTTATTCTAAGTTTTCTTGAATGTGGATGACAAGGTGTTTGATTCGGATGTAACAATGAGAGCAATGACGGGATATTTCTTAACATATTGCATATTACTCATTATTTGTTCAAAGATAACAGTAGAATTAGAAAAATGGCTTCAGGACAGGATGTCAAGTATTAGGTAATCAGTTACCAGCAGTTAGTATGGTTACTGTCAGCTTACATGCATTGGTTAGCCTGTTACAACAGTTACAGTGTCTGCTTACTGTGTGCTTAGTGAGGCTAACTTGTACATGTGCGTATTGAGCACAGCTCTAGTTGTTAATGAGGACACGAGTTTTTTTTACATACATGATGCTGCTGTTATTCAGTCTTGTATGACCAGGTGGTCATGTAGTGATGTTAAACATTTCAAAGTATCAACGGTATTTGTAAGAATATATTTAAAGCAGGCCACGTTGAGGATATTACATTTGAAACATACACAGGTACAAGGTCTCTCCTTTTCTCTTTTCCTGAAGCAGTTACGAATTTCACAGTTAGGACTGACATTTAAAATAACTTAGAACACTTGTCAGTTTAGATTCGGTAAGTCAGGTTCTGAATTTCAACAGCACAGATTAGAATAATACACTTAACTTGTTTCTGGATGTACTGTTTTGTGTATGAGTTGAAAGAGATTGAGTCCTTTCATATTTTGTGGTGAATTTAGCAGTTTGAAGACTTTAAAGGTGATATTTTCCCAAATTTTAAAAGACTAGTGTGTAAGGATGTTTCCCCAATAATAGCAAACTCTCCTAATGACAGTATTGACTCCTTGAATGGAATGTTGTGCTGACTACATGTAGATCATGTAAACTCAAAGATGTTACAGCAATAAGTCGTTATTCTCTCGTACCTCTTACAGACGGATTTTGTATAATTGGGCCACATCGTGTTTAATTTTGTCAGCCCTGCCGGCCCAAAGTCACGCAAAGTATTATTTCTGAAAGCCAGGGGGTGGATTCATACACATAGCATCCATGACTTGAGACATTTCTTTTATTGCATAACATTTTCCATGCAATGTATATGTCTGTCACCTTCGAAGCAAGTTTCCCATTTTGTTTTCTCATTTATCAAGAGACTCTGACAAACTGGAATAGAACCCAAGAGATTTTAATGGCATCTCATCCCATTTTGTAACAAAGAATTATTCCCTTTCTCCCCGGAATGACCCCAGTCTACATGGCCCCACATTTCATACAGGTGTTGCAACTTTGGCTCAAGACATCTACCACGCATTGAGCATTACTCATAGAGATGCAATATGACAGGGTGAATGTTGTATCGTCGGCAACTTGACTGTCTTTTATGTCGTGCTCACACCCATACATATGTACATTAACCTTGATACCTTGTGGTAAATTAGTCTGCAGAATTTTTAATGCCAATATTTCGACAACTGAGATAAGAGAGCTGGAAATGGACAGTCTGCCGAATATCACGTTGCACCCAAAAAAGCCTGACTTCTAGCCTGAGTTTCTTAAGTAACATTCAATTTTTCTGTATACACTATTTCGAAAAATGAGATAAAGGCTTTCCAAGCGCAAATTTCTTAATTTCAAACAGCAGGATCAAAGGCCTATCAAAAATAGAAGGAAATTGGCTGGACCAGGATTGTTGAAAATGTTTCAATTGTATTTAACATTATGTATTGCAGGGACATTCTGACGGATAAATCTAAGATATCCTTGTGTTTTTGTTTCGTGAATTTATAATCAGTGTTTAAAAGGCTGCTACGAGTATTTCCTGCCTCCTCTCATTAAAAAAATAATAGTTCAAGTACTGCCCTTTTTTGTGAAGGATACATAGTTTCCTTCTCCATCGATCATTTAAGAGCGTTATAAACAAATTCACCTATGTGATCCCAAAATGTCAAACAGAACTCAGCGGAACGTAATTCCGTTTAAATAGATTTCTTTGTCTTCATGGCTTTTAAGACCCCAAAGTAAACTCGGCACAAAAAGTTTGGAAACTTAAGTTTGGTCGATCATATCTCCGTTGTTTCTTGATCAATATCATTGAAAAGCTTGTGTTATTTTCTTTCCCATGATACCAAACTTATTATGGTTGTAAATTAATGGAACGAGCACCAGACCTGCTTATGCGAGCGGGTCACATAAAAAAGTTGCCAGATTACCCTACTAAAGTCAAACGCTCAATTCAGTATTTTTTTATATTTTGCTGGTAGCACGTGGCTTGTGTACGAGGGTAATATGAAACTTGAATCAAGAAAACACATTAATATAAAAGCCAAGGTTAGTCTTCGTCCAAACAAAAAAACTGCGTAAAGGAGCCTTAGTTTTGATGAAGATGGCTTAATACTGACAACACAAGCCATGCGCTGTCAACACAGCCCGGCACATCCTCCTCGCAATTGTCACCAGTTTTGTTACGCGGTCCCTGGCCATTCTTCCGTAAGGAATTGTCGCAGGTCGTATTGTTCTGTTGATCATTCTTGCATGCACAGTTCGCCCAAGCTGTTCAGTGATCACAGAGTCTGAGAGGTGTTCAATTGTGTTGAGATCTCGGCTGTAGGAAGGCCATTCTATCCTTTGTATTCCTGCACCTTCATGGAGGTTCTCTGAAATGACTCCTCTTCTGTATGGACGTGCACTATCATCTTGCAGAATGACACTCAGCCTCATATTGCAGAGGTAAGGATCTAGGAAATGTGACTGGCATAGATAGAGAAAGGTGTCTCTATATCTTGAAAAATCGAGGTTGCTTAGGATGATTAGCCTGGTTTTAACTCTGACAGTTGTACTTCCCCACACCATGATACTGACTCCAACAAACACTGTCAGTCTATCTGTGCAACAGTCAGCATAGGGTTCTCCTCGCCGTCCCAACACTTTCATTTACCCTTCCAACAGTCGAAATAAATCTATTCTCATCTGTAGCTGTGAACATAACATTCCTCCAAACACCGTTCCATTCACGATGCAGACAACACCACCACAATTAGGTTTGGCGCTGACACTAGCAGGGAAATTTGGGCACATTTTTTCTACATAAACTCATTAAAAAAAATTCTATGAGTTTATGTAGTTATGGGGGCCAATTCATCCTCAAACTGCTGGGAAGGTCACAGTGGGGAGTACTTTCTTATTGCATTACCCAGGGTAAGGGCGGCTCGTCTTAAAGGGGATTACTTGCCATGGACTTACGTTGCTTTGATCTGTCTCAAAAAGTCTCTTTACGTTGCTTGTAAACATTTATGTTTTGAGTGGATATCAAACATTTTGATCCCACCTGATATATGAATGGAGGATGGTATTTTCATGTCATTTTGTCAGGCTTGCCGGCCCAAAGTGTCGCAAAGTATACTTTCTATATAATACCCAGGGGATGGGGGTGGAATCGCACACATGTTGTACATGACTTGTACTTGAGACAATGCTTTTGTATTACACAAAATTTCCATACAATGTTAATTTACGTGTTTGTCACCTTCGAAGAAGGTTTTCTTTTTTCTTTGCTCGCTGATCCCAGTTAAAAGACTCCAATGTGTGTTTTGACAAACTGAAATAAAAATCAAGAGATTTATAGGCATAACGAAGGTTCTGTCCCTTCATCCTCAGAATAGCCCAACCGACATTCTGTCTTCACATTTCTTGTAGGTTTAAAGTAGGTTCTGCAATTTTTACTACTATGTTTTGAGCACCAGTGATATAAAAGTCAAAGGACAGGATGAGTGTTGTATTTTCGTACCTTAATATGAATAACTTACTACTTACTTGTACTTGATTAGGTCTCCTAAGGTGGCCTAAGTCAAGGTTTCGTCTTTTATATCTCGCTACCAATATGTATACCTTTTGTCAAATCAGTCTACTGAATTTTCCATACCAAGATCATTAGTCGTCCACAACTGAAATAGAGAGCTGAAAGTGGACAGCCTTGCCAGATACCTAGTTACAGCTTGAAAAAAAGCTGATTTCCAGCCAGACTTTGAAATACAGCCTTGTATATTCGTATACATCATTTTACCAGATATATAGGGAAATGTTTGTTCCCAACAGAATTTTTTCAGGGTTGTTATCTCCATGAACAATGGAGACATAGTTTGTTTTGTGTGTGTGTGTGTGTGTGTGTGTGTGTGTGTGTGTGTGTGTGTGTGTGTGTGTGTGAAAACAAAATAATTACGATGTGATGGCGACAGAAGCTCTCGCTACGTGCCGCGTCTTTTGTACAATTTGTATCTGATCACTTATATTAATTAACCCTTCCATATTTATGAACTAAGACAACGATTGATAGATATATTTATCCAAAAATCCGATTCAGCATTACAAACTAAGGGCCAAGAAGGAAAGCAAGGCAACAAGTTAAGGACATACAAAACAATCAAAGAACCATATCTAAACATTCCAAATTTCAAAAATCGTAGAGCCATGTGTAAACTTCGTATCAGTGACCATTCATTACATGTAGAATCTGACAGGCATAGGGGTACCCCTCTACAAGATAGATTATATAAATTTTGTGATGACTCACGTATTGAAGATGAAATGAATTTCTTACTAGACTGTGTATTGTATGAAAACGTATCTGTTCAAATCAAGTCAGCTTGACAAGAAATGTAAGACAATATCAAAGCAGCATGTCATGCACAAATGTTTATGAAATGGACGAAATATGTAAGTATGTCGCCATGCGTTTTAAAAAGAGAGTAGAATTCACTAAAACTTTGATTTACGGTAGTACATTAGTATGGTGTTTAGTATTGTATTTGGCGTTATTTAATTGTTATTCTTTTATTTGCTCAATTGCCCCATGTATGGCATCCTGTGCATTTATTCCCCTGGGGAATGAACATGCAATACAGATTATTATAATATAATCGGTATAATATGTAAAACACTACAGTACAGCCAATTCAGTCACCTTCTTCAACAACAGCAGATGATTGAAAGTTTTGTTATAATGTTCTGTTCTTATACGTAGGCAGTGTCATAATCAATTCTATGGAATGCTCCACGTTATGATGGAGGTACTCAAAACGCGCTAAATGCTCTCTCCTGAGAAAGGTAGTCAGCAAGTGACAAATAAGACTTAAACAAGTTATACAACTTGGCAGGGAAGATGGGAAATTTGAAATACTAATCAAAGGTTCAATCAGAAGAGTCAATGCTCCTTGTATTCAAAACTAAAAGGTTGTTCCTCAAGTCAAAATGCGAAAAAAAATATCATTTAGTTTTATGGACACCACATAGTAGTGAAGACGGGAGGCAAAGTTAACCATATATTGGATAAAATAATTTACCCAATAATTTCCATATGATGGATACATACTTTCCGTCTCCATCGATTCTTTAAAAGCGTCATAAACAAATTCGCCTATATGATCCCAAAATGTTGAATACAACTCAGCGGAAAGTCATTCCGTTCAAATAGATTACTTTGTTTTCACGGCTTTCAAGACCCCAAAGTCATGATTTCTCTTTTTCAGGGATTTCTCTAGACTACCTTTTCTATTGTATAGAAAGAATTCTAATTTTTACACAATTACATGTAGCAGTCTCCTACCCTTGGAGCCAGACTCAGATCATCGAGCCGTTTAGCTTGTTCCTTCGGCAGCCAGAGACAGCCGGCCCGCCCGATCTAAATTAACGCTACGGGGGAGTTCTAGCCCGGGAGTTGACCGTCACTTAAAGGACGCGGTCCACTCCCCTGGGCTACAATTTTCCGGGCCGTTGATTAAGATCAGGCGGGCTGACTGTCTCGGGCCACCGAAAAAAGTGGCTAGAGGGCCGATCCTAGTCTGGCTCCCAGCCGGGTAGCAGTCTCCAGACATGTACCAATTTTCTTAATAGATACTGGTTGTTACTTGAGAACAAGCATTCATCTAAAAGTTGTTCGAGCTGTAACTTGTCGGTCCAATGTTTAATCTGTAACCTAATGAACCTCCCTGAAACAGTATTATTACTTCCTTTTGTGTTATTATGTCCATGTTTCATTTCATTCCAAAGAGAAGTTTCAAGTGAATGATGATTTCTGTTTTCATATCTCACAAATTACAACTGCTATCTTTTCATTAATATTCCTGTCGTCACGTTTTAACGATGTTTGACACACCTCACTAAACAGCTTACGGTGTCGTTGGATTCTACAAAATGAAGTCTAGTGTTATCTAATGTGAAAGACCTGTCCCCGCCGTCATTTATCTTTATTTTAAGCCTGACTGCTGATAAGACAACAATTTTCGTATTGGTGAATGAATGGATGTATGAATGAATGAATGAATGAATGAATGAATGAAAACTTTATTAACTAAAGAAGTAAGGATCAGGTGAGAACATCTGGATGCCACAAGTGTTGTATGTGTTACAGGTGAAACAGCAGACCAAATATTGAGAAATAGAGACAATAGCAATGATAACCAAACTGGTGGAGAGAACAAGACACTTGGTACAGGGATCGGACTTGTGAAACAAAATGAGGAGTCCTTGACCAAATCTAAGGAAGACGCACTAACCTCATACCTACAATCTGCACGCTATGAACAACAAGGCCCAGACATCCCAACAGAGAGGCAGGAAAACCAACAAAGCAAAAAAAGCAGACTGAGACAAGGCAGCTTAGAGAGAGAAATGTGACTGAAAGTGAGAATGGGGAGAAGAGTACCAGAAGTAATAACCACAATGCTGGCGAAGCCAATGTTATCACCTTAGACCCCAGCCCAAGAGGAAAAACTGATTCAAGGGGCATAAGAGGAAGAGACAGAACAACAGGTATGAAGTCTACATGCAGAGCCCCTGACTGGCCAAGCGGCACAGATGAGGGGAGTAATACATTGCCACTAACAGCAGAGAAGGGCCCTGGACAGATTAATACAGTAAGTCCAAGTGTGAGTACAGGGGGCAGAAACAAGGCAGAGAGCACAAAACCACAGAGAGACCCATCAAGATTGAGAAGTAATCCACGAGGAACAAAGAGAATTGAATGCACACAGAACAAGACATACAAGGAAGCGGTGACACATGCGCAGCAAGAGAAATACAACTTCCTGTCGTCGTACACATGGGTACCCCCTACCTCTCTCCTAATTAATCCCATCCCTATCCCCTCCTTCTCATCTCCCTTCACACAACCCGTCATTCGTAGCCCTGTCACTCTGTGTGAGGGCTGCATTTTTTTTGCCTTCTCCGTCTTTCTCTCTCACTTCTTGTGTCCCCGCTCATTATGCCGAAGGCAAAGGCCAAGAAGAAACATCTCTGACGCAGCAAACGTTCCTCCGCCTGGCAGCTTCTGCTGCTACGACTACGGAGAAGAACACAGGGAATGAATCTAACCCTGTCATCAAGGACGCCCGCACCGTCAAGCCGAAGAAGGATAAAGAGCCTCGCAAACCGGTGAAGCCCGATCCCCCGGTTTTTCATCGACGGTTCGGGTTCCTCCGAGGACGACGAGGAGGTCGTTCAACCTATCGTTATCAAGAAGACTCGCAAGAACAAGAAATCGCCAGCCATCAGCGACGACACCGACTCGTCTGACGACGACATGGTAGCTGAGCGTTGAACTTCGCAGATTTTGGCGGCCCTCGGCCGAATGGAGGAAAGACTGTCCTTTATGGATCAACGGTTAACAACACTCCAGTCAGAGCTGAGATCGACACGCAACCCGACTTCGGCGTCAACTTCGAGGGAGTGGCGTCAAGAGGCGAACAAGTTTCATTACAACTTTAACACCGGCGTCCGCGACAGGTTGGCCACGGCTCGCGCTTCGTCCTCTACCATCGTGAAGGATGACATACTAGACGATGCCTTAGGTGAGTTGGACTCCCGTAACAGGGATATTCTCTAAGCGGACAAGGCCTCTTGGTCGGCCGTCCGCATTTTCCATTCAAATAACATGATTTCCTTCTCCAGTAAGGACGAGAAGCAGAAATGGCAGAAGGCGGTGGAGGAAGTCAAACGGCACGTCTAGTCTTGGAGTCTTTAATACACCTTCTTTCCAACAGGTGTGTCCTCCATCGTTCAGACAGCCAGAACATTGTTCGTATTCTTTCTGGAGGCAGCCGTGTACCACACCTACAGCACGAGGCTGTCGCAATCTATTCCTTATGTTCTAAACATCACATTCATATTGATCCCCCGTGAAGAAAACGACAGGGCGGACTATCTGTCCATAGATCTTTGACTCGGAGGATTACAAATTGAACCAGGCCATGCCCGTAGCCAGGATTGTGAATGGGGGGGTTCTTTTTAATGTTTGAGGGACCATCGAGCGCCGTAGGCGCGAGACGAGCGCCGCAGGCGCGAGACGAGCGCCGCAGGCGCGAGCTTTCTAGGGGGGTCCGGGGGTATGCCCCCCCGGAAAATCTTAAAAATTGAACCTTCTGATATGGCATTTCATATGTTTTTGAGAGGATTTCGAAAAAAAATCAGAGACAAAGTTAGCAGTTTTTCTAGGATTCCAGCCCCTCACACACACTCTGGGGCCCGTTTTCCTATGACCGTTTCGCTAGCTGCAATTCGTTTCAACTCCCTCAGTTCTCTTCCAGGTGGTGGAATCCCCATGCTCACACGATTGACGCCTTCACGGCCAATTGGTTTACTGACATGAATTGGATTTTCCCCCCACCCCGTTTGATCCCAAGAATCCTCTCCAAGATTTGCCAGGACAACTGTTGCGGGACCTTAAAGTCCTCCCTTTCTGGCGTTCGGCGTGTTGGTGGCCGTTACTCGCCCCTGACGGCTCTAACTTAGGTCCCGACTTCATTAATTGGTCTGACCTCCTGTCGGGAGCACCACGCGGTTCTATCTTTAACCGCTCTCCCGTAGGTTTCAGACTACTCGCTGTGAGATTCTGCCGATGTGGCTCCTGTCAACCCTACCCACCCATCCAAACCGCCTTTGTTACCACCCCTTGTTTCATCCCCGGCGTCTACCCTTTGAACCACCAACCCCCACCCTCTTTCAACCCCTTCTCATATCCCTCCCCTCCCCCCAGTCTGATGGAAAGATATGCTCGATACGGATACGTTGGGATTCCTCGGTGATACGTGACCAACGGTCACATTCCGTGTGGCTGGTTGGTCAGCGATACGCTGTAGGAAAGGTGCGATACGCTGTAGGAAAGGAACCACTGGTCACGTTCCGTGCGGCTGGTTGGTTACCGATATGCCGTAGGATAGGTGCGATCGATACGATTACGTTGAAAAACCTCGGTAGGTACGGAACCGCTGGTCACGTTCCGGTGGCTGGGGTGGTTACCGATACGCCGTAGGATCGGTACGCTCGACACGATTACGTTGCGAAACTTCGGTAGGTACGGGACCAGCGGTCACATTCCATGTGGCTGGGGTGGTTACCGATAGTCACCGTGGGAAAGGTGTGCTCGATACGAATACGTTGAGATTCCTCGGGGTAAGGAACCAGCGGTCGCAATCTATGTGGCCGAGTTGGTTACCGATACGCCGTAGGAAAGGTGCCCTCGATACGATTACGATTACGTTGAGATCCCTCGGGGTACGGAACCGCCGGTCACGTTCCGTGCGGCTGGTTGGTCACCGATACACCGTAGGAACGGCGTGTACGCTGTGAGTCCTTGACTTACAAGTAACTTCATCCTCCAAAATTCGACTTGACGTTTTCTTAATCCCCTTTCGACCGACAGAGACAGAGGTCGCCCCACGACCACACTCTAGTGATCTGTGGCGGAACACGCCCCTAAACGACTACGTCGGTAGCGACTTCGGGCCAAGTTCTATAACCAAATTGTAACTGATGCGCACCCAGCTAGAAGACCATTGTATGTTAGTATGTTCGTCACTCGTGGGTGCCCTACATAGAATGACTTAAAGTTTATAGACCTTTTATATTAGGTGATTTTCTATTCAGTAATGTACAGTCATCCCCCTGTTGTTACTGGCTGTTACCAAGAGACCACCGTACACGGTTACAATGTTGTATTTTCACTGGCTCGTAAGATTGTTGACGCCATACCGCCTCTGTATATTATTTTTGGACTACCATGTTGTATGAAATGAACTTGTAACTGCACTCGGGAACCACTGATATGGACCTGCCACCACCGCGTACGCAGCACACCGAGACATCCAGCAGTCTGACCCCTCGAGCGAGACCTAACTCAGTAACTTAACGTCTTACACCTGGACTTGACTTAGAACTATCAATTAGCGAAACCCACGGTCCGCCTTCTCAGAGACACTGCAGTTGTTATTGTTATCTGTTCGACGTTATGGTTTTACCTTAAGTAACCTGGACTATCAGTCGTTACGTTATTGCCTCCCACCTACTAATACCCCACCCCCACCCATCTCCCCACAGTCATCGCATCCACCCAACCTTATCCCGAACTCCGTGACCTTGGCGACCCGGAACTGCGTTAACTGAGAGACCTCCTCTCCTCCATCATCGTCGCCGACAGAGCACCAAACACCATCAAGAAGTACGTTGGCGCCTTTAAGAAGTGGAAATCCTTTGCCACGGCTAAGGGCCTTCCCTACCTCCCAGCGACAGGACCACACCTCGCTCTGTACCTCTTGAAACTTCTCCAGTCCTCACGTTCTCCTGCTCCGTTGGACTCCGCGGCGTTCGCAGTGGCCTGGGCACACCGCAAGGCCTGCTATTCATCACCACACCTTCATCCCCTTCCTGCCCAGATCTTACAAGCCGCCAAACGTCTCCTAGCCGCCCCAGTTTCGAAGAAACTGCCACTCACCTCGAGAGACATTCACAATCTATGTTCCACATTTCTGTCGACTTCTACCGACCTTGACAACCTACAGACCCTGTGCCTGATAGTCCTTGGATTTTCAGGTTTCCTACGTTGGGACGACCACAGCCAGTTGAACGTCGACGACGTTAACTTCTGCAACGGCTACGTTGCTCTATTTTTAAAGAAGAGGAAGAGCGACCAATTCAGGGAAGGCCACTGGTCCTGCATCGCACGAACTGACAAACCCTCTTGCCCTGCCTCCATTCTTCAACGTTTCCTGAAAGCCTCGGGATCAACAGGGCACATCAAGCTGTTTCGCAGGATTGCTAACATCCGCGGTTCCCTCTCCCTACGCCAAGAACCGATGTCGTACACTCGTGCCCGCGAGAAAGTTCTGACCATGCTGTCTGCTATAGGCCTCGACGCGCGGAAGTTCGGTCTTCACAGCCTCCGCCCGGGTGGAGCTAGCACAGCCTAGCACATGGGAGTCCCCGATCGTCTTATCGCTCATCACGGTGGTTGGCGCAGCACGGAAGCTCGAGAAGGCTATATCTTTGAGTCTAAGTCATCCCTTCTCGGCGTTTCTCGATCCCTTGGCCTTTAGTACCCTCCCACCCCCACCTATCGTACTAATTGTTACTTCACAATATCCTTTTCTTTCGTGACGGTGGCGACTACCCTATATTCTGTGTTTGTGTACATTGACAGGAAATGGAGTTCTCTTCGGAACTTGTGAAGAAGAGAAATACAACTTCCTGTCGTCGTACACATGGGTACCCCCTACCTCTCTCCTAATTAATCCCATCCCTATCCCCTCCTTCTCATCTCCCTTCACACAACCCGTCATTCGTAGCCCTGTCACTCTGTGTGAGGGCTTCATTCCCACCCACCCCGCCCCTTGTTAACACGAGGCTGTGTTGTTTATGATAACGTGTTATTGTTAAGATAGATCTGTTAGCATTGCTTGTTACGCTGTAGATTGAAACTTTCAAGTGTGAATATTGGCTAGATCCCTAGTTTTAGATTTCATCCTCGTTGATCATAGTTTTACGGTAGATTAACGTTTTATCCGTTTTTTTTATTTTCAAGTGTTCTTGTTGACTCTATCCCAATTATTGTCCAGGTATAGAGAAGCATTTCTTGTAGTGACCTAGTTATTAGAGATTAGAGGTAACTTACAACATACGTTACGGTACATTTTCCCAATTGTTTGATTCCACAAGTATTGTTGTTGACTAAGTCTTTCCCAATACTATACAGTTGTGGAGAAGGAGAAGGCAATAAATGCTAGCCGTGTTCGTGACGTGAAAGCCAACAAACGGGAAAAAAAATCCAGCGAAATATGTACCGACTGAACAAATGGTCTGTAAATGTTAACGGTCAAGTCAAAACTACCGCTCAAATTTGCGCATGTGCAGAAGATTAAAACGGGCTTTTCACACGTGGGAAAAGACGACAGGCGGATACGTCGGGTAAATAATTATTTTATAGCCCACCCGACGCTGTTTCTGACGGTTCCAGCGTCCAGGGGAGGTCGTTTCAGCCACCCCGGCGTCAAACTAACAAACGGGCAGGACGGCCTGGACGCGTGCGACGTGTCTGCCGCCGTTTCTGACAGGACAGACGCACTGGGACGGGCTCAGACGCATAAAGACGCACTTAGACGGCGTCCAAACATTTACAGACGGTTCACACATTACGTGGACATACACAGTCACACTATACACACACACATACACACACACACACACACACACACAATACATGCACATACACACAATACACACACACATTCAAGGCCAAACAACTTCACTCCCCTGCAGTGAAGTAAAAGTTCATATACCCGATATTGTCTAAAGTCACCACCTGGGGCAATGACCTGATCTTATTCTTCATACCTCCGTAAAATATACAAGTTGGAAACAAATACATTTTCAGAAATGCACAAAAATTAACAAATCTCAGCAGTTATCATTGATTGAAAGCAAAGATATGTCTGTTATTTAGTCTCTAAGCAGATGTATAGATGTAAACTTTAAAGATAAGATGATTTTACTCTGTTTTTACAACATTGACAGCATGTCTTTCTGGTTGTGATTAATAGTGCTCCTTTTTACCTTCGCCGAGAAGGTTATGCATAGGACTAAGCGTTCGAAGTAAAAAAAACAGAATAACTGGAGAAGGCTTGGATGGATTGTCTTGATATTTGGTAGGAGACCTAGAAATGATAAGATTTTGGGTACCCTAGCGGCTTGTCACGGTACTGCAGCGGAACTTCCTATTTTGATATCTCGTGTTCTGGACATGCTATGGAACTGATTTGTAAGTGGTAGATAGCTCTTTGGACAAAGAGTAGGTGCTATAGGTTCGGGCCCCCTAGTGGCTTTTTTCGGAACTGCAGGAGCAGGTTTTGCTTCAGACTTTGAAAGGGAATAACTCAAGAAGGGCATGATGAATGGTCATCCTTTTTGGTAAGTGGATAGCTTGAGTGATGATGTACATGATTAGATAAATATTACGTAAATCAGTATCTAATTTGCATAATTGATGAGGAAATTCCATACATCCGCCAAATTCCATGATAGGACTCTCAAACATGTGATATTTGTAACTAAGGAAGATATAAATATTAATAGATATCAACTATGCAAATGAAGACCTCATTTGCATAATGAATGACAAAATACTATAACTCGAGATGGGCTTGATGGATGGTCAAGATTTTTTGTATGTAGATAACTTACGTGATACTTTGTATCATTAGACGATGATGATGAAAATCAGATTTTAATGTGCATATTTCATGAGACGATTTTATAAACCCGCTGTGTTTCATGATATGACTATTCGAATATATGACATTTGTAACTGAGGAAGAGAGGAGCGTTGATAGATAGAAATATGCAAATGTAGGCCTAATTTGCATAATTAATGGGAAACTATTATAATTCCATACTGGTATTGTAAATGACGGCAATTTCATACTTTGCCTTTGGAAGTTATGTGAATGTGAACATCATTGAATGAAATTATCCTTATAAGAACCTCATTTGCATAATTGATGATAAATGCTAGCATTAACTTCTTAAAGTTTGTTAAGCTCGTACTATGGACAACTTCTGTTATTTGGGTGAAGACGATCAACTGGTATGATTTATAATTGATGAGAAACACTCCCAATACGTCAGTCATAAAGGTTAAAATCATTTGGCGAAGGTATGAGGTCGTGGAACTCTAGTTACTCTTGGGAAGGGAGCCCGAAGAAAGGACCAGTCAGAGTAGAACTTGATAAAGGCAGCATAAGACCAAAAAAAATAATCCTGCCTGAAATATCTGCTTGGAGACGAACTGTTACTCTCATCCTCTGAGGACGCCCCCATGTTGTGTGTTATATTATAAAGCCAAGTGACAACAGCTCCCGACCCTTGAACTTTAGTCCCATCTGCAATGCCAGCTGTCACAGTACAGCCCCAGGCTGCCTACAGAGTAGTCGGCTCTTTATACTGTAAATCATTTCATTGTGGAACAGTTTTAATTTTGCAGTGACCTCTTTACAGCACATTCATGATGCAGTGAATATGCTTTTCTAATGTATTACTAGCGTTTCCCCCTTCTACAGTAAAATAAAACCACAGCGAAAGTAAATGAATTTACAGTCGTTTCCAAGCAGATATTAGATAAGGCGTGTCTGGCATGTATGTTTTTTTTTTCAGTTTTCTCACTCACTAGTGGCATGCAATGATTTTATAGGAGTATACACATGTATATCTTACAAGACCTTTATTCTGTTGTACTTTACCTTAACAGTAATGCTGCAAAAACCCCATACAAGAAAGCCAGTGTCGTGCTAACATGATTGGTTGTGTACACATTTGAACTTGCATAATGATGCATAGTGATTTTAGTTACAACAAGATGCCATGTGGACCAAGTACAGTGTTTTCTGTCTGTGTTTACTTCAATGCTTTCATATTGGAATACAATGCTGTAGAGATAAAAGTGCATATGAATAAGACTTTGAACACTATAACTTTGAACACAAAATCTACATTCAGTTTGTTGTATGTACATTTTTTCCGGCTGCGATAAAAACACATAGTTTACATTTCACCTCCCTACATGCGAGAAGGGAAATGTACAGTTTTCACTTTTGTTCTTTTTTTTTGTGGCACTTTCAAAAGGGGTCACACTATCGGGGGCCAAGTGTTGCAAAATTACATATATATATAAAGAAAAGAAATGTACAGTATATAAGGATGGTATAACGCACTTATATATATTCAGGTTTACACACATATGTACAAGGGAGGACAGACATATATGTTCAGCTTTACTCACACATATATATATATATATATACAAGGGGTACACACACACATATGTTCAGCATTACTCACACATATATACAAAGTACATGTTCATGTTCAGCTTTACTTACACACACACACACATACATTATTGATACATCGTAACATGCACACATTCTTTAAATGTTGTCAAAATTGTTTCCAATGGGGGTAGCTTTTGTGTATAATCATCATCATCATCATCATTATCAGTCGACGAGCTTTCGCTACGACGGGGTTATACCGCCCTTTTTACGGGGTGACATACCCTTTCGTTGGCTGTCATACAAGACGCGGGGATGCGCCAGCTCTCCCGTCCGGGTGAATGGTCTAAATCACAGTATAGCTAAAGACGGAGGTTCGCCAGGCTTCCATCCGGGTGATTTTTAGTGAATCACCAACTCCAGACAGAAGGATTTAGACCATCGCAAACCGGGGCATGCCCCTTTTGTGAATACAGAGGGACAAGGTTGTCATTTTTCAATGCAGCCCTTTATAATGATGTCATGAAGGCTGTTTTGACCATTGCCTCTGCAACAATGTGTATTTGAGGCTCCCAAATTGTCGATATAAAAGGCCACTTGGTATTTCATGGTTATTCTTTATCGTTTAGAATTCACTAATCATTTACAGGAGAATACTTCACTCTCTTAATTTTTTTGGAATAATCTTTCTGACACTCATGCCTCACATGGTAATGTTTAATTGATATTTGACTTCAAATCACTTCCAAAGTGATAACTGTTTCTGGGAATGGATTGTTTTGCTTTAGTAGGGGAAAGCAGAGGTTATTTTTAAGGCTTTCTATTTTGTCACATTTCCATTTTTTCACATTTTCTTGATGTTGCCTAACCTCTGCTTGGAGTGTAAAAGAAGACTACCTTTGAATTAATTCTGTTGTTATACTTGGCGATGGTCCCCTTCTTTAGTGCATTATCTTACCGCACAAAGATATATCTGGGATGGGGATGTGTATGGGGGTTCCAGTAGCTCACCTTTTATTCCATTGTAATGTTTACTCGTACCTTTCCACACCCATGCGCACAACATTACTGTTATACTGATGATGAATAAGGACAAGAACGAAAAACTCTGGTTACAAGTTTTATTCTAAGTTTTCATGAACGTCGATGACAAGGTGTTCGATTCGGATGTCAGATATCAAAAAATGACATGATTTTGTTGAGTAACAATGATAGTAATGACGGGATATTTCTTAACACATTGCATATTACTCATTGTTTGTTCAAAGATAACAGTAGAATTAGAAAAACCGCTTCAGGACAGGATGTCAAGTATTTGTAATCAGTTACCAGCAGTTAATATGGTTACTGCCAGCTTACATACATTGGTTAGCCTGTTACAACAGTTACAGTGTCTGCTTACTGTGTGCTTAGTGAGGGTAACTTGTCCATGTGCTTAGTGAGCACAGCTCTAGTTGTTAATGAGGACACGAGTTTTTTTTTACATAGATGCTGCTGCTGTTATTCAGTCTTGTATGACCAGGTGGTCATGTACATGTAGTGATGTTAAACATTTCAAAGTATAAACGGTATTTGTAAGAACTATATTTAAAGCAGGCCACGTTGAGGATATTACATTTGAAACATTGACAGGTACAAGTTTTCTCCTTTTCTCTTTTCCTGAAGCAGTTACGAATTTCACAGTTAAAGTAACTTAGAACACTGGTCAGTTTAGATTCGGTAAGTCAGGTTCTGAATTTCAACAGCGTAGATTAGAATAATACACTTGTTTCTGGATTTACTGTTTTTTGTATGAGTTGAAAGAGATTCAGTTCTTTCACATTTTGTGGTGAATTCAGCAGTTTGAAGACTTTGACTTTAAAGGGGATATTTTCCCGAATTTTAAAAGACCAGTGTTAGGATGATTTCCCATTAATAGCAAACTCTCCTAATGACAGTATTGACTCCTTGAATGGAATGTTTTGCTGACTACATGTAGATCATGTAAACTCAAAGATGTTACAGCAATAAGTCGTTTTTCTCTCGTACCTCTTACAGACGGATTTTGTATAATTGGGCCACATCATTTAGATTAGTCTTTTCTTGATCTTGCTTTTCAGTGTTTTTGTTTAAATAGATATATTAAATATGGAAATGAAATGGATATATGGAAATGAAATGTCTTTTTTCAGTTTTTGGTTCAGTTCTCGATTACGGTTTTGTTTTTCTGCTTACTATGAAATACAAAATGAAATCTTAAAATTACAAAGTTTATGGCATAATTTTTACATTTTGCAACCTAGTGCAGAGAGAATAAAATTTTTCTTTCTTCATTATTGAACGGTTAATGCAGCCCTAATGTTCTAGAAGAGTTTTTACTTTCAATTTGGGTTTGCAAATTCAAATCTACAAATCGTTGTCAAAAAGGGAACTGATGTGGCCGTAGGAGAGTTTGTATCAATTTGGTACTTGTAACCATTTTAGAAAAGCAGAGCAGAAAGTCACATAGCATAATACACCCATTGATAGATAAGCACCAGCAATGACAAAAAAATAGGTCTTTCAAGCATAATCAAATTTGAAAATAATCAAATTTTCAACCAACTCTTCTGCCCTCTTAAACATTCGGTATTGCCAGAACAATGGCTCAGAATACCAGACCAAGTCGAAAGACTTGGATGGAAATTTGATTTGGTTAGTGGATTCTGGTTGTGTTTGAAAGACTCAAATACATGTAGCAAACCTTTACCATTATATGAAGAGCACCAAAGTATGCATATGAATAGCATTAGTATCACCTGAACCTAGTATACCTATTGATCGATAAACACCAGCAATGACAAAAAAAGAGGTTTGAGCTGTCTTTCAAACACAAGCAAATTTCAAAGAACCAAATTTTCAACCAACTCTTCTGTCCTCTTCAGATATCCCGTATTGCCAGAACAATGGCTCAGAATACCAGACCAAGTCGGAAGACTTGGATGGAAATTTGATTTGGTTAGTGGATTCTGGTTGTGTTTGAATGACTCAAATACATGTAGCAAACCTTTACCATTATATGAAGAGCACCAAAGTATGCAATGTGGATAGCATTAGTATCACCTTAGAAATATCGAAGTATTGACATTCTATATAGTTCCTAAAAGAACGGATTAAAGAACTTTAACTTGTAGGAAGGAAGGGAAACAGTTTGAAAAAAAAAACAGGGCTTGGTCACCTCCTAACAAGAGAGTGTACTTAAGAAAGTGAATAAAAGGAAATTGCACTAATGATATACATTCTTCCACCCACCTTAAAAGTGCACCAGCATATATATACCTGAACATGCAACACCAATAACACCTCTCTATTCTATTCCAGGTTCAAAAATGAAGTCAAAACATCAGTTTTTTTCCACATCAGCAACTTTGAAGTGACAAGGTTTTTCTACTTCATGGTGTTTTGGTGTAGGACATCTCGTGGATTATGTGTTATTTCCACTATGTCAAATAAAATGACTTTTGGTCTTTAGTATGATCTGTCCATCTATTACTTCTTTGTAGATTTGGGTTGGACTTCATCTTTGAATCGGATCCAATATGTTTATTATAAAAAGGAAATGCTAATATTTTTAGCTTCACAATTCAATTTAGCAAACCTCATGGATAATTATTCATGTCAATTTGTTTGGATGATATCAAAACGTTGTTTTTTGGGAAGGTTTATTGAAAAGGATCAATAGTAAATTTGCAAGTATGCCCAAAAAATCTGTTCCAAAAGGCTGTCAAAAACAAAATTAGTTTTAACTCTTCCTTTTAATTAGCCAATTTTATAGGAAAAATTTCATTTGTGATCAGTCATAGCCTAACTGGTAAATTTGAATGATTCAGCTACCAAGGTATTCTGATGTAATGCCCAGCAGATGAGTTTTTGTAGCTGAAAAAATGTTGATAGCCGGATGGATTGAAACTTTAGGGACTGGACAGGAATTCTTCTATGGGTCACTTCTGAAAACAAAGCTTGAAAACCTCCCTGCAAAGGATCAAGGGGCTACCTAAACACCACCCCTTCGATCTTCAGTAGGTCAGTTTTAAAAACATTGCTTGAAAAAGTGATTTGCTCCAAAATATACAAAGGGTCAGGGGGTTTACCTGAACACACCCCTAGGATCTCCAGTGGGATTCATTTTCAAAAACAATGCTCAATGATGCTTCAATACACCAGTTACCAAACCTATCTCAGATCCATAACGTTGAAAAAATGAAATAGTTGCACGATTCGATTTTGCCAATTTCATGGGTCGATTTATATGTTTGAATAGTAACCAAAAGGTATGGGGCTGGGAAAGTTTGTTGAAAAGAATCGTTTTTTTGTATGTGGTCGAAATCTGTACCTCCAAGTATTTATACAGAATATCAATTATCATCCAAAAGAAGGGGCATTTCCAAAGAGAACGGTTTAAGGGTAGGGGTGGATAAAGTTTTGCGTAGGCACAGACCAGGAATGATCATTAGAGTAAGCATCGTTAATCATACTCTTAAAAACAAAGGGGCTATTTCCGCTGAAGTGTTGGTGGCTGTCTCTTTTATAAATCACCTGGTTTACTTGGTCCTGGAATGTGATTACCTGCAAAACAATGTATTTATGTTAAACTTCATTAAGTGTCATCATTGTTACCTTAAATGATGCGATGATTTGTTTAAGGATCTAAGACGCATTGAGATGTATTGGAAATACCTCATCACAATGCGAATGAACGAATGAATGAACAGTTCATCGCAACCGTTACTGCCCCCCTAAAACACAGATTGATACTAACCGTATATTGTGATGATGTGACAAAGTTATTTACCTCTTAGTAGTCTTATTGCTGGCTTCCACGAAACTCCACATCATGTGGGGGTCCAGGCTGGATGGACGATTGTACAGCACGGCTCTGGTTCCATATGTTGATCGTCCACCCTCCAAACCGATGACAACATCCTTGTCTTGCATAGACTCGATAGTACTGTCGGCGGGAGCATCCCATTGTTGGTAGACTTGATTAGTGTATGTCTCGTTGATAATGCTGCAGTAATGATGTTGTGGAGAAGTTAGTTATGACAACTCGTGCACACGATAGCAATAAAAGGTACAATTTATCAACACGCTGCGGTGTTTGGTGTTATACATTTTAACTGCAGTGAATATAGACATACTGTATTGTCGATTCTATGTTCAATCTAGGCATTTTTTTTACCTCAATGAAAAATGGAAGTATAACTTTCAGCGTGTGCTCGCGCGTGCTTGCAACATTATAAGAAAACATTGCAAAGTGTACATAACAATCCATACTAATATGCACTGATACGTTTTCTAAAAACAATACCAGTTGACAAAGGTCAGACTATCTTAGAATTGAACTATCTTAAGCAAACAAATCAGCAAAAGCGTGAAGGGTAAAAGCAATTTCCTCACGGAACGCCAGGAGCGGGATTCCCTCCTTGGATACTTATGCCGTAATTCGGCACAAGCTGGCTCTGAAAGGTGCGCTTCTGAAAAAAAAAGGATATGACGATTTCTGCTATTAAAAGAAAGTTTTGTTGCATTTCCATTGTACCCCACATGAACAATAGTGGTCTTAAAGGCGGCGGGGGGCTAAGTTTGCCTTCTCTTTGAAAAAAAAAAAACACGCAACGAAGTTCGGAAACTTAGTTTTAGTTTACAATATCTTCGTGAATACTAAATTAATTACATTGCATTATATATAATTGAAAAGCCTATACCATTACCCTGTACAATTTTATTCCGTTTGTTACCACAGTATATTGATGGGTTGATTACCAGAGGTACTGCTGAGAGTGCCGAAATTTCCATTGATCATATTTTTTTAATGATTAGCATATGTGCCATATCATGCTCGTTGAAGAGCTATTTTCCTTGAAAATTATACCTCATGTTTTACGACCTCGCATATGTGCAATGCGCAACATGACTGATTTCGTTCGTTCGTTCGTGGATCGCTCTAAAAAGTGCAAAAAATACCCTACTAATGGCAGGTAGTGTGTACGCTGGAGGATTTCTGAACTCTTGTTTTGTGACGTATTTTAAAGAATGAAATTGAAAAGTAACTGGAAAGTAACTAAATGCTAAGACATACCGTCGCATCATAGGTCCACAGTTGGTGCGCGCTGTTGTTGGTATCTACTGGATAAATGACTACTTCAGTACCACTAGTAGGGTTCATGTCCTTCACAGACAGCACGTGGCCAGAAGCAACGTTACTGTAGATGTAGAACGGTCCCTGTAACAGCGAAGCACTTAAGTCAGTAGATTGATTGAGGACAGTTATATATCTGTCTACAACACGTATAAGTTGTAAGTGCATACTCATGATTTAAGCAATGTTTTCTATTTTACATAGATCTGTGACATTTACCTCAATTTGATATTTGCTGTTGTAATATAGTGGTTATGGGGAGAAACACAACTTTGACGAACTATTGTCGACATCGTTACGCTTTCCATTTTTTTTTTTCATGCATATCCAAATGTTCATCGTTGACTTTGATAGACTTGATAACCAATATCCCAGCATCTTAACACACTAAGAAGAAATGTTAGTTGATCACCTTTGGTATTGTACCCATGACTCCGATGTAATATGCACTGGTGATGGTTGGAAAACCTGAAAAGGATCGTAACAGTTAAATCAGGGCAGTCATGCTAGTACAATTTACGTTGAGAATTTTTAGCTTATTGAAACTGTGCATTGATATCATCATTCTCAACGATGGCAACGAAGTATCAAACCGTGTTTCACATTGGTATGCCTGAAATGAAGATCCTTTGAATTGTTTCAAAATCAAATTCAAAGTAGCTTTACTTTCCAAGAATTCTTCATGTACCGTAAAGTGCCTGTGTTACACAATTTCTCGCTGCCAGCACCCCCCCCCCCTATTCGGTCAGTCAGGTGGTCGGCTAGGACTGGGATTTAAGCCCCCCTCTCACTGGACTCGCGGCACGGTGGCGGCGTCGCTGCTTCCTTCACTGGATTTCGGTATTGCCGGTTTGCCAAGATATTACCATATATGTTAGACCGTGTTAATATTTGTCTTAGATGTGCGTTTGACAGAGTGAGAAGAAACAATTTTGGAATATCTCTAGCTATCCCGATCAGGCCATTCGGCCATCACACGATGGAGAAAACCCCTATAGTTGAATTTGAACTACGGGAAAATATTTACCTTTGCATCTTCATTATGTACATGTACAAATTTGTCGAGATATCATTTCACTTTGCCTGCATACTTCTGACTGATATAATATGCATACACCGAGACAAGCTTATTAGTTATTCCATGTCGACCATACGTAGAGAGGGCCCCGGCGCAAAAAGAGCAAGACAATGCAAAGGTCGGTTAAAAAGTTATTCCTATCATACGATGTTTCTGTGGGCAGCATCTGAAACAAGACAATCTACCTTCTGAAAGAAGAAGCGTGGAAGCTTGTTTGCTACACCATCTTTAGGGCCGCGTACCTCCTGATAAAACAAGACTTGAGAATTAATTTTATGTGGAGGTTTGGCCCATCTATGAAAAAAGGCAGCGTGGCCTTATAAACAAAATAAAGATAAAAACAATAGGCAAGGGTCTTTTAGAAGAGACTAAAGTAGCCTTTATTCAAAGACATGTATTTGACTTTGTGGACAAAGCTATTAAAAAGGTTTATTTGGCAAAGTTACAAAAAGCTTAATTTCATTCATTCGTTTCAAGTAAACACAATGTTATTAACAAGCAGGGTTACAGAGTTGACGTTGTTGGTGCATATTGTGCACTGTATGCTGAAAATGTAAACTTAGAATGCAAGGCACTTGTTTTACCCATGTTTCAAATTGATAAGTTGACAAGAGCTCTATCGAGGCTCGTAACGTAACTTCACCAATTATCTTCCAATTTATTCGAAACGTATTTATCTTAAAACCGCGCGGACAAAGCTAAATGTTAAACCCATGGGCAGAAATATCAGCTCTTCTAAAAAGAAAATGCATGGTCTGTAAGTTTTTCTCCGCCTGTTTAAAGCCATGCGAGCATGTGTTTATACTGAGGTCTATGATGAAGAATCGTGCTAGGTTTACCTATTATTGGCCACTTCAGTCTTTTCCCATCTATCGCTATGCTTGAAGAACATAGACCAGAAAAAAATGCACAGTAACTGTCCGAAGTAGTCTACTGACAAATGTTTGTCCCGCCGCTTGCTTGACGCGATGGAAGAAAACAATGTTGATCAGTGAATTTCACCGATATGCGCGGCATGTGGGGTTCACGTGATAAACGCATGGTCATGATGTTTTGCCGTGCAAAAATTAACCACCGGTGCGGGGGTCGCAAGGTCGTATCAAACATTCCTAAAACTGATAAGAGTTTCAAACCTCGCTGTTATATTGCTGGACGTAAACCTTTTTCATTGTTTTGTATAAAAGAGATTGATGGCTAAGGATCATACTTATGACGTTCTTTATTGCTCATGAGAATAGGCTTTGGCATAATACACCGCGACATGTGGACATGACCCAAACTGGACGTAAACTGGTCCTGTGCGTTAATTTGTCATGTTACGTTAGATGAAGCTTTCCCGACTTTCGCTGACTTTGTTCAAATTGGTTGAGATACAGAAGGAGATCGTGAGAGTATTGTGGGACGCCACCCTCTTTGGGCAACCATCGTCTGGTGTTTGACAAATGGTCTGAAATTGCCGAATTTATGCCTAGATATCAATCGAATGCTAGTCACTAGTCTAGCCTGACGAATCGCGCTCCTAGTGGCCAGCCGGCCTGTAACCGGCATCCCCCTAGAAGACTGGGGGTCAGTAACCTCCGGCCGAGAGCTTGTGTAAATACAGGCTAGTCACTAGCTATAGTCGGGTGAGGTTTGATCAGCTTTATGTGACCAGTTATGCTAGGGTCACATTTCCCAGCCGTGGCTCGGCCGGGCTGTTTGCGGAAACGAAAAATTAAATTGTATATCAATAGATATGTACAAGCTATGCTCTTAGATAATTTTGGCACCTTTTGTGCTTAAAATGGTCTTTTATATCATACTTTACGTTCCTAAAGACTGCCTGGCCGGGCTCCGGATTGGAAATTTGACCCAAGCATTAACAAAGTCTACGACCTCAAAAATTTTGCGGCGGCCAGCGGGCGTTGACAGAGTCCTAAAAACAAGCCGCCGATCCCCAAAAGTCGCGCGATGATCTAGAGAACACCAGGAGTATTACTGCCGAAGAATGTCATTTGGAACTCATAGACTCGTCAGCCAATGAATTTTCCTCCTATGTGACAGTGCTGAAGAACGATTGGACGGGGATCTTCAGCTTGTTGATTTTGCTCAATATGATTGCATAAACATTGGAATAGATCACACAAACAGAGACGCTTAATGGTTGTTTTCCTTTTAAATGAAAGAAATGGGCTCAAGGGTGAATATTGAACGAGGCTGGGAACGTTTGAACATCGTGGAAACAATATTAGCCGTGGCACAACACTCAATAGCTTAATGACAGCGTGACTGAGGCTTACCAAAACAAGAATCAGCAATCCACTCCTGTTTTTCTTATGCCGCTAGATAATGTCGGACGATATAAAATATAATCAGTGGCTATGCGCACGGGGTCGACAGAGAGCGGTCGGGGTAAGTAGTGCGTGACGGGCTGTTTCAGGCTGGGTGGTCAGGAGGCTAAGTAGCGCCTGAGGAAGGAGAATAGCGACGTTGCATATGTGCTAAGGAGGTGTGTTAAGTGGGTGTACCACTGAAGCTCCTAGACGATGGCGGTGTCGTTGCTTCCTAACTTGGATCTGGGTTAACGTTAATCTTCACATTATAATGGAAGTGTGGCGTCGTGTGGCGCAAGTGTAGAACTCGTGGCTGTCAAACAATGGGACCCGGGATCGAATCCCAACGGCAGCTGTCTTCAACTGGCGGGCGAGAGCAGCGCCAGGCGGGCTGGCGTTATCAAGGCGGACCTCGAGTGCAAGAGTCATCCGGCAGCTCGCTGCAAGCATCCCAACCAGAACCAGCACGTCTCCCTCGAATTGGTGCCGCTGGAGAAGGCAGATGCCCAAAGTGTGTGGGTCTCAGATTCGCAACCTGTCATCCACCTTAAACAAATTCACGCGAAGGCTACCGTGTCAATTGACACGGTCACCATACTCGATCTGTATTTGTATCTGTACTATGTATCTGAACCATGTATCTGTACTATGTATCTGAATACGAATAAAGATAATACGAGTGGTTGCCATTTAAAAAAAATAATGCAAATATCATGCAAAACACACAAGTACGACAAAAACACACACACACAAAGCGTAAAAAAGTATTCTTTTTTTATCGCGATGAAATTCGTTAAGCACTCTGTCAATTCGCTCAATAACAGCGAGGTCGCCGACGTGCCGCGGGTCCAGTAAAATACCAGCTTTACCGGTCTGGGAACATTGCGGCAGCATCGGAATCAGGATGGCATATTCGCCTTTAGCTGGTAGGTGTACCCGGGTAGCACACGAGCTTCCGCGAATCGAAGAAGGCGAGAAGCAAAGGTGTCCGTCGGTGTTACACCGAGAGACACATGCAAACACGCTAGTGCCCGTTAGGCAATCCTAGTGACTACTTCATTACGACCATGGGAGGTGCTGGTACGGTGACAGGCGCCAGACGTAACCCCGTATGTCGCAGCAATTCTAGCCTGTTTCTGACGTTCACGTGTACTTGACACAAATAATCAACTGGGATCGCTCAACTAAAGTTAATTGCGGAAAAGGGCGTACAGATAACGACTTGTCAAAATGTAGAAAAGGTAAATGAGCTTGCATATCAACGGTATTTCTCCTAATATAAAGCCCACCCGCCTCAAGAATATGTCACTATAAACAAAAGTGTCGCCGACAAAAAGCGTAAAAATTCACGAAAAGCAACTGTTATGTGTGATTTCAGCAGTAATTTCACAAGGACGTCGCGGCGCGAAGACATGGCGTAGCGGTGACGTAATGGCAGGTGGTTCGAATTCTGGGTTCAAGCCTTGTCCCGATCCCGTTAACGTTATTCCCTCAAGAAAGGCACTTTTCTCACTTCCTCACTTCGAGCACGTAAAAGATCCCATCACATTTATCGGAAAGAGTAAGTGGATCAAAATAAATCTGTCAAGATGCGCAGCTTGTGCTCTTCAGTACAAACATGGTGTGTTACGCCATGGGGCGGTTTTCCGGGTATGTAATACAAACTAACAAAAAGGTCCTTTTATGTATGAGATACTGCTGCTAGACTGTGAGTTACATGCTGTGTGCCATTTAGACTTTTTTCTTCATTACTATAATTGTTTCAAAAGGTCTAATGTAAAGGGGATGAGCATGGGGTGTTTTTTAACGAAGTTTACAGGATGTATCAAATACAGTAAAGATGATGGCAAAAATAATTTTAAAAAGTAAAGGCTTCAACTCACCGCTGTGGTGCTCAGACGTGGTGTAGAAGATGGGGCGTCAGGTAGCTCGTGCTTGCCTGTGGCTGGACGTACTTCGTGGCTGGAGTACCTCGAGGTTGAAGGTGGGAATGGGAGGACCTGAAGAAATGGGCACCTTATATAGCAGAGGCACCGGGTACTTCTTATTGGTGATTGGCTCCTTGGCCATGCTTTCCCAGAAAAACGGCGTGCAAACAAAGAGATTGTTCACGTGAAGTCCTGATAATGTTCACATGATCACTGCATGACGGAATCCTTCTGACATTTGGGCTTACAATGTATAGACCAACATGGCAAAAACCGGTTACTTATAACTGACACTTTGCACACGCCCCCCAAAAAACTACTTTGATTGTTTAGGGGGAGGAGCGCCCATACCCGGGAAATGTGACGGTGGACTTTTACCTCCAATCTCCAATGTTTAAACTATGAACGAATACCTTAGTTATGTTGCCACAGCAGTGTTTGCAATTGATGCCGGCACCTCGGCGTAATCCCAGATCATTTAGTCATAAAGTAGCAATTATACCAACGAGGTGTCACGTACAAAGAAGTCGTTCACGAGGGTGTCATTTGCGTCATCAGTAACCGCTGTCATAACGACTGCTTAGTAAAAATCTGTTTTACATACGATTGGTGTCATTTCGAAGAGATCAGAACTTGTCAAATGTAATTTAATACTTAATCTGTAAACTGTTAACTTGTGGTGTACGTACTTCTATTTTACCATGGATTTGTAGTTTTGTCAATGGCCGTACACATGCAGTGTGTCCGGTACCGGGGCGTAACATCCGGTTGGGAGAAAATTGCATCAGGAGTCCCACAGGGAATAAACATTAGGGCCTGTCCCCTTTTTAGTGCATGTTAATGATGCGATGCAACCTTTCTGATGAGCTGAACAGATGGAAATATGTTGATGATTTGACGTTAAAAGAAAGTAGATTACTCAGCGAGCAAAGTTCAATGCAGACATCAATTAACCAACTAGATACATGGTCAACCGAAAATTGCATGTCGTTGAACGAAGATAAGTGCAAAGTCATTTGTATTTCCTTCATGAAGGATCCTCCCCCTCCCCCTACAATGTTACTGAATGGAAAAGTTATTGAGTTCACGGAGGATGCCTGTACCTTAGGTGTCTGGACTTCTGCTGATATGAAATGGGGAAAACATGTCAATGCAATCATCAAAAAGCAAGCTCCCGCCTTTTTTGGCTTAAGAAACTAAAAAGCTGTGGTGTCTGCACTGAAGATCTTTGCGAAATCTATCTGCTATATGTTCGCCCAACTCTAGAATATGCAGCCCCAGTATGGCACTCAGGTTTAACCACTCTACAATCCCACCAGCTTGAACGTATCCAAAAGCGAGCCCTTAGAATAATTCTTGGATCTAGCTACATTTCCTATACTGATGCACTCTCCAGTCTCGACATATGTACTTTTGCAGCAAGAAGAGAGACACTATGTCTTCAATTCGCTAAGTCCCTATTGAATTCAAAAACATTTCGACCCTGGCTACCTCCAACATGTGAAACAGTCCACAATAAGGGCTTAAAGGGGAGGTTACAGCTTACCATTCCTTTCACAAGATCAGACAGATACAAACGTAGTGCTATTCCATACTTAACCCAACTACTGAACACCAATTTGTAAGGTGTAATCTGTTATATATGCTACTGTTGGTTGTACATTTTGTCTTTTGTATATATTTTCCGATTGTTTAAGTGTGCTCTTTTGTACTTTTAATTTTAGGACTGCATAATTCAGTCGGTTTACTTGAAAGAAGGTAACATCGGCTGCAATGCTGTTTTAATTTCTGTATGTGTCAATTCCTGAATAGACCATTTATATATTTAAAACATTCGGCGTAAAAGACCTATATAAACCTGATTTTTTTTCTTCAAAAAATAACATGCTTAACACCAATGTCTTCAATCATAAGTTCGATCGTAATAAAACCCGCAAGTGACATAAACATTTCAACTTAACAATTAGCATAACTGCCGGTATAATATCTAAAAACAATGACAGGAACAGATCAGCACTGGTGGTTGTGTGGGGATCAGTGGGTAATACGTGCAAACTCAAGATGTAATAAACGTGCGATGGAAAGGTACAATGCGCAGCCGTAGTTGCCACGCCCAGTACTTCGAAGCTTCTCGATGAATACTTGACAAACAACTTTGAATTAATCTTTGCCACGACAGGTACGGTCCGGTGACGTGTTACCATCATGCACCTTGTTTTAAAGAGTTAACATGTTCATAATCTGGAACAAGGCGAACAGATCAGCAGTTGTC
Source organism: Branchiostoma lanceolatum (assembly GCF_035083965.1). Lineage (NCBI taxonomy): Eukaryota > Metazoa > Chordata > Leptocardii > Amphioxiformes > Branchiostomatidae > Branchiostoma > Branchiostoma lanceolatum. The sequence goes on from NC_089737.1 coordinate 3,642,094, forward strand.
CATCTCAAAATGAAATACACTAAACATTTTTCTACTGTTATTAGACCATGCAGGATCGTAACAAAGTTATGTATTACTAGTAATCTAACAATGCCATTTGAATCTTACCTTTTTGGAGAACCAATCGTCTGCTTCAATTCAAGCCATTTCAACTTTCCAATCTGTCAAAGGCGTACCTGTATATATGTAATTGAATCTATATTTGAACATTAAAATTGTCTTCCTCACAACTGAATTAGTTTTCTAATAGATGTGTGCAGATGTGATAGTAACTGACAGCAAGTTTTGCACACTACTAAACATAGCGTGGCAAGCCAGTGTTGTCAAGACTTCATATTCTGGGTTAGACGACGCTAACTTCTTTATGTACGACCATGCAATGAGATACGCTCACCAGAAAATATGCTCTATTCTCTCCATCTATATCTGTTTAGTGGAAAGTTTATGGTCTACGTCTCTTTACTCTGATTTTCACGCATGGGGGTCTCATTATATATGGACGGCGAGCACAAACAGAACATTTGGATCCACACACATGGATAATCGGTCAACCATGCCTGTTCGTCTGTCTGCCACACATAGTACAAGATTACTCTAATGGTCATTGCTTCTGGCACACAGGATGCAGACTACATCAAAGATAATTTCAGAGATAATTACTGCCGGAGGGGTAAACAAAGCTAACACGGTGAAATTGTCCGTTCATATGATGTGTGCCTGACAGGCGTCATTACTATAGGGGTGACACAGTCACTGAAATAACTACGTGTTGAGAGTCATAGCCTGGGTTACTATTCATGTTTTTGTTTTTTTTTAGTTTAGAAAAAACTCAGAGATCTTTATGCAGCCGAAAAGTGGCAGTTCTCAACGAAAACTGAATTTGAAATAACTATCTGAAGTTAGCAAAATTTGAAAACATGCCTTTGTGGAAAATTTTAAAGGACAACATATAGCAATAATGACAGAAAGCAATATACTTGATAACATTCCGTTACTAGTAATCTACATATGATGTGTGCTTTCGAGAAAAGACATACAGGAATACAAACAATGCATTTATTACTGTTAACTTTAAATACATCAGTCTTGTTTCTTTGTGCTAGTGCGAACACAATGCTCTCTCTGCTTTACCAGTAAAAGGTGTAAAACCATTCTGTTTGAAAGCAACATCAATCCCCATATCAACCCCTAAAATAAATTTGAATGTCATGGTAGATGACTTATTGTTGATTTGTCTATAGATGATTATAGTGAATGAATGAAAGATATGTAATGCACGTTTATACCCTTACAGGCTAAGTATAGGTCATGGTGATAAAGCAGTTCTAAGCATATTACAGTGATCTAAGAATATGATATTTTACTACATATACAATCATTATGGGTACTTTGTACCAAAATAAAGAAAGAAAACAAACCGAATCCTATTCTGCTCTTTATTCTAAGAGCACCCAACTACCTCTATAGGCATTAACATCGTAAGATACTGAATAATTCTTTCTTGTATAATAGGATAACTGTCGAATTGATAACAGAATGCCCGTGAGTGTCTTATCAAAGATGAAGAACGCCATTGATAATTTTTCAAAGTCCTCCTGGAGTGGATGACAAATATCTTTACTCTGTATTGAAAACCCTTATTCTTAATTAGTAAATAGATTTCATAATGATCTTTGTCCAATTCTCAAAAGCAATGCATTATATACAGTTGTTTATTTATTTACCTTTGAAGGCCTACATAAATAACACACTATTTTGGATAACGTATACCATTGACATTTCTAGCATTGTTTCAAAATATCCATCCCCTTCGAGCAAGAAGAGCCAGAACTAATATAATTCATAAAGACAAGATACAAGATGACTTTTATGGATATTGCAGTTTTGCGACTGACCAGACATGGTTTCTAAAAGGAAGATTCATTGTTAATAATGCAAGACAGATATGGAATTTGATTGAATACCATCAGGATACATTTATCATTAGGAACTAGTTTATTCCCTTTCTGCAATTTACAGCATTGGCACTAGGTCCAGTTTACCAGATATGTTGAATGCTCAATGACTTCATATCAACATTTCGGCCGAATATGGTTCTGTTATAATCATCTACATTAGATACAGCTGACTGCTACATGCACAAACGATGAATGTCGAATTTTATGTAGCCATCCTGTTAATGTTTTTTTAACAACACAACAGCGCTTGGCTAGATCAAGATGAAGAAATTTATGGAGAAATTTTCCTTAACATCTCTTCATTTAAAGATATCTAACAAAACGTTCAAATATCATTACTGCATCGTTTTGACACACCCATTCCCTGGAAATTAATCTAAACTTCTTCAATTCACAATTGGTACAACTTCTAGAATTGTAGATGTAGATCCTTTTAAAACTTTTTCATAGTTTTCCGTCCATTGATAGACTTTTTTCATATTTGGAGGGGTGTAGACAGCCCTTTGTGCTCATTTCGCCATCTTGAGAAATAAGCAAATATCCATGTCTCATCTAGTATTCTAAGACTTCTGCTGAGTGCTGAGAAATTGTTACGTTATAGTGGACTAAACAATGTTTGACGACCTCCCTGACCCGCATGTGAGTTCATTGTAAAGCTTCGCAGCATCCTCTAGGAGATAAACAAATATCTGACGGGTAAATACCTTAATAAATCTTAAAATATGCTAACAACACTGTTAACTATAAAAGGCGTAAAGCGGCAGATATTTTGAGCTAGTTATAATTATAAGCCTTAGAGCAAGTATAGCTCATGATCAAGAGCAAAATACAGACTGGGAATAGGCCAATTCAGCCAACAGACAAATATGCAAGCTGAAGTAGAAACAGATTGAACTATTTTCCATACCGGCCTGAAGTAGATCCTGAACACTTGAAGAGCTTTCATAATAAGACACGCCCATCAGACAGATATGATCTTTTCTCTCCATCTGCTCAGTTCAAAGGTTATTGTCGCCTTACTTTGATATTCACGCCTGGGGGTCGCTTTATGTAGGGACGGCAAGCTCAAACAGAACATTTAGATCCACACACCTGGGTAATTGTTCAACCATGCCTGAACTACCATCGGAACATTCTTCAAGATTACGATATCCAATACAATCAGTAACTGGACGTTTTTGACATTTTGTGTGTGTGTCAGGCTTTAGATTTACCTGTATTATGTTACTATGGGTCATAGAAAAATATTTGGTGCTGACATAGTACATTTGCAATGGTCACCGAACAAAGGACCAGCTTATTCTAATGGTTATGGCCTGAGGCTGACAGACTATATCAAAACAAAATAATTGCGATGTGACGGCGACAGAAGGTCTTGATGTGTCGCGTCTTTTGTACAATGTGTATCTGATAACTTTGGGTCGTGCTATTTTGAGGGGGTGTGAGCCAAGTACTATCACTGTGCAAAATATGAGCCAAGTCGATTTTTTACCTTTGCAACCATTGTTTGATCCTTACAGGCATTTGCTCTTAATTTAATACCCTATTTAGCTGTAGTTTGAGTGTCCCTCTAAAGGTCGTATGTCATTCTTATATATAACTCTGACCTTTGCATTGCCTTTGAAACAAAAGAAGTATTGAAACTATTCACGGATTGACAAGTATCCGTCGACTAAACATATCTTTAAGTGTGCAAAATATGAGCCAAGTCGATTTTTTACCTTTGCCACCATTGTTTGATCCTTACAGACATTTGCTCTTAAGTCAACAGGCCTGCATTTATTGCTACACAATATAATTTACACATCATAAGAATTCATCTTAAGTCTCAGTAATGCAATTGGCAAAATCATTCTGAAAGGTTAGGTTGCTTCCTTACTCTGTCCAGAGTGACCACCTTTGTACAGCGACTTATTTTGCCATACCCCTTGAGTGTTGATAAGTTTTCGCATCACTCACTCACTTTGACATCATATTGGACTTTATCATGTTTTAAGTTCATTTCACAGTCTTGCCAAAACACGTACATTAAAAATTCTTTAAGTTTATTTTCTTTTATAAAAGATATGATTGAGCTTTCCGTATTTTCTTCCAATTTAAGATGGGAAATAGGCTTGGGCAGTTAGTTGGTGTTGTACAGTTTTCCAGAAGACTAAATTTACTATCAGGTTTTTAATTTGGTATCTTGCAAGAATTAAGCTATATCATGTGATGGACAGTTGGTATTGAAGAGCTTTCCAGAAGACTAAATCTACTGCCAAGTTTAAAATTGGCATCTTGCAAGAGAGAAGCCATATCATGTGATGTTCCTTACAAGTTTTATCTTGAAGTTTTTATCTAACTAAATAACATAATTGCAACCCAAAGGAATGCAAAGCATAATTCCTGATTTTTTTTTTAATATCCAGTCAGCTGGGGTTGAAATCATAAACATATATTATAGATGACTTGAGATAAAGCTTAACTTAACTTAAGTTTGCATCAAAACATGACATATTCCATATGATGTTAATTTACGTCTCTGTCACCTTCGAAACATGAGTTCTATTTTGTCTACTCGTTTATCCCAGTTAAGCGTCTCACATTTGTGTTCTGACAAACTAAGCATCTCCGGCCATTTGATACCGGATTTGCCCTTTCCTCCCCGTAAATTATATGAAAAGTATTCAAGACTTCTCCTTACAACGTTGCAATTTTTTATTTAAACAAACTTACATTGGTACAAGGTCTTCAGCCAAAAAATTCATTGGTATTACTCAGTATGGAATGACATAAATCAGTTACCTTCTGAATTTTATGTGAGGTATTTGCAATCTATCTACGCTGCCGTTATTTGCCTCTGTAATGTTGCGTACAGTTGACACACATCGTCCTTTCGAAGCATTATATGGTGGTTCTTGTATCTAGCCCAAGATAAGTAAATAGCTGCTGTTGTAGTTTTTTTTTTACATATTTCTATGCCATTTTAAAAACGTTTATCTGAAATTTTCCCAGTACCGTTTAATCTCGTACACCGAAGAGACATATGAAAGTAGTTTTATTGTTTTTATTGTTATAAATCTCAACATTTGGGGATACAAATACTTCCCAATGGCAAGGTATTTACTATTTTCCATTTATTCATATAAAGTACAGGTTTGCAATGAAGTATTTTGTCTATTCGGTTAAATTTTTGTTTACTTTCTTCTTACTTGTTCTCTTTTACAGTTAATGATCGAGCTTTCCATATTTACTTTCTATTCAACTTGGGAAATAGGCTGTCTCAATCAGCTTGGGCAGTTGGTGTTGTAGAGTTTTTCAAAAGACCAAAAGATATCTACTAGTAATCATTTTAATTGGTATCTTGCACGAATTAAGCCATGTCATGTGACCTTCTTTGCATATTTCAATATTTATTTTTTTCATCTAACCAAATCATATTACTGTATATCGATACAGGACCTGAGTTCCTGCCAGACCAAAACTTTTATCCTATAAATGGATGGGAGGCCCGTTAGGTATGGGGCATCACTTTAAACATTAAAACTGCGTAAAATAATCTAACGATTCCAAAAAATCTAGTCTTTTTGATAAAATGAATTAAGGAACTTACATGTCTTCAACGTATGCTATCTTGATCTGTCTGATCTCTCTCTTTACCTACGCTGCTTATCAATCATTTTGACCCCATCTTCTGTATAACTAGAGTATAATGTTTTGTGTTTTATTTTGCCAAGCGTGCCATCCAAAAGGAACGCAAAACATAATTTCCGAATTTCCTTTTAAGATCTGGTCATTTGTGGTTGAAATCATAGACATATCACACATGACCTGAGACAAAGATATAGTCTTTATAAGATTTTCTATACAATGTTTCCACACCGGTGTGTTCTGACAAACTAAAATAGAAGCCTAGATATGCAATTTACATCTCAAGCCATTTGATACCGAATTTTTTTTTGCTTTCGTTTTCCGGACTAACCCAATCAATATGGCTTCACATTTCCTTCTAGTACTACCTGGTTTAAAGTAGGTCCTGCAACTTTAGCTCAAGCTATCTATTATGCTTAGAGCTTTAATTATAGAAATGTCATCTGTTGTATGTCGGCAACGCGACCGATTTTAATGTTATGCTCCCATTCATGTAATTTTGATACCTTTTATTAGATCATTCTGCCGACTTTTCAACGCCAACATTTCACAAATGAATGAAATAAGATAGCTGAAAGTGGGTAGTGTGCCGAAAAACAACGTTGCAGCTGAAAAAAGCTGACTCTTGCCAGAGTTTGTTATACAATATTCTATTTTTCTATACAAAATTTCAACAACTTAGATCAAGTTTTGTAATGTTTTTTAAACATAACATCCAATTAACAGCATCAAAGGCCTCTTGAAAATTACGGCGATTGCACATGACGGCCCCGGGGATGTTTTAAGGATTGCGGTATTATGTACACTATGTTTTACACGGACATTTTGACCGACAAATCTTGATTTAAATGTTCGGAGTACTCATTATATTATTTTCGCCTTGGGCAGCAGCCAAAAATGTATAATCAGTTTCAAGAAGGCTGAGAGGTCTCCAATTGGCGAGACTCCCATCTCCTTTATTAGTTAAAGTACTTTTTTTTTTGTAAAGGAGACACCTCTCCCGATCCCTTCTTCATAGATCCTATAAGAGAATAAACAGAATCACATATTCTATTCAAAAAAAATTAATAGAACTCTAAAAGTATTCATCTTTTCAATGGGTTTCTCTGGAATTACGTTTTGATTTTCAGAAAGAAAGTAATGTAATTCAACAGTCTGCAAAGACATATCAATTTCCTTTTTAGAGACCGGCCGGGTTGTCATTTGAATGATAACGTTCATAGGAATATTGTTCAAGCTAGAAGCTTGAACGCCCAATCGTTAATCTAAAATGTGATCGCCTTCGTTGAAACATTGTGCTTTGTTTCGTTCATGTTATAAATTTCATGTTGGATCTCTTTACAAAGACAGTTTTCAAACGAATGAATAATTCTGTTTTCACGCCTTACAAATTATAAATGCCCTTTCTTCATTTTTTAATTTTTTTTTATTATTAGACAACAAGAATACACAGGACACAGAGGTGATGCACTCTAGTAATAGCTAATTTAAAACATCACCTCTAAAAATAAAAGTTACAACTTACATAGACAAATACAATAACAATAAGTAACTGCATTTGGGTAGTCCAATACAAACAAGCAATATACGCAACAAACAAACAAACAATCAATAAATAAACACTTTCGCACTAAGTTGTAAAGCGTTTGCTCGCCACAATATAAGTCTGGGTCAAGCCCAAAATGTCACTATTGCAATCAAAAGAAACAAAGAATGACCCCCTTAATATCAAATGAATGAGGGCGTGATCAGACGGACTATCAAGATCAAGTATGGGGGCTAATAGGTTCTGTAGGTTGCCGAGAAGGTTTATTCTTGCTGACTGTATATAGGGCAGTACAAAATGTAATGAACAACGCTTTCGCTTCGACTTCCACAGGTGCAGGCTGGACTTGTAACTAAGTTACGTGTTAATAAACTTTGATTTAGACTGCACGTGCCGATGCGAAGACGTGTGAGAAGGGGCGCAGGTGTTCCGAGGACCATGGCTAAAGTGTGGATAAAAGGAGGGACGTACTAATTTCACTAAATTTCTTTTATACAACGAAAGATTTAGTGATCGCACAGCTATGTCAAGACCGTTCCAGTGATGGGTTGCATAGGCAATAAAAGACTTTTGATATCGAGTGGTAGAGCAAAGCGGTATCCGTAGATTAAGTTTGTTACGAAGATCATAAGAGGTAGAAACAGAAACTTCAGGAGGGACCGAGTCCTTGAGGTACTGGCGAGTATGGCCATGGGCAATTTTGTAGAACATGATCAGAGCATGGCGACGTTTCCCCAACCTAGTTCGGCAAGTAGCGAAGAATACGAAGACCCTCTTACAGCCCCTGAGACTGCAAGCGTGCATTCGTATTGGACTCGTTCCAATCGTTATGAATCACATAAAGTACATGCATGCCAAATACTGTCAGCATATTCAAGGAGAGGACGAATAAAGGATTTATAAATAACATCAAGTACTGTTCGTGGTAATCTGAATTTCAATTTGTTAAGATCTGACACTCGTTTGGATGCTTTACCAATCATATGAGAAGTTTGTGTTTCCCATGACAAGGTGGGCGTTAGACAAGTTCCTATGTGCTTGTGGGCTTTAACAGATTTAATACCACAGTTATCAAGGAGAACGGGGGTGGTCAGGAGGATTTGATTTCTTAGAGAAACACATTTCTTCAGTCTTTAAGGGGTCTAGCTCCATAAGCCATGTAGAAGACCAAAATGATATCTTCCTAAGATCAGTATTAAGTCGATCAGCTGTAACGTTAGGATCTTCCACAATGTCCAATAATGAGCTATAGTCAGCAAATAGATTTTTCTCATTAATATTCCAGTCCTTTCGTCAAACGGTAACTCCAATTCACACACCTCAATGAACACTCCAGCTTACGGTGTCGCAGAATGGTACATTATGAAGTCTACTGTTAGCTAATGTCAAAGACCTGCCCCCTTTTGTCATTCTGAATTATATGCCTGTCTACTCAACAGACAACCATTGTTTTCATATCGTTACATCTATGTTGACCTCTGATCCCTGTGATTGTACTCACACCGAGTTATGATAGGCTTCATATCTACTCTAAATTACATAAAAAATAACACAAGGATTCTCGTTATTATGATCAAAGATGCTGATATACATTCTAGGCTGCTGATCGGTCTCATTCTCCGTAATGGGCATTAGAAAGATTTCCTTCGAGGTATGTGACCTACGTCAAAACACCGGCCGATGCCGGCAGCCAAACTTTGATGGGCACTAATTGCGCACAGCTGCAGCTAGTTGGCAATTTGTCAGCTTCTATACTATGAAGTGCAACATATTATCAAATTGTCACATTTGTCTGGTATTTCATCGATTTATTTCTAAGTTCTTTATTTATATACAGTTGCTCCGTCATGAGTTTTACAACTTAAGTGCAGAGATGTGTTGCTCTCTGTTCTGAGTTGTGCAGTCTTTTAGTCTTTTGCTCAGTCAGTCGTAACGATTGCCAACATGTGTGACGTCCAGATCACAACTTGTGACCTCCATCTTCTTGACACAAAGAGTGTGCGCGTGACTTGAACGTAGGGTCCTGACAAAAATGTCTGCCAACATGAATATAGAAAAAAGAATCATCTTTTTGATGTGAAAAAAGCAAGAGACAACACGGCAACAAATAAGTAGCAACCAAATTTAGGTTGATCTGATGATGAATTAATTGGATGTACCATCATCGACGTGTGTTATTCTAATCTGTCTGAATAAATATCTTTACACATGCTGCCGGTAAACTTTCACATTTTAAATAGATAAAAAACATTTTGATCCCCTCTTGTGTATTAACTAGAGTATAATATTTTCGTTGTATTTTTCAAGCTTGTCATCTCAAAGTAACACAGCTTGGACCTGACCTCTGCTTTCTTTTTAACATCCAGTCAAATGGGATTCAAACCATAGACATATTGTAGATGACTTAAAACAACGGTAAAGATTTTATAACATAACATTTCCATACAGTGTTAATTCACGTCTCTGAGACCTTCGATACAAGCTTTCTATTCTGTGTACTCGTTTATCCTAGTTAAGAGATTAGCTGTGTTCTAACAAACTAAAATGGAACCCTAGACATGTGATTGGCATCTCAGACCTTTTGAACCGAAGGATTCGTCCTTTCCTCCCCGGAATGACCCAATCCACATAGCCCCACATTTCCTTAGCTTTAAAGAAGGTCCTGCAAATATTTACTCCGTGCTTTGGGCATTACTGATAGAATTGTCCCCTAACAGGGTGAGTGTTGCATCATCGGCAGTTTGATTGATTTTAATATTGTGCTCACATTCTTATACCTTCATTGTGATAAATCTTATCAAATCTGTATGCCAATTTTTTAATGTCAAGATTTCCCCAACTGAATTAAACAAGACAGCTGAAAGTGCACAGTTTACCGGATACTATGTTTTGAAAAAAAAAACCTGACTTCCGGCCAGAGCTTTTTATACCGCATTCTTTTTTTTTTACCCATCATTTTGAACATTAGATAAAGTTCGGTCCAAACGCAAGTTTCTCAATGTTTGCATGGGAAGGGAGAAAAATCCAGATAAACTGCCATATTGGAGATGTAAATTTATCATTAGTTAACATTTATGCACCAAATAGAGTAACTGAAAGAAATTCCTTTCTAGCTAGCCTTATTAAATGGATAGATGATAATAGACAGCTTAACAATGACACTACTAGAGATGTAATTGCTGGGGGAGATTATAATGCAGTCTACCATAGTGATAAACATGAAGAGGGAGGGACAATGGCTATTGTCGAAAAAATCATTAGCAGCTTTAAGAAAGTTTTGTTCATCTTTAGACCTTTGTGATATTTGGCGGGAAAACAATAAAGATGTTAGACGGTTTACTTATAGAGATAACTTCCATAAAATTTCATGTAGATTAGACTACTGATTTGTTTCAAAATCAATGGTTAGTTCAGTACGAATATTAGACCTAGTTTAAAACAGACCAAAATGCAATTTGTCTTAAACTATGCTACACCGCAAAGGATAGAGGCCCCAATAATTGGAAACTAAACACTGAATTTATGAAATTCTTACAGAAGGACAGTTTTGTAATGAGATTAAAAAGCTAATTCAAAACACAATAACAGAAGAAGCTGAATTACCTTCTTGGAATAGACCCCTTTCCGAATACCGCGGCCATTTTGAATCTAGCGCGAGCTACAGTGATAGAATGCTAATATGTTTACACCGCGTGCTTGTAGTTTCCCTAATAATGTTAGCTAAAGTCGAGAAAAAATCCCACAAAACATACACTAATATGATATTTATAAAGATTTAAGCTAAAATTGTGCTTAAAATCAGCAAATTTCAAGTACCTTTTAAGGAGATATTGCTTGCTAAAACGTCCAAAAAAATGGCTTTTCGTCAATTTTGAAATTTTACAAAAAAAGGCCATCTTTAAACGACCCAAAACTTTCCTATTTTTGTAGGTTTGGGCCAAGGCCTTACCACCACACAAAATTTAAGAGAATTTCATATTTTGACTTTGGCCAACTTATGCTTGTTTTTACAGACAGAGCCTCTTAAAGTGGGGGAAAAAACGTTAAAGAATTATGCCAATGACGACCCTCTTGATGTCTTGGAATGGACTCTAATAGTTAACAATACTCGAAATCTAGTTTTTTATAACTTTTATTTTCATCATACATGTTTATGTCAACGATTTTATAATCATACAAAAAACATAGAAGCATTTCTTTTCCTGTTAACTTTCACTGGTCCTATTCAGAGTCATGTTCAATCTCACTGTTGCTATAGTACAAGCACAAAGCTTTTTATAACAAACTTACATTGTTACACTACCATCAGTCAACAAAAAGCTTTTCTATTACTCAGTATCATATACCTTAAACCAGACTACGCTACCTTGATTGCCACTGTAATTGTTGTGAGACATTCTAACTGAATAAATAAAGGGCATTACTTGAAACATATCATCCTTTCGAAGTATGCTTGCATTGCATGGTGATCTCTGTACCTAGTTCATGATAGTTAAATGCCGCATTTTGCTAATAGAAAGCTTCCATATGACTATCAACAATTACAAGAAACACTGCAGCTATATTGACTTCTGTGTTATGTTTTTTTTCTTCTTTTAAGTGTATCTTTAGCTTTTCCCAGTAACCTTTTAATCCCGCACACAAGAGGAACATATGAAATTAGTTTTAATCTTTCTTACAAACCTCGACATTTGGCACCATAAATTGACCCATTGGCATTTACTATTTACTCCCCTTTATGGTAACGACCAAAGGATTGAGCTGTCCATGTTTTCTTCCAATTTAGATTGGGAAGTACGCTACCCCACTAAGTTGGTGTTGTAGGGTTTTCAGAAGACTCGATAATACAGCTACTTACCAGTAAGAGTACATTACTTTGATCAGTCTCGATAATTCTCTTTAACGTCGCTGCCCGTCAACCATTACATATTAAGTGGATATCAAACGTTTTGATCCCTCCTACCTTCTGTTTGATTAGAGAATAAAATATTATTCATATTTCATTTTGTCAGCCCTGCCGGCCAAATGTGACGCAAAGCATTATTTCTGAACTTTCAGAAGCCAGGGGGTGGATTCATACACAAAGCATCCATGACTTGAGACATTACTTTTATTACATAACATTTCCATGCAATGTACGTGTCTGCCACCTTCAAAGCAAGTTTCCTATTTTGTTTTCTCATTTATCAAGAGACTGACAAACTGGAATAGAACCCAAGAGATTTTGATGGCATCTCATCCCATTTTGTAACAAAGAATTATTCCCTTTCTCCCCGGAATGACCCCAGACTATATGGCCCCACATTTCATACAGGTGTTGCAACTTTGGCTCAAGATATCTACCACGCATTGAGCATTACTCATAGAGATGCAATATGAAAGGGTGAATGTTGTATCGTCGGCAACTTGACTGCTTTTAATGTCGTGTTCACACCCATACAGATGTACATTAACCTTGATACCTTGTGGTAAATCAGTCAGCAGAATTTTTAATGCCAATATTTCAACAAATGAGATCAGAGAGCTGGAGGCGGACAGTCTGCCGAATATCACGTTGCACCCAAAAAAGTCTGACTTCTAACCTGAGTTTCTTAAGTAACATTCAATTTTTCTATATACACTATTTCGAAAAATGAGATAAAGTTTTTCCAAGCGCAAATTTCTTAAGAGTTTTTAATGTACATTTCAAACAGCAGGATCAAAAGCCTATCAAAAATAGAAGCAAATGGCTGGACCAAAATTGTTGAAAATATTTCAATTGTATTTAACATTATGTATTGCAGGGACATTCTGACGGATAAATCTAAGATATCCTTGTGTTTTTGTTTCGTGAATTTGTAATCAGTGTTTAAAAGGCTGCTACGAGTATTTCCTGCCTCCTTTCATTAAAAAAATAACAGTTCATGTACTGCCCTTTTTTTGTGAAGGAGACATACTTTCCTTCTCCATCGATCATTTAAGAGTATCATAAACAAATTCACCTATGTGATCCCAAAATTTTAAACAGAAATCAGCGGAAAGTCTTTCCGTTTAAATAGATTTCTTTGTCTTCATGGCTTTCAAGACCCCTAAGTAAACTCGGCACAAAAATTTTGGAAACTTAACTTTGGTCGATCATATCTCCGTTGTTTCTTGATCAATTTCAATGATTTATATATCATTGAAAAGTTTGTGTTATTTTCTTTCCCATGATACCAATTTTATTATGGTTGTAAATTAATGGAACGAGCACCAGACCTGCTTATGCGAGCGGTTCACATAAAAAAGTGCCCAAATTACCCTACTTAAGTCAAACGCTCAATTCAGTATTTTTCTTTTCTTTTTTTGGTGGTAGCACGTGGCTTGTGTACGAGGGTAATATGAAACTTGAATCAACAAAACACATTAATATGAAAGCCAAGGTTAGTCTTCGTCCAAACAAAACATTTCGTAAAGGAGCCTTAGTTTTGATGAAGGTGGCTTAATACTGAGAACACAAGCCATGCACTGTCAACACAGCCCGGCACATGCTCCTCGCAATTGTCACCAGTTTTGTTACGCGGTCCCTGGCCATTCTTACACAAGGAATTGTCGCAGGTCGTATTGTTCTGTTGATCATTCTTGCATGCAGTTCGCCCAAGCTGATCAGTGATCACAGAGTCAAAAGAGGTGTTCAATTGCGTTGAGATCTCGGCTGCAGGAAGGCCATTCTATCCTTTGTATTCCTGCACCTTCATGGAGGTTCTCTGAAATGACTCCTCTTCTGTATGGACGTGCACTATCATCTTGCAGAATGACACTCAGCCTCATATTGCAGAGGTAAGGATCTAGGAAATGTGACTGGCATGGCTGGAGAAAGGTGTCTCTATATCTTGACACATCGAGGTTGCTTAGGATGATTAGCTTGGTTTTAACTCTGACAGTTGTACTTCGCCACACCATGATACTGACTCCAAAAAACACTGTCAGTCTATCTGTGCAACAGTCAGCATAGGGTTCTCCTCGCCGTCCCAACACTTTCATTTACCCTTCCAACAGTCGAAATAAATCTACTCTCATCAGTAGCTGTGAACATAACATTCCTCCAAACACATTTCAATTCACGATGCGGACAACACCGCCGCAATCAGGTTTGGCGCTGAGCAGAGTGTTTGACATGTACACTAGCAGGGAAATTTGGGCACTTTTTTTTCTACAACCCCGGGATTTTTATGAGTTCATGTAGTTTTGGGGGCCAATTCACCCCTCAAACTGCTGCGAAGGTCACAGTGGGGAGTACTTCCTCATTCCGTTAACCAGGGTAAGGGCGGCTCTTATTTAAGGGGATTACTTGCCATAGACTTACGTTGCTTTGATTTGTCTCAATAAGTCTCTTTACGCTGCTTGTAAACATTTAAGTTTTGAGTGGATATCAAACATTTTGATCCCACCTGATATATGAATGGAGGATGGTATTTACATGTCATTTTGTCAGGCTTGCCGGCCCAAAGTGTCGCAAAGTATACTTTCTATAATACCCAGGGGATGGGGGTGGAATCGCACACATGTTGTACATGACTTGTACTTGGGACAAGGTTTTTGTATTACACAAAATTTCCATACATTGTTAATTTAACGTTGTGCTCACATTTATGTACCTTAATATGTATACCTTTTGTCAAATCAGTCTAAAGAATTTTCCATAACAAGATGTCCACAACTTGATAAGAGAGCTAAAAGTGGACAGCCTTGCCAGATACCGAGTTACAGCTTGAAAAAGGCTGATTTCCAGCCAGAGTTTGAAATCACAGCCTTGTATATTCGTATTCATCATTTTATCAGATATGTGGGATAATGTTTGGTCCCAACTCAAATTTCTCAGGGTTGTTTTTTTTTTTTTTAAATAAAGTTCTAATTGACATTACGAAAACCCTTTTTCAAAACCAAGCTTGGCAAATGACTGCCGGGATGTTGTAAATATTGCAATAGTAGATAATACACTAAGCACATAAAGTTTGGAAACTTAACTTTTGTCGATCATATCTCCGTCGTTTCTTGATCAATTTCAATGATTTATGTATCATTGAAAAGTTTCTGAGATTTTCTATCCCATGATACCAAACTTATTATGATTGTAAATTAATGGAACGAGCACCAGACCTGCTTATGCGAGCGGGTCACATGAAAAAAAAAATGCCCAGATTACACTACTAATGTCAAACGCTCAATTCAGTATTTTTTTTCTTTTGCTGGTACGAAGGTAATATGATACTTGAATCAACAAAACACATTAATATGAAAGCCAAGTTTAGTCTTCGTCCAAACAAAAAAATTGCGTAAAGAAGCCTTAGTTTTGATGAAGGTGGCTTAATACTGACAACACAAGCCAAGCGCTGTCAACACAGCCCGGCACATCCTCCTCGCAATTGTAACCAGTTTTGTTACGCGGTCCCTGGCCATTCTTCCGTAAGGAATTGTCACAGTTCGTATTGTTCTGTTGATCATTTTTGCATGCACAGTTCGCCCAAGCTGTTCAGTGATCACAGATAGTCTGAGAGGTGTTCAATTGTGTTGAGATCTCGGCTGCAGGAAGGCCATTCTATCCTCTGTATTCCTGCACCTTCATGGAGGTTCTCTGAAATGACTCCTCTTCTGTATGGACGTGCACTATCATCTTGCAGAATGACACTCAGCCTCATATTGCAGAGGTAAGGATCTAGGAAATGTGACTGGCATGGATGGAGAAAGGTGTCTCTATATCTTGACACATCGAGGTTGCTTAGGATGATTAGCCTGGTTTTAACTCTGACAGTTGTACTTCCCCACACCATGACACTGACTCCAACAAACACTGTCAGTCTATCTGTGCAACAGTCAGCATAGGGTTCTCCTCGCCGTCCCAACACTTTCATTAACCGTTCCAACAGTCGAAATAAATCTACTCTCATCAGTAGCTGTGAACATAACATTCCTCCAAACACCGTTCCATTGACGATGCGGAAAACACCGCCGCAATCAGGTTTGGCGCTGAGCAGAGTGTTTGACACTAGCAGGGAAATTTGGGCACTTTTTTTTTCTACAACCCCGGAATTTTTATGAGTTTATGTCGTTATGGGGGCCAATTCACCCCTCAAACTGCTGGGAAGGTCACAGTGGGGAGTACTTCCTTATTGCATTACCCAGGATAAGGGCGGCTCGTCTTTAAGGGGATTACTTGCCATGGACTTACGTTGCTTTGATTTGTCTCAATACGTCTCTTTACGCTGCTTGTAAACATTTAAGTTTTGAGTGGATATCAAACATTTTGATCCCACCTGATATATGAATGGAGGATGATATTCGCATGTCATTTTGTCAGGTTTGCCGGCCCAAAGTGTCGCAAAGTATACTTTCTATAATACCCAGGGGATGGGGGTGGAATCGGAAACATGTTATACATGACTTGATGAGACAAGGCTTTTGTATTACTCAAAATTTCCATACAATGTTAATTTACGTGTCTTTCACCTTCGAAGAAGGTTTTCTATTTTCTTTGCTCGCTGATCCCGGTTAAAAGACTCCAATGTGTGTTTTGACAAACTGAAATAAAAATCAAGAGATGTATAGGCATAACGAAGGATTTGTCCCTTCGTCCTCAGAATAACCCAACCAACAATCTGTCTTCACATTTCTTGTAGGTTTAAAGTAGGTTCTGCAATTTTTGCTACTATGCTTTGAGCACCAGTGAACGAGAAGTCAAAGTACAGGGTGAGTGTTGTATCTTCGGCAAAACTTGACTGATTTAAATGCTCACATGTATGAACCTTAATATGTATATCTTGTGTCAAATCAGTCTACCGAATTTTCCATACCAAGATCATTAGTTATCCACAACTGAAATAGAGAGCTGAAAGTGGACAGCCTTGCCAGATACCTAGTTACAGCTTGAAAAAAAGCTGATTTCCAGCCAGACTTTGGAATACAGCGTTGTATATTCGTATACATCATTTGACCAGATATATGGGGAAATGTTTGGTCCCAACCCAAATTTGTCAGGGTTGGTATCTCCATGAACAATGGAGATATAGTTTGTTTTGTGTGTGTGTGTGTGTGTGTGTGTGTGTGTGTGTGTGTGTGTGTGTGTGTGTGTGTGTGTGTGTGTCAAAACAAAATAATTACGATGTGATGGCGACAGAAACTCTCGCTACGTGTCGCGTCTTTTGTACAATTTATATCTGATCACTTATATTAACAAACCCTTTCATATTTATGAACTTAGACAACGATTGGAAGATATATTTATCCAAAAATCCAATTCAGCATTAAAAACTAAGGGCCAAGAAGGAAATCAAGGTAACAAGTTAAGGACATACAAAACAATCAAAGAACCATATCTAAACATTCCAAATTTCAAAAATCGTAGAGCCATGTGTAAACTTCGTATCAGTGACCATTTATTTCATGTAGAATCTGACAGGCATAGGGGTACCCCTCTACAAGATAGATTACGTAAATTTGCGATAACTCACGTATTGAAGATGAAATGCATTTCTTACTAGACTGTGTATTGTATGAAAACGAGCGTCAGTATCTGTTCAAATCAAGTCAGCTTGACAAGAGATGTAAGACAGTATAAAAGCATGTCATGCACAAATGCTTATGAAATGGACGAAATATGTAAGTATGTCGCCATGTGTTTTAAAAAGAGAGAAGAATTCACTAAAACTTAGATTTACGGTAGTACATTAGTATGGTGTTTAGTATTGTATTTGGCTTTATTTAATTGTTATTGTTTTATTTGCTCAATTGCCCCATGTATGGCATCCTGTGCATTTATTCCCTTGGGGAATGAACATGCAATACAGATTATTATAATATAATCGGTATAATATGTAAAACACTACAGTACAGCCAATTCAGTCACCTTCTTCAACAACAGCAGATGATTAAAAGTTTTGTTATAATGTTCTGTTCTTATACGTAGGCAGTGTCATAATCAAGTCTATGGAATGCTCCACGTTATGATGGAGGTACTCAAAACGCGCTAAATGCTCTCTCCTGAGAAAGGTAGTCAGGAAGTGACAAATAAGACTTAAACAAGTAACACCACTTGGCAGGAAAGATGGGAAATTTGAAATACTAATCAAAGGTTCAATCAGAAGAGTCAATGCTCCTTGTATTCAAAACTAAAAGGTCGTTCCTCAAGTCAAAATGCGAAAAAAAAAATCATTTAGTTTTATGGACACCACATAGTAGTGAAGACGGGAGGCAAAGTTAACCATATATTGGATAAAATAATTTACCCAATAATTTCCATATGATGGATACATACTTTCCGTCTCCATCGATTCTTTAAGAGCGTCATAAACAAATTCGCCTATGTGATCCCCAAATATTGAATAGAACTCAGCGGAAAGTCATTACGTTCAAATAGATTACGTTGTTTTCACGGCTTTCAAGACCCCAAAGTCATGATTTCTCTTTTTCAGGGATTTCTCTAGACTACGTTTTCTATTGAATAGAAAGAATTCTAATTTTTACACAATTACATGTAGCAGTCTCCTACCCTTGGAGCCAGACTCAGATTATCGAGCCGTTTAGCTTGTTCCTTCGGCCCTCTAGCCACTTTTTTCGGCGGCCCGAGACAGCCGGCCCGCCCGATCTAAATTAACGCTACGGGGGAGTTCTAGCCCGGGAGTTGACCGTCACTTAAAGGACGCGGTCCACTCCCCTGGGCTACAATTTTCCGGGCCGTTGATTAAGATCAGGCGGGCTGACTGTCTCGGGCCACCGAAAAAAGTGGCTAGAGGGCCGATCCTAGTCTGGCTCCCAGCCGGGTAGCAGTCTCCAGGCATGTACCAATTTTCTTAATAGATACTGGTTGTTACTTGAGAACAAGCATTCATCTAAAAGTTGTTCGAGCTGTAACTTATCGGTCCAATGTTTAATCTGTAACCTAATGAACCTCCCTGAAACAGTATTATTACTTCCTTTTGTGTTATTATGTCCATGTTTCATTTCATTCCAAAGAGAAGTTTCAAGTGAATGATGATTTCTGTTTTCATATCTCACAAATTACAACTGCTATCTTTTCATTAATATTCCTGTCGTCACGTTTTAACGATGTTTGACACACCTCACTAAACAGCTTACGGTGTCGTTGGATTCTACAAAATGAAGTCAAGTGTTATCTTATGTGAAAGACCTGTCCCCGCCGTCATTTATTTCAATTTTAAGCCTGACTGCTGAAAAGACAACAATTTTCGTATTGGTGAAGGGATGAATGAATGAATGAATGAATGAATGAATGAATGAAAACTTTATTACTAAAGAAGTAATGATCAGGTGAGAACATCTGAATGCCACAAGTGTTGTATGTGTTACAGGTGAAACAGCAGACCAAATATTGAGAAATAGAGACAATAGCAATTATAACCAAACTGGTGGAGAGAACAAGACACTTGGTACAGGGATCGGACTTGTGAAACAAAATGAGGAGTCCTTGACCAAAACTCAGGAAGACGCACTAACCTCATACCTACAATCTGCACTCTATGAACAACAAGGCCCAGACAGCCCAACAGAGAGGCAGGAAAACCAACAAAGCAAAAAAAAGCAGACTGAGACAAGGCAGCTTAGAGAGAGAAATGTGACTGAAAGTGAGAATGGGGAGAAGAGTACCAGAAGTAATAACCACGATGCTGGCGAAGCCAATGTTATCACCTTAGACCCCAGCCCAAGAGGAAAAACTGATTCAAGGGGCATAAGAGGAAGAGACAGAACAACAGGTATGAAGTCTACATGCAGAGCCCCTGACTGGCCAAGCGGCAAAGATGAGGGGAGTAATACATTGCCACTAACAGCAGAGAAGGGCCCTGGACAGATTAATACAGTAAGTCCAAGTGTGAGTACAGGGGGCAGAAACAAGGCAGAGAGCACAAAACCACAGAGAGACCCATCAAGATTGAGAAGTAATCCACGAGGAACAAAGAGAATTGAATGCACACAGAACAAGACATACAAGAAAGCGGTAACACATGCGCGGCAGGAGAACTCCCCTTTAAGGAAAAAGAGGCCAAGTCGTTCACCACATTCGTTAGCATGCCCTCCTAGAACCCAACAATGCAACACCGAACATAAAAGGTTACAGACAGGGAGGACAACATAAACTGTGCAGACAGCCACACTGACTTCTCAGATTGTGTGGGTATTGAGAGAAACCGAGTGCGGAGAAAGAGGTTCTTCTTGGGCTACATGAAGAAGACAGAAGCAGAGAGCCTTCAGAGCTTGATACACAAGTATGCTCAGAGTAAGGGAGTACAATTATCGTTTGTGATAGTCATAAACAGCAGACAAAAAGACATAGCATTTGCAAGAATCAATGTTCTACTGCACCAGGCACATATGGTGGTGAAGGAAGACTTTTGGCCCAATGGGGTCAAGTGCCGTGAATGAATGTCAGAAAAGGGGTACAAAAGCAAGGGTGACAACACTGAGGATGGTGGTGAGAGAAACCAAGCAACAAGAAGCAGCCCTTTGACAGGGCCAGCTGACTCAAAGGCCACACAATGAATGTCACTACTACAGCAGGTACATCTAATTCTAAAGAGCTAACAGTTGGCTGCTTTAATGCCATGGGACTAGTGACAGCACTGCCATAAGGAAATAAGGACATAAGGAAACAGCTGGCTCATATAGACATCCTTGCAGTTACCGAACACTGGCTATACCAAGATGCACTAACAGAACTTGACAAAGTGATGAATAGCCACAGAGGGTGGGGGAGAGCAGATAACCGGCTAAAGGAACACACCACAGGTTGGAGAAGAGGGCAAGGTGGAGTTGCCTTACTGTGGAAGGAGAGTATTGACTATGTAGTGCACAAACTGGAGGATGGCAATGACAAGATTATTGGAGTGAGAGTTAGACTCCAAAGCGGCCAGAAATTCTTCGTCTTTGCAGCCTATATAACACATAGTGGCTTGGCAATCGACAACTACAGAGAACATCTAGACACTATAACAGAGTTATGCAGAAAGTACGAAAATGAGGGTGAGGTGATCTTTGTGGGAGATTTTAACGCAGACCTAGGTGAACAGGGAGGCCCAAAGGGGCAGAGGTCAGCCATCCAAACTGGGCAAAGAACTATGGGGCACACTAGATGAACTGGACTTGTTTTCCCTGAACATGAGCCATCTCTGCAAGGAACCACTCCATACCTTCCAAGCTAATGGAGACAAACACTTGTCCACGATAGACCACATCCTTATACCTTACTCTCTGTTAACAGAAGCAGTCTCATGCAAAGTGATTGGGGATTACAGCCTAAACTTATCAGATCATAGCCCCATAGTTGCCTCATTCCTCAACAAGCCAGATGAGTTTGAAGAAACAGAGATCAGACCAAAACTCAACTGGCAAAAGAAGATTGAGTGAGAGGCTAGAATCAAATAATGTTCCAGCCACATGGTCAGCAAGGTCCATAGAGAAAGATCTTGATACAATAACAACAATACTGAGAACAACAGGAGAAGAAGTGATACCTGCAAATAAGCGTAAGAAACACCAGAAACAGTACTGGTCACCAACGCTGACAGAAGCCCACCAGCAACAAGTGAGTGCATGGATACATGCAATGGAAAGAAGGGGGAAAACCAAGGGAAAAAGAGAACCAACTGTACAAGGCTTAGAAAGAGAGGAAGAACCAGTTCAGGTCAGAAGTAAGGAAAGCAAAGCTCTTACAAGAAGCCAAATAGAATGAAGAGCTGGCAGCCCTTGCAGCATCTAACGACAAAGAATTCTGGAAAAAGATCCAACAAAGAAAGGGCAGAACCAACAGACCGCAAGCAGTGAAAGTGGGGGAACAAGTCATCAACAATCCCAGTCAAGTGAGAGAAACTTGGGCAAGACACTTTGAGATACTGGGCAACGAGCAAGAAGAGGAAGCCATATGCTTTGATGAAATACACAAGAACCAAATCACAGAAGAGGTAGCCAAGATGGAAGAAGAAACACTGGACGAAAACAGCTCTTTAAGCACTCTTAAAGCATGCTTAAAGATTCCGTTTTGGCACTCTTTACGTCACTTTCCGTAATACTTACGCGGGCTTAAATGCTATATTTACGCTATCTTTAGGTATGCGCTTAAACGTGCTTAGTGACACCATTTAAGCGACGTTTAAGCAATGTAAACTTGCTTAAATCTTAACTTTTACGCTACGATTAAGCATCGTAATCTTTACTTAAATCTAGAGACATGCGCCGCATTTAAGCCTCCGTAAACCGTACGTAGTGGCACTCATTTAAGCGACGTTTAAGCACGGTAAAATCAGCTAAAAACCAAATTTTTGGTCGTCGTAAATCTGTTGTAAAAATGTATATTTAAACTTTATTTAAGCTCAGTTAAGTTCCCTTAAATTCTGTTGTTTGTGCTACATGCACGTGTTTGTGCTTGGGTCTTTAATGTTCAGCATCATTTCAGGTATCATTTCAAATTGTGTATTTTATTCCAACGCCAGCTGCTGAGTCAGTCATATTTTAGCTCCGTCTTCAGCTTCTAGGTCTTGAGGTCCACTCAACACGCCTCTGTTTTATCTTGAGATCTGCATTCCTCACTCAGCCCTCATCCCTTCAGAAGTCTCAGGGCCCGTAGCTCTCTTCAGAAGGGTGGGAGGCGGGTGGCAACGACGAAGTTTCCTTCGGGCATACCATCCCAGCAGCCAGCTCTTTTGCCTGTCCCTGGGCACCGCCTGCCTTCCGAGTTGGCAAAACCACCGCTATTCCTTGATATACAGTTGTAAGTCCCGCTAAGGGGGAAGTGGCACATCCAAATCCATGCTGCTTTAGAGTCCACTCGCCGAGGTATTCCTTACTGCTGGCTGGGTTCAGGAAGTTGTATTAAAGAATATTTTCAACTGATCGCCCAGTTTTCCTCAGTCTTGTTTAAGAATCATGGCGAAGCGCACTTGGTTTCCGTCAAACTGTCCGTCCCCGAGTGAGTAAGACGATAAAGCTGCAGCAAGAACATACATGTTTATACACTACCAAGCTTTGGCCACCAAATGAGAAATCAAATTTGAATTTCCAACGGAAAAATAATTTGAATATTGGCATGAGTGTTGATTGGTTCAATTCGCGAGTAGTGTGTATTTGTGACCATGATTTGTATAGCTAGCAGACACTGTAACAATTGCCTTTTTTATATCTATTGTTATTCGGAGACGGTCTTCCTGGGCATTTGACAATTGGACAATGGATGTTTCTACAGTCCAAAAAAGGTGTAAATGTTTCCCAGTAATCGTCCTCGTATAGCTTGAAAACAAACTTGCCAGAAATTGATATTTTGGTATCATCTAGAAAAATAAAACAGCGTTAAGTCAGACACAAAGACGGACTTTCAAATTATCCAATTGTCGACTAAAAAATGTTATTCAAACTTACCAAAAACAACTCCGCATTTCAAAATCTTTAGACGAATATCCTGTGTTCGCGTGCAGGGGAAATCAAATGAGGCGCTTTTTTGCACGAAATTTGATAGCTGTTAGTTTAGGGTATTTATTACAGAGCAGATTGGTTATAAAAACACGGTGACTGTTCACTGCACAAAACCGGCTCTTTAAGCACTCTTAAAGCATGGTTAAGTATTCCGTTTTGGCACTCTTTAAGTCATTTAACGTAATATTTACGCGGGCTTAAATGTTATAACTGAAAACAATTGCAAGCGACGAGAGCACACGGCTGGCGGGAAAAAGTGCTTGCGTTTAAACCTTTCAAAGTACACCAGAATTAGTAGAAAGATATCTAGACCTTCAGAAATAATACTGAGGTTTTTGGAAGTGTGGTGTGTTACATTTGTCGACTAAATTGTTCTTCACTTTGGCCGAAACGACACTGCCGCATTTTCACATCCTTTGGTATGCATGCTGTGCGCGTTCAGAGGAACGTTTGTGCGATACTTGTACACAATTTGATGGTTGCTTGTTCCTATCTCGAGTTGAATAAACCACACACGCTTTACCAGATTGACAATGTTAAGACAAAATGAATGTAACGTTAGGATATAAGACTTAGGTTTAAGGTTTTTACACAGCGGGCGCAATTTTCTTTTAGAAAACAAAAAAAATGTTCGTGCAAGAATTTTGTCTCCCTGAAAACAAGCAGCGATCGAGTGCACACGGCTCGCGGGAAAAAGTGGCTGCGTTTACACCTTTCAAAGTACACCAGCAAGACGTTTAGAAACAACACGCGGTAAACTGAGGTTTTTGAAAGTGTGATGTGTTACATTTGTCGACTAAATTGTTGTTCACATTTGCCAAAAGGACACCGCCGCATTTTCAAATCCGTTGGTATGCATGCTGTGCTCGTTCAGAGGAACTTTTGTGCGATACTTGTACACAATTTGATGGTTGCTTGTTCCTATCTCGAGTTAAACTACAGCAACCTGGAAGTGATACTGGAAGAACCCTTCTCCCCACAAGAGGTAGCCTCTGTTTGCAAGGGCTTGAAGAATGGGAAGAGTGGAGGCAAAGATGGCCTGGTATACGAGCACATCAAGTATGGAGGTGAGGCATTGTCGGTCCGTTTGACAGGGCTGTTCAATGCAATAAGAGAGAAAGAACACATCCCAGAGGCCTTTAAAAATGGACTGAAGATACCCCTCCTTAAGCAACGTAAAACCAACAAAACAAACATGGACTCACACCGGGGTGTGACGCTGTTACCTGTCATTTCCAAATTGTGGGAGAGGACACTGTTTAATAGATGGAGCCCTTGGCTCCATGATAGAGGTACGTATACCTCACCAACTCCAGAGTGGGGGACAAGTTGGATACAGCAACATCACTACCGCTTTCATCGTGAGAGAAGTGACCAACCACTACATGGAAAGAGGGAGCCTAGTATACGGTTGCTTCCTTGACACGAAGAAGGCTTACGACACGTTCTGGCTGGATGGAATGCTGTTTAAAATTTACAAGAAAGGAGTGAATGGCAGACTATGGAGACTCCTCAAGCTCATGCATACGGATTGCACATATTCTGTCCTGCTGAATGGAGGTGTTTCCAGAGAATTCAGCACTTCAAGAGGCATGAGAGGTGTGAATCAAGGAGGTGTACTGTCCCTTACCTGCTATCTACTAGCAACAGATGATGTGCACGACGACCTAGAGCTACAGCCGGGTGGAGTTAGCATAGGAGGGGTCAGTTGTGCTTCGCCTGACCTAGCAGATGATATATGTCTGCCGGCGAGCACACGGATAGGTCTGCAGATAATGATCAACACTATGGCACACTATGGAATAAAATGGAGATTTGAATTAGCACCAGGAAAAAGTAAATGCATCATCTCTGGGCAGACAAATAGCAGCCAAAATGTAGCCAGTGATACAACCACATGGAAAATGGGAACAAGTTCTATACCAGAGACAGCTACAGTAACACATGTTGGGGTAAAACACTCTGCCAACATGTTATCGAAAGAACCCATTGAGGGGGCATGCACAAAATAGTGCGATTTTGACAACAGGCTCTGAAGGACAACATCCCAACCCTTTAATCTACAAGACCTTGTACAACACACTGGTCATTCCTAGAATGCTGCACGGGTGCGAGTTTTGGGACCCTTCAAACAGTGATCTGCTCAAACTAGAGAGAGTTCACAGAAGGGGAGCAAAAAACATGCAAGGCATGCACTTTCAGACGGAGACGACAGCGTATCTTAGTGCAATAGGAATGACAAGTCTGAAGTCAATCCTGGACAAGTGTAAACTCTGCCTTTTCGGAAGGCTAGTCAGTCTGCAAAACACTGTACTTGCAAAGAGAGTGTTCCTCCTCAGGCTGTACTCCTACATCCTAGCAAAACCAGGCAGTAAGACAAGAGGCTTTGTGAACGAGTGTTTTGAAGCTGCTAAGGAGTATGACCTGGTGGAGTGGCTGGAAAGATACTGGTTGACAACAGACTTCCCTACAGTAAATGCATGGAAACATTTGGTGAAGACAGCAATACAGACACAAGAGAGTGAGATGTGGAGGGCAAGCACAGCGTCCGAAACCAACTGCAACAGATTCTACAGAGTCCATCAGACAAACGATAAACCCCACAAGTTATGAACACTAGCAAGACAACAGCCAGAGTACCAAAGAGACCTTAAGAACCTCATACTCCTCAGTACCATCCCAACAAGACACACCGTAGCAACATGTGCCAGTTTTTCTCAGAAAACTCGTTTCTACTTTGTGCAATACACTCCCCAAGAATACATTTTTAATTCTACATCTTGATATTAGAAGCCTCCCACGTAACCAGGATCATTTCGTGCATTATCTGTCCACTCTTCGCCATGAGTTTTCCATCATTGGTCTCACCGAGACATGGCTACAAGATTCCACCGCACATCTGTATGATATACCTAATTACATTTCTATACATAGTCGTAGATCAACCAGAATGGGTGGGGGAGTGTCCATCTTAGTACACTAGATCATGCAATTCATAGAACGTAAAGATCTTGCTATACAAGCAAATAATGGAAAAATTGAATCAATGTTTATAGAAATCCCCGCATCCTCATTAACTATGGCAAAGAGCCTTATAATAGGCTGCATTTATCGGCCCCCAAATTCGGATATAAAAACATTCATAAGTGACCTTACCCTGACCTTAGATGCTATCGATAAAGAAGGCAAAAACTGTTATTTGATTGGCGATTTCAATCTTGATCTTTTAAAAATTGAAAATCACTCATTAAGTGTGGACTTCCTAAATACTTTGTATTCGTGTAGTTATTTTCCAACTATCACTAAACCGTCAAGAATAACAAAAACCTCAGCGACATTCATAGATAACATCTTGACAAATTCTCTAACGAGCCCATGCACATCAGGTCTCCTTGTTACAGATATATCTGATCACCTCCCAATATTCCACATTATAGAATATGTATGTAATAGAGAAAAGAAAATTGAATGTGGAAAACGCAAATGCAGGAAATTCATTAGAAACAATCTTGATAGTTTTAAGCATGCTTTATCCGAGGAAACTTGGGATTGTGTACAAAACAACACAAATACAAATTCTGCTTATTGTAATTTTATGCAAATTCTAATTCACACTTTGACACATGTTTCCCCCTATCGAACTCTACAGCAAAGCAAAATCTAGGCATCGACAAGCCTTGGTTTACCACAGGTCTCCGCAAGTCCTCTAAAATGAAAAATAGACTCTACAAGAAATATCTAAAAAATCCTACACCAACAACACTGCATAGTTACAAACCGTACTGAAACAAATTCAACAGGCTGATTCGTAATTCCAAAAGGAAATATTACCAAGACCAATTTACAGCTGCATCCGCTAACATACGAAAAACCTGGAAACTAATTAATGAAATTATGAACAGGAAAAAAAGCAACTAATATTCTTCCGAATAAATTTATTGATGGGGAATTGGAGGTATCTGATCCAAAAGCCATAGTAGACAGATTTAATGATTTTTTTGTAAACATTGGGCCCTCTCTTGCAAAAGAAATTGATGAAACAGATATTTATCCTGAGTAATACCTTTTAAATTCGTTCCCACCTATAAGCTCTTTTGAAGAACCCACCGCAACGGAAATCCATGATATAATTATGAATTTAAAAAAAAGCAGCTTCTGGCCAAGACGAAATAAGCGCCTTGCTCTTAAAACAGATTGTTCCCGAAATTCTAGAGCCAGTAACACACGTTTTGAAGACTTCTCTGAGAAACGGAGTAGTGCCAGCAGACCTAAAAAATAGCCAAAGTTATACCATTGTACAAAGCCGGAGATCCGTGTGTTTTCACCAATTATCGTCCAATATCAATCTTACCGACCTTCTCAAAAATTTTGGAAAAATTAGTTTATAAACGGATTGTGAATCACCTTGAAATCAATAATATATTATATGCGCATCAATATGGATTTCGAAAAAAAAAACTCGACATATATGGCACTCTTGCAACTTGTTGACAAAATCACCACATCCTTAGAAAATAACGAATACACTATATGACTATTTCTTGACCTTTCCAAAGCATCGATACCGTAAATCACAACATACTTCTCAACAAACTATTCACCTATGGATTTACCGACTCTGCCCTTCGTTGGCTTAAAGACTACTTAACTAACAGAAAACAGTTCGTCTCTAATAGAAATAATATTTCCTCCCAAAATGTCTTAACATGTGGCGTACCACAAGGATCCATTCTTGGTCCCCTCTTGTTTTTAATTTATGTTAACGACTTGGCATCAGTATCAAATAAATTATTTGCTCTGTTATTTGCAGATGATACAAACTTATTTATGTCCCACAAAAAAATTGACACGTTAGTAACATCTATGAATAATGAATTGTATAAGATAAATCAATGGTTCAAGGCAAATAAATTGTCCCTTAACGTAAAAAAAAACTAATTTTATTGTCTTTGTAGGAAGGAACAAGAAATACGATAAAGTAAAGGCTAGGATCTATATTGACGGTTGTAATCTGTACAGTTACAAAGTTTTGCTTTTAAACAAACTTACATCGTTAGACGACCTTCAGTCAAAATATCCCTTGCGATTACTTAGTATTATGGTATACCGAAAATCAGACTACTCTGCCTTGATACATGATTGCCTCTGTAATGCTCCATGAGACATCTTATCAATGAATTATAAATTGTATTAGTTGAAATACATCGTCCTGTCGAAGCAAGCTTGGTGGTCTATGTATCCAACCTATGCCTAAGTAAATGCCTTATTTTTCTAATATAAAGGTAAATTATTCACAATTCAAGGAGCACTGCAGCTGTATTGGTTTCTTCTCACGCCTTTTTAAAAAGTGTATTTTTAATTGTTTTTCCTTTATCCTCTAAGCAGTAACTCTGCAAACCCAGGGAGCATATGAAAATAGTTTTGTTTCTACGGTTACAGGGCGTAGCCTACCTAAATTTCAACATTTAGGGCCCTAGATACTCCCAATAGAATTCACAATTTCCATTTATTGTCGAAATATCGTTTCCAATGAAGCATCTTATGTAATAATTTGAATTAAGATTCTTACTATGCAGAGTCATGTTTAAATGCATTGTCAGTTAAGTTACACAGTATGTTAAACAAAGTTACATTGTTACACGGCTATCGGTAGCTGTCCAAACGTCATTAATTGCTATTTTTCACAATTGTATATCTTAAGTCATAATACGCTGCCTTGATTGCCTCTTTAATGGGTCTTGAGAGGTTTCATAAATGAATTAATGAATTGTGTTAGTTGAAACACATCGTTCTTTCGAAGCATGCTTGCATTGCATGGTGGTACCTATAATAATTGAATGCCGTTCTTGCTTCATGCAAAGCTGTGGACTATCTACAATACAGTACTGCAGCTATCCTGATTTCTGTGTTTCGCCTTTTTTTTTCAAAAAACATTTTTGTGCCTTTCCATAAAACCTTGCCTTTAATTTTTCCCAGTACTCTTTCACCGGTGATCCCACACACTCAAGGAACATTTAAGATTAATTGATATCTTTACAAATTTCAACATTTGTAACCATAACTCAAGCTTTCTCCCAATGGCATTCACTATTTTCTACCTACTCAATACCTATGAAGTTTAAAGTTTTTAAGAAAGTATTTCATGTAACAATTTGAATTCTAATTCTTCAGGTTTACTCTGAGCTCTTTTAAGAGTTATTTTATAGTTAAAGCTAGATAATTGAGTTGGCCATGTTTGCTTCTAATTCAGATTGGTTCAGACCGGGAAATAGGCTGCCCCAATAAGTTTGGGCAATTGGTAATGTAGGGCTTTTCAGAAGACTATAAAAATGCAGATATTTACTGGTAAATTACTTCAATTGATATCTTGCAAGAAATAAGCCATATCATGTGAACTTCCCTGCATATTTTCTATCTCAAAGTTTCCATTTAAACGCGGTAAACCAAGTAATCATATCATATCATTTAAACACCCCCATCCACAGTTCCTGCCACTTCCCTATAAAAAGTTAGGAAGCTTGCTATGGGAAGGGCATCATTTTTGAAATTGAAACTTCGTTCTACTCTAAAGATACAAAATAGTTTTCAATATAATTTAAAGACCAGGCCTGTACAATAAAACCACACAATACATTTGGCTAACGTTAACTACCAGAGTCAGTCTGCTACTGACTGTCGTGGTGTTCACATCGGTGGAGGCCTGACTAACACAGCTTCGATATACTGTTGAAATTTAACAGACAGCAGATAAGGAATTGAAGCAGTATCTATACAAGTTAGCTTCATCTATCCCAGAATATAAAGTAATGAAAACACTAGCTTTTCATACTCTTACTGGTATTGTAAGACATGGCTGGAAGTTTCATGCACAGTTCTACATGTACATAGCCTCTGTCTGTACTTCTTTCTTTTTAGACTGCTAAATTGATACCATATTACAAGCCACGTTTCTAGAAACACTAAAAACTATCAAAGCTTATTCTACTGTAAGGACGATATTTTCAAGATATAGATACATAGATACAATTAGAAACTTTAATGCTTGGATTTGAAAGTTGAAATAAGAGCACAAGGTTGGTTTTCCAAGTACTGAAAGTTGCAGATGGTATAAGCCTTGGTTATGTAACATTGTTACATATATCTTGGCCATTCAGCATGGTTTGACAATATTTCCTTGAAAACCAGTAGAGAAAAATATTTGAATTTTTAACAGTACTATATGCAAATCTGCTCCTGCTATTGTTTCCAGCTTGTAGACTGTCTGGGGTTTTATGAGTTTATGTAGTTATGGGGGCCAATTCACCCCTCAAACTGCTGCGAAGGTCACAGTGGGGAGTACTTCCTTATTGCGTTACCCAGGGTAAGGGCGGCTCGTCTTAAAGGGGATTACTTGACATAGACTTACGTTGCTTTGATTTGTCTCAATAAGTCTCTTTACGCTGCTTGTAAACATTTAAGTTTTGAGTGGATATCAAACATTTTGATCCCACCTGATATATGAATGGAGGATGATAATTTCATGTCATTTTGTCAGGTTTGCCAGCCCAAAGTGTCGCAAAGTATACTTTCTATACTACCCAGGGGATGCGGGTGGAATCGCACACATGCTGTACATGACTTGAAACAAGGCTTTTGTATTACAAAAAATTTCCATACAATATTAATTTACGTGTCTGGCACCTTCGAAGAAGGTTTTCTATTTTCTTTGCTCGCTGATCCCGGTTAAAAGACTCCAATGTGTGTTTTGACAAACTGATATAAAAATCAAGAGATGTATAGGCATAACGAAGGATTTGTCCCTTCGTCCTGAGAATAACCCAACCAACAATCTGTCTTCACATTTCTTGTAGGTTTAAAGTAGGTTCTGCAATTTTGGCTACTATGCTTTGAGCACCAGTGAACGAGAAGTCAAAGGACAGGCCGAGTGTTGTATTTTCGGCATAACTTGACTGATTTTAACGTCGTGCTCACATTTATGTACCTTAATATGTATACCTTTTGTCAAATCAGTCTACAAAATTTTCCATACCAAGATGTCCACAACTTGATAAGAGAGCTAAAAGTGGACAGCCTTGCCAGATACCGAGTTACAGCTTGAAAAGGGCTGATTTCCAGCCAGAGTTTGAAATCACAGCCTTGTATATTCGTATAAATAATTTTATCAGGTATGTGGGATAATGTTTGGTCCCAACTAAAATTTCTCAGGATTGTTTTTCTTTTTACAGAAGAACTTTATTGCACGACAATTGTACATGGTACAAAGTATGGCAAGAATTCGTAAACATAATACAAAGTAAGAAGTATAGAATAAAACTTATCATCCTGATTAATAATACAATACAATAAGGGCTGGCATACATTTTGATATAGCGTCACAGTTATGATCAAGTTGGTTTAATCATTAGTTTCGGTATTTTTCCTAATGTGAAAGCAGTCGTTAAGATATTTACTTATTTTCGTATTGTTGGGATTGTTGCATTTAAATATATACTCAAAAGGGTCGGTAGTATCAATACTCTATAAATTCTTACTTGTTTTGAGAAATGTAAACAACTTATTACGTAAAACATCATATCTAGAGCATTCCAT
Organism: Branchiostoma lanceolatum; assembly: GCF_035083965.1. Classification (NCBI taxonomy): domain Eukaryota; kingdom Metazoa; phylum Chordata; class Leptocardii; order Amphioxiformes; family Branchiostomatidae; genus Branchiostoma; species Branchiostoma lanceolatum. The sequence continues at coordinate 3,674,248 of NC_089737.1, forward strand.
GACAAAGTGAAATTCATCTTCAATTTACATTGGACAATATGGGTAGAACCTTTGGTCAGGGGCTATATTGTAATATCTGCCCGTCTCTATACTTAACCTATGACTACTGATTCTTAACTGAGTTATCGCTTAACGAATTCCAACGTTATTTATATCATCAAGATATTTTTTTGTTCATATCGGTATTTTGATTTGTTGAGAAAAGACAATTTGAATTACTTCTAATACGGCTAAACCACTCTTGGATATGTGTATCTTGTAGCCGGGATTGAAGTTGGTGGGCAATATAATCTACTTTATAAGACTCAGGTTTCATCCATATATGTTCAAAGCCGTGGTAACAGTGTGTCCTTAACATGATTAAACCAATCATGATCACCAGTTAATACAGTGTTGTATGCATCGTGAAGCAAAGAGTCCTCAGGTAAGTTTACCAAACGGTGCCAGTATTTAATAAGCTGAATTTTAGCATATATCATAATGGGAAAAGTTTCTAACTCTCCTCGGACGCCGTCGTTAGATGATTTTAAATGGACTCCAAGAAGAAATTTTAGAAAACGTATGTCGATAATGTCGAATTCTGGTATATCTAAAGGGAGACGTATATTATCGATTGAAAGGTCATGCTTTTCCAGACTAAGACCAGCTGCATATCTTAGGAACATGTCTTTGTCTGACCCTTATTCAAAATTGATGATGTAAGTATGGGTAAGATCAGTACAAGTGCTCTTTCGAATCAATACTGGAATACTATCATGAATCTGGAGTTTATTCAATAGAAACGAGAATATACTTTTTGAGGAAGACACGGGAATGTTTTTCGATACAATAAGTTTCAGTGTTTTTGAGGTATGGTCAAAGCATGTTAACTCAGATCCATACAAAAGGATATGTTTGTATGACACAAGAGAGTTTAATTTGAATATACCTCTTATAGCTTTGGTTTTTAAGAATTTCCTGGCTGTTTTAAATCTACCTGAGGACGTAAGAGGGATACCAAGGTAGGTGTAGCTATCCGTTACTTCTATTTCATTATCATAGATAAAGAATTCTTTAGATATTTTCTTTGTAGCACCTTTGGAGAAGACAAGAACTTCCGTTTTAGAGACATTAACATTTAATTTCTAATTATTACAATATATTTCCAGCGTATTAATACATCGTTGGAGTCCATGTTTTGACAATGAAATTAAGGCAATATCATCTGCCCAAGACAAACAATTGATAGATGTTGAAGTTAAAACAGCGGCATCACATTTGTTCCGATCAAAACATTGTGGCAGATCATTGATAAATAGGTTGAATAACAATGGGCTAATATTACAGCCTTGTCTTACACCACATGTTGAAACAAAAGAATCTGATAAACCGTTCTCTACTCTAACTGCATAATTGACATCCAAGTACATAGTTTTTAATACATTAAAAAGTTTCCATCTATGCCATAATTTAACAGTTTATAGAATAATCCATCACGCCATACACTGTCGAATGCTTTTTGTTCATGTCAACAAAACAGACTAACAATTTACCTTTCTTTTTGTGTGTATATTTCTCAATAAGGGATTTTAGAATGAAGACATTATCGACAGTTCGGCACTTCTTTCTAAAGCCGAACTGTGTGTCGGCTAGCAGATTATTGTTTTCTACAAAGTTTTGTAGCCTAGTATTCATGAGACGTGTAAACAATTTTGACAAACAAATGGAGAGAGCGATTCCACTATAATTATCAACGTTGGTCACCTGATTTGTAAATTGGAGTTGCTGGTGTTCCAATTAGACGGAAATGTGCCTTCGGTAAGGATAGTATTGAAAAGGGTAACTAATGACAGACATAGCTGCTTTGAATTTGATCCATGTTTTAGCATGTTGTTAGAAATAGAATCCATACCACAGACTTTATCGGATTCTAATTGTTTTATGCCATCTAAAACTTCTTTTGCAGTGAAAGGAAAATCTAGCAAATTATGGGATTTTTTATCAAAATGTTCTAACCGTTCAGTATTTCTGGTTTCGAAACCTGTGTTAAAATTTCTGTATTTTGTTAGATTATTCAATCCTTTGAAGTGATCTGTCCATTCTGTGTTTGTAAATTTGGGGTCTGTAGTATTTTTGTTTGTTTTCCCATTAACTTCGTTTTTAAGAAAATTTAACAATGACAAAAATTCTTTAGGATTTTTTTCATTCATATGCTCTAATTTGGACAATAATTCCGCCTTGTGTTTTCGTTTACATTGTTTAATTTGTTTTTTTATAATCTTTTAGTGTTGAAAAATATCTAATATTAGTTTCCTGAACCCATCGTTCTTTTTTCAATTCTAAAGATAGTCTTTTCAGTCGTTGGCGTAATGACCAGCAACATTGATCAAACCAAACTTTGTTCTTTTTAATTTCTGTAGTTTTCTTAACCTGTTTTCTAGGTCTTACTTTTAGGGACTTTTTGGAAGCATCGAGTATGATTTCTGTAAAGCGAGAGACAGCACTTTCCGCTGAGCAGAAGGTCTCTTGGCAGAAGTCATTTAATCTGGAGTTTGTGTCAGTGCCATTTATAGTGGCCGAAAATAATTCATTTGAATTTTCGTCCCAAATAAATGCTACAGGTTCTGGTTGAGCTGGACTCTCCTCTTTTATGATGAGAGGGCCGTGTTTGTTTTCCAAAGAGAATGAGATATGACAATGATCAGAAAAGTGTGATAATAGACTAACATTAACATATTGAACATTAGAAAGCATTGACCGTTGGGTGATGCAATAATCTACAGCACTAGATCCATTATGATGGTAACACGTATAATCCCCCATTAAATCTCCAGTGATCCTTCCATTCAAAATAGTTAAATCTGCAGAAGAACATAATTCAAATAAACGTCTGCCATAATTATTCACTTTAACATCCCTGCTTTTTCTAGTCTCAAAATCATCGACCACATCTGCTGTAAATACATCAGGAAAATCGGTTTTGAAGTAGGTTTATGTGAATGCATAAAGTTCTAATTAACAGTACCAAAAGCCTTTTCAAACCCAAGCTTGGCAAATGACTGCCGGGGATGTTGTAAATATTGCAATAGTAGATAATACACTAAGCACATAAAGTTTGGAAACTTAACTTTGCTTATTTGGTCGATCATATCTCCGTTGTCTCTTGATCAATTCTAATGATTTATGTATCATTGAAAAGCTTGTGTGATTTTCTTTCCAATGATACCAAACCTATTATGATTGTAAATTAATGGAACGAGCACCAGACCTGCTGATGAGAGCCCAGATTACCCTACTATAGTCAAACGATCAATTCAGTATTTTTTTCTTCAGCTGGTAGCATGTGGCTTGTGTACGAGGTTAATATGAGACTTCAATCAACAAAACACATTGATATGAGTACCAAGGTTAGTCTTCATCATAAAAAAAATGCGTAAAGGAGCCTGTTATGATTAAGGTGGCTTAATACTGAGCATAGACACCTCCGAGGTGCCCTGGGCAAATGTGGCTACCAAAGATGGACTTTCAACAAAGCCTTCAAACCGTCTGACCAGTCCAAGAAAACGCCTAAGTGTAAACCGTTGACCAACAGAAACAAGGCCATCATCACTATCCCATATGTACAAGGAGTGTCCGAAAAACTCCGACGGATCTTCCAAAACTTCAACATTGCCACCAACTTCAAACCTCAATCAACTCTCAACTGCAACAAAACTTATATCGGAGAGACCAGCCGATCACTTAATGAAAGGTACAAAGAACATTGCGCTAACCGCTACTCTTCGGCCATTTTCCACCACCTAAAACACAACCAGGGGCACTCGTTCAATCTCGAATCCACTGATATCCTTGACCGCGAACCCCGCTGGTTCGAACGTGGAGTAAGGGAGGCAATATATGAGAGGATATACAATCCAACCCTCAACAGGAAAGGAGGGCTAAGGGTGGAACTGTCTGGCACTTGGAACATAGCCTTTGGGGCAAACCAGCTTTAGCTCCTATATCAAAACAGTAGGAGCTATTGTCCTCTTTTACTTCAACCTTGTCTTGAGTTGTCTAATCTGCTTTCTATTGGACTATCTAAAAATTTGTATTCTCTTTATTTGCATATCAATTCATAGTTCGTGGTTATAAACCTGCTGTTCAACTGATCTTGCTCACAGTCACTGACGAAAAGTAGTGGATGCTACTTGAAACGTCTAACCGTTTCCAAAATCATATCCAGTTGTTTGAGTAACTGATTTTTTGGCGTTTAATACTGAGTACACAAGCCATGCGCTGTCACCACAGCCCACGACATTCTCCTCGTAATTGTCACCATTTTTGTTACGCGGTCCCTGGCTATTCTTCCACAAGGAGTCGTCTCAGGTCGACCAGTGTTGTTCTGTTGATCATTCTTGCATGCACAGCTCGCCCAAGCTAATCAGTGATCACAGCGTCTGAGACTGTTCAATTGTGTTGAGATCTGGGCTGCAGGAGGGCCATTCGATCCTCTGTATTCCTGCATACTGGAGGTGGTCTGAAATGGCTCTCATTCTGTATTGAGATTAACTATCATCTTGCAGAATGGCACTCAGTCTCATATTTGCAGAGGTAAGGATCTAGGAAATGTGACAGGATGGAAAAAGGTGTCACTATATCTTGACACATCGAGGTTGCTTAGGATGACTGGCCTGTCTTTTTCCTCTGGCAGTTAACATTGTACTGCCCCACACTATGAAACTGACTCCAACAAACAAACAAACAAACAAACAGTCAGTTTATCTGTGCAACAGTCAGCATCATAGGGTTCTCCTCGCTGCCCCCACACTTTTATTTACCCATTCAACAGTCGAAATAAACCTTCTCTTACATGTAGCTGTGAACATAGCATTCCTTCACACACTGTTCCATTCACGATGCGGACGACAGCACCACAAATGAGTTTGGCGCTGCGCTGAGTGTTTGACACTAGCATGGAAATTTGGGCACTTTTTTCTACAACCCACTCGCGTAAGCAGGCCTGGTGCTCGCTACATGACATTGCAATTATAATGAGTTGGATATCATAGGAAAGGAAATTATAAAAGCTTTCCACCCATATATAATGTATTGAAATTGATCAAGAAACAACGGAGATACAATCGACTCAATTTAAGTTTCCAAACTTTTTGTGCTGAGTGTATTTATTACTCGGAAATTCTCACCAATGAATGTAGACTTAATGCACGTTCATTGGTCGTGAGAATTATTCTTGTGTTGACTCCTTGTGTTCTTTTCGCCAGGGCAGTAGCCAACAGTTTATAGTCAGAGTGATAAGAATGTTGAAATGTTTCCGATTTGCGAAATTCGCTCTGTCCTTCATTGAAAGATCTAAACACTATGTTCTTGTTAAGGAAACATACCTTCCTTCTCCATTGATGCTTTATTTAAGGGCGTCATTAACAAAATCGCCTATGCTATCAAAAATGATTATGGATAAAACTCAGCGGACAGTCCAGCAGTTTCTAATCTAAAATCTAATCAAACTCCTTAAAAAAATGTTTGTTACTTCCCATATTGAAATTTATGTAACATCTCACTATAAAGACAGGTTTCAATTGGATGAGGAATTCTGTTTTGATGCTTTACAAATTACAGCTGCCATATTCTCATTAATATTCCAGTCCTGTCTTTACTCGGTCACGCTAGTTTACACACCTTGTTCAAAACTACAGCTTACGGTGTCTACGAACAGCGTACGGTGAAGTCAACTGTTATCTAATGTCTAAGACCTGCCCCCGTCGTCATTTATCTTGATTACATGCCTGGCTGCTGTGCAGACAACCATTGTCATATGGGTAGTCACTTTCGTGGTGACCTTTGATTCCTATGGTGATGACCTTAAGGCAATTGCCTTAATTTCTATTCGAGTTTTATGAAAAATATACTGGACCTCTAGATATTTTACTTAAAGATGTTGACAGACAGTCATGGCCGTCAAAGTGTCTAATTCTCCGTAAAAGAACCAGAACGATTATTGCCTTTAGCAAGTCATGCGGACTACGTCAAAACCTCCTGCAATCGTTTGTGGCCACTAATTGAGCCAAGCGAGATAGCAAGTTACCAAGCGTTATTGTGCCTTAGAATGACAAATGATGTCAACTCACCAAGTGAACTGCTATCTTTTGTCAAATATCTGTCCCCGTTGTCGTTTATCTTCATTGCATGCAGCCCTATGTTTTCTAGTACGAGGCCGTCAGCTAAACGTTGATGAAATAGATCTGTTACTTGTCATTGTCAACGCCGGTATTTGGGAAATAAACTTTACCTACAAAGAAAATGTATTTTTGTACGACACACACTTTTACCCACAATGTCCTGTCTTAATAGTACACCAATACCTCCCACTGACTTCTTCTCACTATCATCTCTTCTATTATTCCCAACCCAATGTATCATTAGTTTCATGGTGGCCTCTTAGCCCTGTGTTGATGACCTTAAGATCACTTTTACCTACTCTGAATTAAAGTTTTTTGAAGCCTTAAAACTTCATATTGTATGAGGATGCCCAAGTACTTAAATCTATCAATACATCGACTTCGCACGATTTTTCTAAAATTTTAGGCATTGGTCTAAAAAGATCCTTTTGAGTTTTGCGCTACGTTAAAGCATTTGGCAGTGAGGGCGCTCTAAACTGTGCCAATTTCCATGTTCTCGCCATACAGAAATCTGCCAAAATGGCCCCGAAACTGGATTGGGTCGTTGCCCTGGCAACGATGGGTGTTGAGCGGAACGAAAGCTATTTTCAAGGGTTGTGGAATAAGTACTTTCTCTGTGGATAATATGAGCCAAATCGATTTTTTGACCGTTAGCACTATTGTTTGATCCTTACAGACATTGGTTCTTAAAACACGGATCTTCTTCAAAACAGTTATGTCTCTCATCGGTTACCCTTTTCAGCATTATTCTTTCCAAAGGTACATTTCCGCTAAACTGGAATACAAGCACCCTTACTCCAATTTTCAAATCAGGTGACAAGGCCAATGTTGAAAACTACGGAGGCATTGCCCTTTCCAGTTGTCTTTCAGAATTGTTTACCCGACTCTTGAATACTAGGCTACAAAACTTTGTAGAAAACAATAATCTGTTGGCCAACACTCAATTTGGATTCAGAAAGAAGTGCCGAACTGCCGATAATATTTTCATTCTAAAATCTCTTCTTGACAAATACACAAAACAAAAGAAAGGTAAATTGTTTGTTTGTTTCGTTGACATGAAGAAAGCCTTTGACAGTGTTTGGCGCGATGGGTTATTTTATAGATTGTTACACTATGGCATCGATGGAAATTTCTTTAATGTTTGGAAATCTAAATGAATGTAAATTTGCAGTTAGAGTAGATAATGTTTTTTTTCTGATTCTTTTGTATCAACTTGTAGTGTAAGGCAAGGTTGTAATCTTAGCCCATTGTTATCTAATCTATTTTATCAATGATCCAACGCAATGTTTTGATAGTAACAGATGTGATCCTGCTGTTCTTACTTCAAAGTCTATCAACTGTTTTTCTTGGGCAGACGATCTTGCTTTGGTCTCTTTGTCAAAGCAGGGACTCCAAAACTGCATCAATGACCTAGAAACATATGTAACAACTGGAAACTATCGGTTAATGTCTACAAACCAAAAGTTTTTGTTTTTTCTAAAGGTGCTACGAAGAAAATGTCAAAAGAGTTCTTTATCTATGTTAAGAAATAGAAGTTACGGACAGCTACACTTATCTTGGTATCCCACTTACGTCCTCAGGTAAATTTAAAACAGCCAGAAAAAATTCTGAAAACCAAGGCTATGAGAGCCATATTCAAATTAAAATCACTTTTATCATCGGATATCCCAATAGAATTAAGTAAAAATCCTTTTGACATATATGTTAAACCTATCCTTTTGTATGCATCCGAACTAACATATTTTGATCATTCCTCCAAAACAGTGAAACTTATTATATCGAAAAACATTTCCATGTCTACTCCCAGATGCATGTTTTCCTTTTTACTTGGAAAACTCCAATTTGATGAAAATTTACCAGCCGTAATTCGGAAGGGTAAATTCAAAATCCTCCAGCGGCGGTGTACGACGAGAATTGGGAACTTTCCCCATCTTGTTGTCTGCAAAAATTCAGCTAATCAAATATTGGCACCGTTTGGTAAACTTACCTGAGGACTCTCTGCTTCACGAAGCATACAATGTTGTATTTTCTGATGATCATGACTGAATTAATATTGTTAAGGATATTCTCAATTATCACGGCCTTGGATATATATGGTTGAATCCTAAATGTTATAAAGTAGACTATATTGAACACCAACTCAACTGCAGACTACAGGATGTACATATACAAGAGTGGTTTAGTTGTGTCAGCAATAACTCAAAATTTCCCTTCTTCACAAATCCAAAAATCAGTATGTACAAGAAAAATATATTTATGATGTGAAAAATATTGAAATCCGTAAAGCTATAACACAGTTAAGAATTAGTAGCCATGGATTGAATAAAGAAACAGGTAGATACTTTAATGTAGCTCAAGACAAAAGATTTTGACCATTCCGACGAAATCGAATTGAAAATGAGTTTCACTTTATTATGGAATGCTCTAAATATGATGCCCTACGCGATAAGTTATTCACCTTTATCAATTCAAGTACCTCACACTTTAAAACACTCAATGCTACAGATAGATTTAATTATATCTTTAGATGCAGTAGGCAAATAAATAAAAGATTGTTTTTTATTAGAAAAAATAATGTTACTCATAATTAGCCAAACTTGAATCATATAAAACCTAAGATAGTCATTTTGTTGTAGTAAATAATTTTCTTCCATACTTATGTCTTTTTATATGTTAACTGTCGTTGCCATACTTTGTACCTGCTACAATAGTCGTGCAATAAAGTTCTTCTTTAACCGAAGCAAGACCTACATGGGTGACATATTTGGTGTTTTTGTACATTTCTTGTTTTGTTGTGAGTTTGCCATTGTTTGCATGATTATTCCTCATTGATAATGCAAATGACACCCTCTGTGACGTTAGACTTAAACTACCTGCCAGTTTCCCACGCAATATCCTATCATATAGAAATATTGAACTGCGTAAACACGGACAGACACGCCGACAACAATAAAGAGAGAAGAAATACTTAATTTACTTGCATTTTACGGTAGGTAAACGGGTTTCGTGTAAATGTTTTGCTTTGGAGGATGACACTGCACTGTTGTATTATATCTTATTTAAGGTTCTTTATTTCTTGATTTGATTGTAGGCTTGTCCTCAAGCATCATGGCATACAACTCAAAACCCTCCATTATAAGAACTGGCAATGACCTACCTTCTTCTGAAGCCTTGTTATCGTCCGTTCGGCCTGTACTTTAATCCAACATCCCAACGTAGAATTTCTGTCATATGACTCATTCTAGACAAATCATGTTCATTTGTCTGGTTATCTGTAGCGCCTAGCGACAGTCTCTACTGGTTTTCCCACAGACCACATCGGTACACACTTCAAGTCTGGTAGCCTACCCCGACTTGTGGGAGGGGGGCGCTGTAGACCCCGACTGTCTTTCAAGGTTTCAAATGAGTGATTGCGGCATAAAATGCCCTCTCCACGCATGATCCAAGAAGCTTGAAGCTTCCCGAGTCCCAAAATCAAAGATGCTCAAGTTCTACTTGCACGATAACCTGGTAACCAACCCTATCGTGGGCTTGTCCGTGACTAGGCGGGGCCACGTGTGTTGTCCTCCCGCCGTGTTCAATTTACACGCTGCGGTGAGGTTTGTTTTCTGACCTTCCTACACTGTCATTGGGAACCATCCGTCACGTAGACCACAAAACCGGTATTTTAGGTCAAAAGGTCCCAACCGTCGCCAGGAGAATTAACCACACCTAAACTAGTATATCAAGTTCTACTTCGTAACTTGCTCACTACTTAAGTATCGCATGCGGCAGACGAGAAGATAAGTGTATCTTTATAACGTGTATTTCACATGGCATGAAAAAGTAAATATGTAAATGTAAATATATTCATCGATAATACCTACCACATATAACAATGAATACCATTTGTATTCGGCTTATTTCAATGTTGCTGGTTATTTTTTATAACTGACGTGGTGGATATTATACTGTATACATCGACTCTAACATACTTTGTGTACAGACACACGCACACTCGCCACACAAAACAATTATCGGACTATTGTAGTCAGCAGAATTCAAGAACCTCTGGATGGATTACGATGATATTTGGTATGTAGGCGGGTGTTGTGAAGCCAAAATTAAAGGTCGATTTTGGGCCCCTGGTATGTGACCTTCCTACTGCAGCAGAATTTTTTTGTATCTTTTGACCTGGATGTGCTATGGTTTTGATTTTTGGGTAGCAGATAGCTTGTGATGTAATAAAGAAGTGTTGTAGGTTTGGGCAGGTAGCTTAGACAGAGATATACACAATGAAGTGCAAATTATGCTAATTGGGACTTAATTTGCATAGCTAATGAGGAGAATCTATATTTGCAGTGCTACAGCATGTGACTTGAGATAATTTCCAAGCAGATGTTGGGTTTGAAGAGGGCCGGGCTTCTCGTCAGTAATGAAAATAAGCATGTGACCTATAGAGATGTGTTGTATTATTATACACTACAATAACCAAACGTAGGCCACGCAAAATATTTATTGAACAGCCATCGTACTATAGGTAATGTTCTACATTAGGTTTGGTTACCTGTATTCAGGGATTATTATGAAAGATATTGCTTTTTTCTTATAATTTTGAAATTCCCAAGTATATGGATTTCCCTTCTCACTTTGGAGTGGGAGGATATAGATACTACTTATCAAGAATACATCTTTCCTTCTTAGATTTACTTCTGCTTTCTCTGGATGAAGGAGTTAACAATAAGATTAGACGGGAATTTAGACTAATCTTAGGGTATTTCAAATATGTTTAATGTTGTCTCATATGATGGAATATCATACAATGCTCATTTTGTCTATGTTAATCGTTCCCAAAAATCTGTTGATTACGCCAGACTGTTTTTGGCTCGTAGATTATCTAGTTGGTTGATTTAGGGTCTGCTCCTACTTCTTATTCTTACATATTCCCACACTTTAAAAACAAGGCAATCAGAGATAACTGTAAAAGAAAACCTCTCCTTACCTATACTACTTTGTGACCCTTTCAGACCCACAGACAAAAATAGCAGCCCTAAGGACGTATGGCAACTCTGCCTTGTGTGTTGGAATTGTGAAACACACGAACGCACACACACACACAAACATACACACACACACACACACACACACACACACACACACACACACAGAATACGGCACACAACATGCATACCTACACATAAACAACATGCATGTACAAATGCAATATCACACACACACTCAAACAAACACACATCACACACACACACACACACACGCTCCAAAACAAACGCATACATATATACACACACACACACACACACACACACACACACACACACACACACACACACTGCACAGTCAAGCCAATCAACATTACTTCACTCTCATGCAGTTAAGTAAAAATCCATAAGGTTACAGCCCTTGTGTTAGTAAGTCAGAAACATAATAGTCTGAAGTCTCCACCTGGGTCAATGAACTGATCGTAATACCGGGGCACCTCTGTAAAATGTAGAATTTAAAAAGCAAAAACATTTCAGAAATGCTCAAAATTTACCAGGTAACTTTGATGGACAGCAAAGATCTGTCTGTCTCTAAGCAGATGTAAAGATCAGGTCTACAACATTCTGGATATAAATGTAGGCCCCCATGTTATAACAGAATGATGACAGCTCCTGACCCTTGAACTTTAGCCCCATCTATAATGTCAGCTATCACAGTACATCCCAATAGATTTTTTGACATCTCAGCTGTCACAGTTGATTTGATTCATCCCAAGGCTTCATGGATCCGAAGATAAGTCAGCCTTTATACTTGCAAATATGCATTTACAATGCTTAACCACTGTTTCTACCGCGCATTCATGACACCGCAAAAACCTGTTTCCTTCTACAGAAGAATAAAACCACAACGAAAGCAAATGAATTTACGGTAGTCTCCAAGCAGATGTTAGATAAGACAAGTCTTTTGCAGTTTCTCTTACTCGCTAATTGCACACAAGAACCTCCACTGTATCACTGGTGGTGCAAGACCCTACCAAATGCTACAAAAACTCCAGCCAAAAAAGCCAGTACTAACGTGCCTGCATACTTAGTTTTATACAAATTTGTATATAATAGCAATGATGTGTAGTGATTATAGTTACCACAACATGTTGAGATAATAGTCTTTTGCTGTGTCTGCTTTATTTCAATGCTTTCATATTGGAAAAGAAAAGAAAAATGCTCACAGATGAAAAAGCACATATGCACAAGATTTAAACACAGAATCTATAATGTTGTATGAACTATGCTTTTTTTTCAGGCAGCGAAAGTACACAAAGTGTTTAAATTTCACTCCCCGTACATAGGAAAAAGACAGTTTTCACTTATGTTTTGTTTTATTCAATTTTTGTTGCACTTTCGAAAGGGTCACAATTTTCTTTGTGGTCGAAATGGTTTCATATGGGGTTAGCTTTTGTGTATACAGGGGTAATGTTATCATATTTCAATGCAGCCCTATAAAATAATTACACAGAGGCTGTTTTGACCAAAAATGTATATTTGAAGCTCTTAGATGTGTCAATAATAAAGGCCAGTAGTCTAAAATTTGGTATTAACAGCCTCCAGTTTAATTTTGGAATTCCAGTTTAGTCTGTGACTACCTCCCACATTTCAGTAATCTTAAACCCAGTTATCACATCTGGTAGCTGAAAATAAGCAGCTATTGAAGACCCATTGGGATTAGTCGAATTCTGAATAATTCTGGGAACGGGAGACAGAATCCTGCATAAGGCTTATCACCATTGAGTGAACAATGGCTGCTAACGTTACACATTTTCAACTTTATTTTACCTACGAGATGTGATATTAAGCCATTTGGGTTTAAGATTACTGAAATGTGGGAGGAAGTCCCAAATCAAACTGGAAGTTCCAAATTTAACTTAAATTTATTCTGTATTTTAAGAATTCATTAATCATTTAAAAGAGAATGCTTCACTTTCTTGATTTTGCTATATCAATCTTTCTGACACTCATGCCTCATATGGTAATGTTCAATTAATGTTTGACTTATCAAATCACTTCCAAAGTGACAAATGTTACTTGGAATGGAATTTATTGCTTTAGTAGAGGCCTAGGAAATCAGACTACTCTCCAAGCAGAGGTGAGCTTGGCAACATTAAAAAATGTGATAAGATAAAGAAAATCCAAAACTAGCCGGAGCCTAACCTCTGCTTGGAGTGTAAAAGAAGACTGTTTTAATTCTGTTGTAATACTTGGTATTGGTCCACTTCCTTTGTGCATAATCTTACTGCACTAAGATATATATACATTTTTAAAAGGGTGAGGGGGTTATGTAGCTCATATTTCAATACATTGTAATGTTTGCTCATACCAGAGGTTAGGTTTCGGCTAATTCCAAACTTTTTAAAAGCATCTTTGGCGGTCTTTCTATTGTGTCACATTTTCTCTATGTTGACTAACCTCTGCTTGGAGTGTAAGAGAAGACTACTTTTGAATTAATTCTGTTGTAATAGTTGACAATGGTCCACTTCTTTAGTGTATTATCTTACTGCAAAACATATAATATCTGGGGTGGGGGTATGTTTATGTAGCTCATCTTTTATTCCATTGTAATATTTACTCATACCTTTCCACACCCATGCACACAACATCACTCTGTCATACTGATGATGAATAAGGACAAGAACAGAAAACTCTGGTTACAAGTTTTATTGAATGTATTGAATTATTGAATTGAATATATTTTCTTGAATGTGGATGACAAGGTGTTTGTTTCGGATGTCAGATATAAAAAAACGACATGATTTCGTTGAGTAACAATGATAGCAATGACGGGATATTTCTTAACACATTGCATATTACTCATTATTTGTTCAAAGATAACAGTAGAATTAGAAAAATCGCTTTAGGACAGGATGTCAAGTATTTGTAATCAGTTACCAGCAGTTAATATGGTTACTGCCAGCTTACATGCATTGGTTAGCCTGTTACAACAGTTACAGTGTCTGCTTACTGTGTGCTTAGTGAGGCTAACTTGTCCATGTGCGTATTGAGCACAGCTCTAGTTGTTAATGAGGACACGAGTTTTTTTTACATAGATGATGCTGCTGTTATTCGGTCTTGTATGACCAGGTGGTCATGTACATGTAGTGATGTTAAACATTTCAAAGTATCAACGGTATTTGCAAGCGCTACATTTAAAGCAGGCCACGTTGAGGATATTACATTTGAAACATACACAGGTACAAGTTCTCTCCTTTTCTCTTTTCCTGAAGCAGTTACGACTTTCACAGTTAGGACTGACATTTAAAGTAACTTTGAACACTGGTCAGTTTAGATTCGGGAAGTCAGGTTCTAAATCTCAACAGCGCAGATTAGAATAATACACTTAACTTGTTTCTGGATGTACTGTTTTGTGTATGAGTTGAAAGAGATTGAGTCCTTTCACATTTTGTGGTGAATTCAGCAGTATGAAGACTTTGACTTTAAAGGTGATATTTTCCCAACTTTTAAAAGGCCAGTGTGTTAGGATGTTTCCCCATTAATAGCAAACTCTCCTAATGACAGTATTGACTCCTTGAATGTAATGTTGTACTGACTACATGTAGATCATGTAAACTCAAAGATGTTACAGCAATAAAGCGTTTTTCTCTCGTACCTCTTACAGACGGATTTTGTATAATTAGGCCACATCAATTTGAATAGTCTTTTCTTGATCTTGCTTTTTCAGTTGTTTTTTTTAATGGATATATGAAATATGAAAGTGAAATGGATATATGGAAAGGACATGTCTTTTTCAGTTTTTGGTTCAGTTCTCGATCACGGTTTGTTCTTCTGCTTACTATGAAATACAAAATGAAATATTAAAATTACAAAGTTTATGGCATAATTTTTACATGTTGCAACCTAGTGTTATATTAAGAATAATATTTTTCTTTCTTCATTATTGAACGGTTAATGCAGCTCAAATGTTCTAGAAGAGTTTTGACTTTCAATTTGGGTTTGCCAATTCAAATCTACAAATCGTTGTCAAAAAGGGAACTGATGTGGCCATAGGACAGTTTGTATCAATTTGGCACTTGTAACCATTTTAGAAAAGCAGAGTAGAAAGTCACATAGCATAAGACACCCATTGATAGATAAACACCAACAATGACAAAAAAATAGGTCTTTCAAACATAATCAAATTTCAAATAATCAAATTTTCAACCAACTCTTCTGCCCTCTTAAACATTCGGTATTACCAGAACAATGGCTCAGAATACCAGACCAAGTCGAAAGACTTGGATGGAAATTTGATTTGGTTAGTGGATTCTGGTTGTGTTTGAAAAACTCAAATACATGTAGCAAACCTTTACCATTATATGAAGAGCACCAAAGTATGCATATGAATAGAATTAGTATCACCTGAACCTAGTATACCTATTGATCGATAAACACCAGCAATGACAAAAAAGAGGTTTGAGCTGTCTTTCAAACACAAGCAAATTTCAAAGAACCAAATTTTCAACCAACTCTTCTGTCCTCTTCAGATATCCCGTATTGCCAGAATAAGAGCTCAGAATACCAGACGATGTCAGAAGACTTGACTGAAAATTTGATTTGGTTAGAGGAATCTGGTTGTGTTTGAAAGACTCAAAGACATGTCGCAAACCTTTACCATTATTTGAAGAGCACCAAAGTATGCAATGTGGATAGCATTAGTATCACCTTAGAAATACCGAAGTATTGACATTCTATATAGTTCCTAAAAGAACGGATTAAAGAACGTTAACTTGTAGGGAGGAAGGAAAACAGTTTGAAAAAAATAGAACAGGCCTTGATCACCTCCTGACAAGAGAGTGTACTTAAGAAAGTGAATAAAAGAAAATTGCACTAATGATATACATTCTTCCACCCACCTTAAAAGTGCACCAGCATAAATATACCTGAACATGCAACACCAATAACACCTCTCTATTCTATTCCAGGTTCAAAAATGAAGTCAAAACATCAGGTTTTATCCACATCAGCAACTTTGAAGGGACAAGGTTTTTCTACTTCATGGTGTTTTGGTGTAGGACATCTCGTGGATCAGGTGTTATTTCCACTATGTCAAATAAAATGACTTTTGGTCTTTAGTATGATCTGTCCAACCATTACTTCTTTGTAGATTTGGGTTGGACTTCATCTTTGAATCGGATCCAATACGTTTATTATAAAAAGGAAATGCTAATATTTTTAGCTTCACAATTCAATTTAGCAAACTTCATGGGCAATTATTCATTTTGATTTGTTTGGATGATATCAAAACGTTGTTGTTTGGGAAGGTTTATTGAAAAGGATCAATAGTAAATTTGTAAGTATGCCCAAGAAATCTGTTCCAAAAGGCTGTCAAAAACAAAATTAGTTTTAACTCTTCCTTTCAATTAGCCAATTTTATAGGACAAAGTTCATTTGTGATCAGTCATAGCCTAACTGGTAAATTTGATTCATGAACCGAATGATTCAGCTACCAAGGTATTCTGATGTAATGCCCAGCAGATGGGTTTTTGTAGCTGAAAAAATGTTGATAGCCGGATGGATTGAAACTATAGGGACTGGACAGGAATACTTCTATGGGTCATTTGTGAAAACAAAGCTTGAAAACCTCCCTGCAAAGGATCAAGGGGCTACTTAAACACCACCCCTTCGATCTTCAGTAGGTCAGTTTTAAAAACATTGCTTGAAAAAGTGATTTGCTCCAAAATATACAAAGGGTCAGGGGGTTTACCTGAACACACCCCTAGGATCTCCAGTGGGATTCATTTTCAAAAACAATGCTCAATGATGCTTCAATACACCAGTTACCAAATCTATCTCAGATCCATAACGTTGAAAAAATGAAATAGCTGCACGATTCGATTTTGCCAATTTCATGGGCCGATTTATATATTTGAATAGTAACCAAAGGGTATTGGGCTGGGAATGTTTGTTGAAAAGGATCGTTTTTTTTTTCTATGTGGTCGAAGTCTGTACCTCCAAGTAATTATAAAGAATATCAATTATCATCCAAAAGAAGGGGCATTTCCAAACAGAACGGTTTAAGGTTAGGGGTAGATAAAGTTTTGCGTAGGCACAGACCAGGAATGATCATTAGAGTAAGCATCGTTAATCATACTCTTAAAAACAAAGGGGCTATATCCGCTGAAGTGTTGGTGGCTGTCTCCTTTATAAATCACCTGGTTTACTTGGTCCTGGAATGTGATTACCTGCAAAACAATGTATTTATGTTATACTTCATTACGTGTCATCATCGTTACCTTAAATGATGCGATGATTTGTTTAAGGATCTAAGACGCATTGAGATGTATTGGAAATACCTCATCACAATGCGAATGAATGAATGAATGAATGAACAGTTCATCGCAACCGTTACTGCCCCCCTAAAACACAAATTTAAACTAACCGTATATTGTGATGATGTGAAAAAGTTATTTACCTCTTAGTAGTCTTATTGCTGGATGCCACGAAACTCCACGTCATGTGGGGTTCCAGGGTGGATGGACGATTGTACATCACGGCTCTGGTTCCGTAATCTGGAGATTGTTCCTCCAAACCGATGACAGTATCCTTGTCTTGATAAGACACGATAGTACCGTCGTCGGGAGTACCCCATTGATGGTAGACTTGATTAGTGTATGTCTCGTTGATAGTGCTGCAGTGATGATGTTGTGGAGATGTTAGTTATGACAACTTGTGCACACGATAGCAATAGAAGATACAATTTATCAACACGCTGCGGTGTTTGGTGTTATACATCTTAACTGCAGTGAATATAGACATATTGTCGATTCTATGTTCAATCTAGGCATTTTTTACCTCGACGAAATATGGAAATATAACTTTCAGCGTGTGCTCGCGCGTGTTTGCAACTTTATAAGAAAACATTGCAAAGTGTACATAACAATCCATACTAATATGCACTGATACGTTTTCTAGAAACAATACCAGTTGACAAAGGTCAGACTATCTTAGAATTGAACTATCTTAAGCAAACAAATCAGCAAAAGCGTGAAGGGTAAAAGCAATTTCCTCACGGAACGCCAGGAGCGGGATTCCCTCCTTTGATACTTATGCCGTAATTCGGCACAAGCTGGCTCTGAAAGGTGAGTTTCTGAAAAAAAAAGGAAAAGGATATGACGATTTCTGCTATTAAAAGAAATTTTTCTTGCATTACCATTGTACCCCACATAAACATTACTGGTCTTAAAGGCGGAGGGGGGCTAAGTTTGCCTTCTCACCACAACGAAGTTCGGAAACTTAGTTTAAGTTTACCATATCTTCGTGAATACTAAATTAATTACATTGCATTTTATATTATTGAAAAGCCTATACCATTACCCTGTACAATGATATTCCGTTTGTTACGACAGTACATTTATGGGTTGATTACCAGAGCTACTGCTGAGAGTGCCGAAATTTCCATTGATCATATGTGTTTTTTAATGATTAGCATATGTGCCATATCATGTTCATTGAAGAGCTATTGTCCTTGAAAATTATACCTCATTTGTTACGACCTCACATTTGTGCAATGCGCAACATGACTGATTTCGTTCGTTCGTTCGTGGATCGCTCATAAAATGCAAAAAATTCCCCTACTAATGGCAGGTAGTGTGTACGCTGGAGGATTTCTGAACTCTTGTTTTGTGACGTATTCTAAAGAATGAAAATGAAAAGTAACTAGAAAGTAACTAAATGCTAAGACATACCTTGGGATCATAGGTCCACAGTTGGTGCGCGCAGTTATTGGTATCTATTGGATAAATGACTAATTCAGCACCATCCGTAGGGTTCTTGTCCTTCACAGACAGCACGAAGCCAGCAGCAAAGTTATTGTAGATGTAGAACGGTCCCTGTAACAGCGAAATACTTAAGTCAGTAGATTGATTGAGGACAGTTATAATTACACGTATACGTTGTAAGTGCATACTCATGATTTAAGCATTGTTTTCTTTTTTTTACATAGATCTGTGACAATTTGATATTTGCTTTTGTTATATAGTGGTTATGGGGAGAAACACAACTTTGACTAACTATTGTAGACATTGTTACGCTTTCCATTTTTTTTTGCATGCATATCCAAATGTGCATCATTGACTTTGATAGACTTGATCACCAATATCCCAGCATCTTAACACACTAAGAAGAAATGTTTGTTGATCACCTTTGGTATTGTTGCCATGACTCCGATGTAATATGCACTGGTGATGGTTGGAAAACCTGAAAAGGATCGTAACAGTAAAATCAGGGCAGTCATGCTAGTACAATTTACGTTGAGAATTTTTAGCTTATTGAAACTGTGCATTGATATCATCATTCTCAACGATGGCAACTTTCCAAAGATACTTCAAGTACCGTAAAGCGCCTGTGTTACACAATTTTTCGCTGCCAGCCCCCCCCCCCCCCCCATTTGGCCAGTCAGGCGGTCGGCTAGGACTGGGATTTAAGCCCCCCTCTCACTGGACTGGCGGCACGGTGGCGCCATCGCTGCGTCCTCAACTGGATTTCGGTATTGCCGGTTTGCCAAGATATTACCATAAATGTTAGATCTTGTTAATATTTGTCTTAGATGTGCGTTTGACAGAGTGAGAACAAACAATTTTGGAATATCTCTAGCTATCCCGATCAGGCCATTCGGCCATCACACGGTGTAGAATTTGAACTACGGGAAATATTTACCTTTGCATCTTTATTATGTACTTGTACAAATTTGTCGAGATATCATTTCACTTTGCCTGTATACTTCTTATAGTGAGGTCTATGATGAAGAATTGTGCTAGGTTTACCTATCATTGGCCACTTCAGTCTTTTCCCATCTATCGCTATGCTTGAAGAACATAGACCAGAAAAAAATGCACAGTAACTGTCCAAAGTAGTCTACTGACAAATGAGAGTAAAGACACTATGTTTGCCCCGCCGCTTGCTTTACGCGACGGAAGAAAACAATGTTGATCTATGAATTTCACCGACATGCGCGGCATGTGGGGTTCACGTGATAAACGCATGGCCATGATGTTTTGCCTCTCAAAAATTAACCACCGGTGCGGGGGTCGCTAGGTAGTATCAAACAAAATACACCGCGACATGTGGACATGACCCAAACTGGACGTAAACTGGTCCTGCGCGTTAATTGGTCATGTTAAGTTAGCTGAAGCTTTCCCGAATTTTGCTGACTTTGTTTAAAAGGATTGAGATACAGAAGGATATCGTGAGAGTATTGTGGGACGCCACCCTCTTTGGGCAACCATCGTCTGGTGTTTGACGATTCAAAATGGTCTGAAATTGCCAAATTTACGCCTAGATATCAATCGAATGCTAGTCACTAGTCGGGTGAGGTTTGATCAGCTTTAGGTGACCAGGTATGCTAGGGTCACATTTCCCAGCCGTAGCTCGGCCGGGCTGTTTGCGGAAACGAAAAATCAAATTGTCTATCAATAGATATGCACAAGCTATGCTCTTAGATAATTTTGGCACGTTTTGTGCTTTTAATGATCTTTTATATCATACTTTACGTTCCCAAAGACTGCCCGGCCGGGCCCCGGATTGGAAATGTGACCCGGGCATTAACAAAGTCTACGACCCTAAAAATTTTGCGGTGGCCAGCGGGCGTTGACAGAGTCCTAAAAACAAGCCGCCGATCCCCAAAAGTCGCGCGATGATCTAGAGAACACCAGGAGTATTACTGCCGAAGAATGTCATTTGGAACTCATAGACTCGTCAGCCAATGAATTTTCCTCATATGTGACAGTGCTGAAGAACGATTGGACGGGGATCTTTAGCTTGTTGATTGTGCTCAATATGATTGCATAAACATTGGAATAGATCACACAAACAGAGACGATTAATGGTTGTTTTCCTTTTAAATGAAAGAAATGGGCTCAAGGGTGAATATCGAGCGAAGCTGAGAACGTTTGAACATTGTAGAAACAAAATTAGCCGTGGCACAACACTCAATATTTTTTATGACAACGAATGTGACTTAGAGTTAACAAAACAAGAATCAGCAATCCACTCCTGTTTTTCTTATGCCGCTAGATAATGTCGGACGATATAAAATATAATCAGTGGCTATGCGCACGGGGTCGACAGAGAGCGGTCGGGGTAAATAGTGCGTGACGGGCAGTTCCAGGCTGGGTGGTCAGGATGCTAAGTAGCGCCCGAGGAAGGAGAATGGCGACGTTGCATATGGGCTAAGGAGGTGTGTGGGTGAAGCTTGACATTCGTCATGTATATTTTTGTAACCTCAAATTGTATAAGAAAAAAACCAAAACAGAAAAAAAGACTTTTTAAAGAGAGGCAATGGCACAATCTGAGCAAACTTAGTAAAGAAAATCAGGAACAATTTTCGAGAGAAATAAAACAGCAAAAACTAAATGACAATGATAGACAACAAGAAGATGATAATATAACTCACGAAGATTGGAGAACTCACTTTAAAAATCTTAACAACCTGATTGAACCAGTCTGACAAAGACTTTCATCAACACCTTCACAATATAATGAAAAATTCTAGTAGCGCCATAAAAGATAAACACAATAAGGAACACACCAACGACATCATTAACAGTCTTGAAAACATCACAGAAAATCCTCTAGACTTTGAAATCACAGAAAAGGAAATCATGGATGGATTACACAACCTTAAAAATAATAAAGCAAGCGGTATTGATTCAGTTCTTAACGAAATGCTCAAATATGGAGACACGAAACTTATTCCACCACTAAGAAAACTTTTCAATATTATCCTCCAGTCTGGAAATTTCCCACATACATGGAGTAAAAGTGTTTCAGTTCCAATATTTAAAAGTGGCGATAAATCAAACCCATCAAACTACATAGGGATAGCTATTTCCAGCTGCGTTGGGAAATTTTTCACATTTGTGCTAAAGAGACGATTGCAGTGCTACCTTGAAAACGAAAATTTACTATCCCCTTTTCAGTACGGTTTCCGTAAAAACTTTCGAACAAGTGACAATATATTTGTGCTCAAAACACTAATGGATAAACAGATATCTTCACCTGGGGGGAAATTATATGCTTGTTTTATAGACTTTCGGAAGGCTTTCGATTCGGTTTGGAGAAATGGGCTATTCTATAAAATTTTATATTCTGGCATAGGTAGAAAGTTCTTTAGTATAATAAAATCCATGTATTCCAATATAGAATTCTGTGCAAAAACTTCAAGAGGTCTTTCAAATTCCTTTAAATCAACCCGATGAGTACGTTTAAAGTCCGCTTCTTTTTAATATTTTTGTTAATGATCTCCCAACATTGTTGAATTCGCCATTATGTGACCAAGTGTTTTTGAAAGATACTCCCATAAATAGTCTGCTCTGGGCAGACGATCTTGTAGTTCTATCTAAGTCAGAAACAGGTTTAAAAGAGTGTCTCAAAACATTCGATGACTTCTGCTCCTTAAGGAAGCTTTCCATTAACAAAAAAGAGATAAAACCAAAGTGATGATTTTTCCAAAAAATGGACGTACAGGAAAAAAAATTAACGCTCCCCTTTCCAAGTACAAGGGCAGACCATAAATATTACAGACCCTTATACATATCTAGGTATAGACATCACTATATCGGGATCTTTCGTAGCGCTACTAAACAAATTCGACTAAAAGCTCTCCGCGCAGCCTTTAAACTTAAGTCCCTATTGGCTATTACCCTCTCATTGGATTTGTTTAACAGTTTAGTCAAACCCATCTTACTTTATTGTAGTGAAATTCTAGGAACTAATATTCGATGCAGGGATCTGATTCTAAATGGAGTACAGGAATGTCCTAGTGAAAACATTAGGCAAGCTGTATGCAAGAATCTGTCTCCGATGTGAGGAACAACTGTAAATGATATTATTCTGAGGTTGCCCGTACTGGGAATAAATCTGATATGTTAACAAGTCGTCATGTTCTAGTTCGTTTCAAGAAATACAATGACAAGTTACATGTTCTATACAACTAAAAAATGTTAGCTAATCGAAATATCACATTAGAGCAACCTACAACGTCCTATGAGATACCTGACTTGGAATATGTTCTTCTCAACTACTGCAAAATGCTACTATGTGTCCCAAGAACCTCTGTAATCTCCGCAATAAGAGGAGAACTTGGAATGTTTCCATTATATATTGACACACAAACACAACTTATCAAATATTGGCTTAGACTACATAGCTTACCCGATGATAGAATTGTTAAGAACGCGTATGATACTGCAGTAGAACAAGAGCTAGACTGGATTGTACACGTTCAATATATTTTGTGTACACATGGTTTCCGAAATGTTTGGCTAAATCCTGCGGTTGATACTAAACACGTTCAATTGGTAACATTTTCAAAGAACGTTTGAATGATACGTTTCTCTCTGGTTGAGTACAAGAAATAAAGAGCTCCAATAAACTAAAAACTTATTCTCAAGTCAAAACTGACTTTACATTGGAAAAATACCTTTCATCATTTCATAATAAATCCTTTATAGTTAACATAACCAAATTAAGAATCAGTTCTCACTGCTTGGAAATAGAAAAAGGCCGACATCGTAATTGAAATATCATGCAAAGCACACAGGTACGACAAAAAACACACACACACAAAGCGTAACAAAGTATTCTTTTTTTATCGCGATGAAATTCGTTAAGCGCTCTGTCAATTCGCTCAATAACAGCGAGGTCGCCGACGTGCCGCGGGTCCAGTAAAATACCAGCTTTACCGGTCTGGGAACATTGCGGCAGCATCGGAATCAGGATGGCATATTCGCCTTTAGCTGGTAGGTGTACCCGGGTAGCACACGAGCTTCCGCGAATCGAAGAAGGCGAGAAGCAAAGGTGTCCGTCGGTGTTACACCGAGAGACAGATGCAAACACGCTAGTGCCCGTTAGGCAATCCTAGTGACTACTTCATTACGACCATGGGAGGTGCTGGTACGGTGACAGGCGCCAGACGTAACCCCGTATGTCGCAGCAATTCTAGCCTGTTTCTGACGTTCACGTGTACTTGACACAAATAATCAACTGGGATCGCTCAACTAAAGTTAATTGCGGAAAAGGGCGTACAGATAACGACTTGTCAAAATGTAGAAAAGGTAAATGAGCTTGCATATCTACGGTACTTCTCCTAATATAAAGCCCACCCGCCTCAAGAATATGTCACTATAAACAAAAGTGTCGCCGACAAAAAGCGTAAAAATTCACGAAAAGCAACTGTTATGTGTGATTTCAGCAGTAATTTCACAAGGACGTCGCGGCGCGAAGACATGGCGTAGCGGTGGCGTAATGGCAGGTGGTTCGAATTCTGGGTTCAAGCCTTGTCCCGATCCCGTTGACGTTATTCCCTCAAGAAAGGCACTTTTCTCACTTCCTCACTTCGAGCACGTAAAGGATCCATCACATTTATCGGAAAGAGTAAGTGGATCAAAATAAATCTGTCAAGATGCGCAGCTTGTGCTCTTCAGTACAAACATGGTGTGTTACGCCATGGGGCGGTTTTCCGGGTATGTAATACAAACTAACAAAAAGGCCCTTGTATGTATGAGATACTGCTGCTAGACTGTGAGTTACATGTTGTATGCCGTTTGTACTTTTTTTCTTCATTACTAGAATTGTTTCAAAAGGTCTAATACAAAGGGGATGAGCATGGGGTGTATTTTAACGAAGTTTATAAGATGCATAAAATACAGTATATAATATAATATAATATAATACATAAAATAAAACGGCAAAAAGAATTTATAAAAGTAAAGGCCTCAACTCACCGCTGTGGTGCTCAGACGTGGTGTAGAAGATGGGGCGTCAGGTAGCTCGTGCTTGCCTGTGGCTGGACGTACTTCGTGGCAGGAGTACCTCGAGGTTGAAGGTGGGAATGGGAGGACCTGAATAAATGGGCACCTTATACAACAGGGGTACCGGATGCTACTCAATGGTGATTGGCTCCTTGGCCATGCTTTCCCAGAAAAACGGCGTGCAAACAAAGTGATTGTTCACGTGAAGTCCTGATAATGTTCACATGATCACTGCATGACGGAATCCTTCTGACATTTGGGCTTACAATGTATAGACCAACATGGCAAAAACCGGTTCCTAATAACTGACACTTCGGACACGCCCCCCCAAAAACTACTTTGATTGTTTAGGGGGAGGAGCGCCCATACCCGGGAAATGTGACGGTGGACTTTTACATCCAATCTCCAATGTTTAAACTATGAACGAATACCTTAGTTATGTTGCTACAGCAGTGTTTGAAATTGATGCCGGCACCTCGGCGTAATCCCAGATCATTTAGTCATAAAGTAGCAATTATACCAAGGAGGTGTCACGTACAAAGAAGTCGTTCACGAGGGTGTCATTTGCGTCATCAGTAACCGCTGTCATACCGACTGCTTAATAAAAATCTGTTTTACATACGATTGGTGTCATTTTGAAGAGATCAGAACTTGTCAAATGTCATTTTATACTTCCGTTAACTGTTAACTTGTGGTGTACGTACTTCTATTTTACCATGGATTTGTAGTTTTTTCAATGGCCGTACAAATGCAGTGTGTCCGGTACCGGGACGTAACATCCGGTTGGGAGAAAATTGCATCAGGAGTCCCGCAGGGAAAAAAATATTAGGGCCTGTCCTCTTTTTAGTGTATGTTAATGATGCGATGCAATATTTTCTGAACAGATGGAAATATGTTGATGATTTAACGTTAAAAGAAAGTAGATTATCCAGCGAGCGAAGTTCAATGCAGACATCAGTTAACCAACTAAATACATGGTCAACCGAAAATTGCATGTCGTTGAACGAAGATAAGTGCAAAGTCATTTGTATTTCCTTCATGAAGGATCCTCCCCCTCCCCCTACAATGTTACTGAATGGAAAAGTTATTGAGTTCACGGAGGATGCC
Source organism: Branchiostoma lanceolatum (assembly GCF_035083965.1). Classification (NCBI taxonomy): domain Eukaryota; kingdom Metazoa; phylum Chordata; class Leptocardii; order Amphioxiformes; family Branchiostomatidae; genus Branchiostoma; species Branchiostoma lanceolatum. The sequence continues at coordinate 3,700,288 of NC_089737.1, forward strand.
TGTACCTTAGGTGTCTGGACTTCTGCTGATATAAAATGGGGAAAACATGTCAATGCAATCATCAAAAAAGCAAGCTCCCGCCTTTTCTGGCTTAAGAAACTAAAACGCTGTTGTGTCTGCTATATGTTCGCCCAACTCTAGAATATGCAGCCCCAGTATGGCACTCAGGTTTAACCACTCTACAATCCCACCAGCTTGAACGTATCCAAAAGCGCGCCCTTAGAATAATTCAAGGATCTAGCTACATTTCCTATACTGATGCACTCTCCAGACTCGACATATGTACTTTGGCAGCAAGAAGAGAGACACTATGTCTTCAATTCGCTAAGTCCCTATTGAATTCAAAAACATTTCGACCCTGGCTACCTCCAACATGTGAAACAGTCCACAATAAGGGCTTAAAGGGGAGGTTACAGCTTACCATTCCTTTCACAAGATCAGACAGATACAAACGTAGTGCTATTCCATACTTAACTCAACATCTGAACACTAATTTGTAAGGTGTAATCTGTTATATATGCTGCTGTTGGATGTACATTTTGTCTTTTTTATATATTTTCCGATTGTTTGAGTGTGCTCTTTTGTACTTTTAATTTTAAGATTGCATAATTCAGCCGGTTTACTTGAAAGAAGGTAACATCGGCTGCAATGCTGTTTTAATTTCTGTATGTGTCAATTCCTGAATAAACCATTTATATATATATCAATTCGGCGTAAAAGACCTATATAAACCTGATTTTTTTTCTTCAAAAAAAAACATGCTTAACACCAATGTCTTCAATCATAAGTTCGATCGTAATAAAACCCGCAAGTGACATAAACATTTCAACTTAACAATTCACATAACTGCCGGTATAACATCTAAAAACAATGACAGGAACAGATCAGCACTGGTGGTTGTGTGGGGATCAGTGGGTAATACGTGCAAACTCAAGATGTAATAAACGTGCGATGGAAAGGTACAATGCGCAGCCGTAGTTGCCACGCCCAGTACTTCGAAGCTTCTCGATGAATACTTGACAAACAACTTTGAATTAATCTTTGCCACGACAGGCACGGTCCGGTGACGTGTTACCATCATGCACCTTGTTTTAAAGAGTTAACATGTACATAATCTGGAACAAGGCGAACAGATCAGCAGTGGTCCATCTCAAAATGAAATACACTAAACATTTTTCTACTGTTATCAGACCATGCAGGATCGTAACAAAGTTATGTATTACTAGTAATCTAACAATGCCATTTGAGTCTTACCTTTTTGGAAAACCAATCGTATGCTTCAATATATCAACTTTCCAATCTGTCAAAGGCGTACCTATATATATGTAATTAAATCTATATTTGCCATGCAGTTTTGCCGGGCAAATGGCTTTCTGACTTCCAGCTTGTCTTAGCTAGTTCACACTTAATCAACCACAGAGACAGCATGTGTTTGGCGGTATATGTAACCTTGTATTCTGGTGCACACAAACAATGGTACAGCATCAACGCGTGCGACGCATGGGGTAAGACAGAGATTGTCTTGAATACATTGACAAATGTCTTATGCCAAGAACCCGGCCAATATACACGCCTAACTGCGTGGTAGACCGGCATCCAGACCGCGCGTGGAGAGGCTTGAATGCTTGATATGTTTCTACAGAAGGGTATAAGTAACTGGCCAATCGGGCACTAACTGTGCCGTACTACAAGGGGAATAAAAGATAAAACAATTGGGACGGAACTTCTTAGATACGCTTCAACTGGTGATCTAAAATCCCCCGGATACTCTTGTAGTATTGTAGATTCCCCATGTCGGACAGATGTATTCCGCCGGGTTGATAGTTATGTGGGTTACGCCGCCAAAGTCCCACACTTCGACCTTGGGGTAATCCTTTACTAAATCCTTTAATATGTCCGAGAATTTCTGGAGGCGCTTAGGAAAGTCAAGCATGTTAGGTTGGTTCACTGGTCGGCATAGGGGTGCGCCTAATATGACAGATTGTACTGCCTGGATGTTTTGAAGGGAAAACGCTAGGCTGGCGAGGTTTCGGGCGACAAGCTCAGGGCTTAATGCCCGATTTGACAAGTCAACGACACCAAGCTCTACCTAAACTATATCATACGGAAAATTTCGGATGTAGGGCAGTAGACGAGACCTATAGCGTGGAATGTTACAGCCTGGAATGCTATGGAAGTCCACGCAGGCCCTTGATAACCAAAAATCCCGCGAAACCGCACGACCGGCCTGAGTCGTAGTTCTTGCACGGATAAAAGCCTCTCATCGTCTAATGAACGAGTGTCCAGAAATGAGGACCGATCTATGACCGTCGTCCATTTGACCCAAAAGATAGAACTCACCGCGTAGGCTAGCGGGACTGCAGGTCACGGTGATGTCCCCCGGGATGCGGGCCTGCAGTGCACGGTGATGTCCCCCGGGCCGGAATGAGGGACTGCAAGGCACGGCGATGTCAGGCCGGCAAGTTGTTCCAGTAGTCCGGAATGTCAAGTTTTCAGTTCACGGGATTGAGCTGTAAGAAAGGCGGGTCCCGGCAGAAGTAGTCCAGGATATCAAGTCGAGATATTCCAGTAGTGTCAAGCGTTCTGTTCGCGGGATTGGACTTTGAGCAAGTGTGTGCGGACTGCTCAGGGGCTGGCGTTAGAATGATAAATGCCTCGTGTGCGGAGACCACCCGCAGGAGTGTCAGACAGATAGCTTAGTACCTATGGCAACTGTCTGGGAGGACTACGTGGGAAACGGTTCGTTCTCGCTTCACGTCAGAAACCCGGCTTTGCACATTAAAATTGTCAAATTAGTTTTTTGATAGATGTGTGCAGATTTGATAGTAACTGACAGCAAGTTTTGCACACTACTAAACATAGTGTGGCAAGCCAGTGTTGTCAATACTTCATATTATGGGTTAGATACGCTCACCAGAAAAGATGTTCTCTTCTCTCCATCTATATCTGTTTAGTTGAAAGTTTATGGTCTACGTCTCTTTACTCTGATTTTCACGCATGGGGGTCTCATTATATATGGACGGCGAGCACAAACAGAACATTTGGATCCACACACATGGATAATCGTTCAACCATGCCTGAGCTACCATTGGAACTTTCCTCAAGAATAAATCACCTGGCAAAATATGATAAACGATCGCGAACACATGAAATCATTTGTAATTGGACATTTGTTGAATATTTTGTGTGTAAATACATCGATCTATCTATATTTTTTTGCACTATCGGCCATAGAAAAATGTTTGGTGTTAACCGTTCTTCTGTGTGCCACACATAGTACAAGATTACTCTAATGGTCATTGCCTCTGGCACACAGGATGCAGACTACATCAAAGATAATTTCAGAGATAATTACTGCCGGAGGGGTAAACAAAGCTAACACGGTGAAATTGTCCGTTCATATGATGTGTGCCTGACAGGCGTCATTACTATAGGGGTGACACAGTCACTGAAATAACTACGTGTTGAGAGTCATAGCCTGGGTTACTATTCATATTGTTTTTTTTTAGTTTAGAAAAAAACTCAGCTTTATGCAGCCGAAAAGTGGCAGTTCTTAACAAAAACTGAATTCGAAATAACTATTCGAACTTAGAAAAATTTGGAAACATGCCTTTGTTGAAAATTTTAAAGGACAACATATAGCAATAATGACAGAAAGCAATATACTTGATAACATTCCGTTACTAGTAATCTACATATGATGTGTGCTTTCGAGAAAAGACATACAGGAATACAAACAATGCATTTATTACTGTTAACTTTAAATACATTAGTCCTGTTTCTTTGTGCTAGTGCGAACACAATGTTCTCTCTGCTATACCAGTAAAAGGTGTAAAACTATTCTGTTTGAAAGCAAATCAATCCCCATATCAACCCCCAAAATAAATTTGACTGTCATGGTAGATGACTAATTGTTGGTTTGTCTATAGATGATTATAGTGAATCTATGACAGACCTTTATTGCACGTTTATACCCTTAAGTATAGGTCATGGTGATAATGCAGTTCTAAGCGTATTACGTTGATCTAAGAATAGAGTCCATTCCAAGTCACCAAGAGGGTTGTTATTGTCCTAATTAACAAATGTTTTCAATCCATTGTAATTATTTGTGTGAGATATTTCATACTTAAGAAATATTTTGAATGTGATTTTAACTTTATAAATATGTCTCTGGTTTTCTAAAACTTAAGAAATATTCATCATATGGAATATGATATTGCGAACAGTTTCTAAATAATGGTAACGGCATTCTACCATTATTTACCATTATTTACAGTTTCCTACCATTTTTTACCATTATTTGTAAATAGGTCAGAGGGCTGGGAAGAAAGCAATTCACACATCCTTGCGAAGTATAGGGAAGAATGCTCTCCACAAAGGACCCAACAGTGTCCCGCAGTGAAGTCTAAAGATGTACAAAAGCAGACAGAAGGGCCGGATTAGCACCTACTTTTATGGGGGCAATCACCATTCCACCATTTTTAACCATTTTCTACAATTTTTTGTAAATATTTCTAAAAGTGAAAGAACCACATCGATGTTTTGAAATTATTCTAAATAAAGAGATTTTTGTGCAGTACCTTTCCAAATATTTCTTAATTATCTAATCGACTTCAAATAAATTCCTATTTTTATATTCAATCTTTTAGAAAAATTTAGAACTATTGTCAGTCAGATATTCTTTTATTAGAATTTTTTTTCAAAATTATCACAAATATTATTATAAAACCCTCTAAGTGACTTGGAATGGACTCTATGATATATTATTACATATACAATCATTATGGGTACTTTGTACCAAAATAAAGAAAGAAAACAAGCCGAATTCTATTCTACTCTTTATTCTAAGAGCATCCAATGCCTCTATAGGCCTTAACATCGATACTGAAGAATGCTTTCCTGTATAATAGGATAACTGTCAAATTCATAACAGAATGCCCGTGAGTTTTTATGAAAGATGAGGAATGCCATTAATAATTTTTATAAGTCCTCCTGGGGTGGATGACAAACATCTTTACTTTGTATTCAAAACCCTTGTGCTGAAGTAGAAAATAACTTTCACAAGGATCTTTGTTCAATTCTCAAAAGCAATGCTTTGATTGTTTACCTTTGAAGGCCTAAATAAATAACACACTAGTTTGGATAACTGGATACGATTGACATTGCTTCGTTGCGATACTAGAATTGTGACAAAATATTCCTCCCCTCTAGCAAGAACTAATATAATTCATAAAGACCGTTGAAGATGACTTTAATTGATATCGCAGTTTTGTGATTGACTAGACAGGATTAAAAAAAAAAGATTTATTGTTAATAGTGCAAAACAAATATGGAATTTGAATGAATACCATAAAGATGCATTTATCATTGCGAACTAGTTTATTCCCTTTCTGCAACTTACAGCATTGATACTAGGTCCAGTTTACCAGATTTGTTATCACTATAAGATCCCCACAAAGCCCAGTCAAGTCAAGCAACAGCTTTGATATCATCATTGGAGGGAAGCCTATTCTATTTAATGCACTTGTTGAAAGAGGAATTGGGTTTATTAACGATATTTTGAATTCAAATGGTTCTATGATGACTTCATATCAAACTTTGGGCCTAATATGGTTCCGTTATGATCACCTACATTAGATACAGCTGACTGCTGCATTCGTATCAACAAACAATGTATGTAGCCATCCAGTTATTGTTTTTTTATGAATTAAATGATAAGTATGCTAGACTTCCAAATATTTTTCTCAAAGATGTTGATATACATTCTTGGTCGTCGAAGTGTCTCATTTTGAGTGAAGATTGTTGCAATCTGCACAGTTACAAAGCTTTGTTTTTAGCCCTCAAACCACCGTAGCTTTTTTACGACTAATCTTACCGTATTTGGTCAAAACTGACCCCACAATGTTTTCTACAAAAATAGCTTTATTGGTGACTATTTTTGTGTTTTGTATATATGTATAATTCAAATAATCTATAAGAGACAGTTTGACATGATTAGGTGTGAATAATTTCTGCTTATTATCATAATTCATGCAAAAAGAGGTCACGTTTCCCGTCGGCTGAACAGACAAATCACATAACCCCTATCCTGACCCTAATGATTCCTCCCCTGTTGCCCTTTGACCCTTCGTTCTTACCCCCTGAAAACTCATTCGTGGCTCTTCCTCCCATCGGTACGGTCACATTCTTCTTGGCTCCCTGAGTGTTGACTTTTGAGTTGTATATTCCCGTTACGCTTTCCGACCCGCTGATCGGCTTTGTTATATTCAGAACTTGACCCTTGGATTATTCATCCCAACTTCTACTTGCGTAGATTCCTGTTCAACAACGCCTTTCTGGGTCGATACTCCTTTTTCCGGTGATCGGCGCTGCTATATTCAGAACGTTACAGTTTACTCTTGGATTTACTTCATCCCGACTTCTACTTGCGTGGATTCCTGTTCATCAACGCCTTTCCGGGTCGAGACGCTTGGCTCCTGTCGGACACCCTGCCTGACTTGAGGATACAATTGGATCCTGAGATCACGGTAGAACTGCATCCCTTTTACCCGCCTGATGGATTACTGCTTCTGCGCCTTCTTGTGCAGTCTCAAGCACGGAACTATTACAAGACCACCACCCCTCCGACGACCGACCATCTAGACCATCCTCTGAGCAACCTCCCGCCTGGCAGCCGATCGAGAAGTCTTAGAAGTACAGCTTACACTTCCAGGTTTCGTTCTCCCCCCATCACGATGTGTTGCCACTGTTACACAATGTTTGCGTTCCTGTTATGTGTTCTAGCTATTGGATTATGGAACTCTGATACAATATTTTGTTCATAATTTCCCCACAGGATGCCTGCCGGAACTCTTATCTCCATTACTTAGTAGAATTTTGTTTATCTTTTACAGGACGTCTATTCTTCTTGAATCATGAACAAATCAAGCTTGATCCCTGACGTTATTTTCACACAGCTAGTTGATTCCTATTTCACACATTCCGTTCTTCAACAGAAGAGCCGCCAGGCGATAACAATGCAGTCTCCAACCTCCACCGACCTGAAGTTAGCAGCCCTTTCGGCAGCTGATTCCAGCAGCCGATTCAAAGGCCATTCCAGCAGCCCATTCAGCTATAGGAAAGCTAGCAGCTGATTCGGATGCACCATTACTAGCTATATATGCAGATTTATTTGATTCATCGGGTTTTTCGAAGTGAATCTGGACAAAATAGATACAAGATCTCTTCTGTGAAGAATCGGGACTATACTTTGAAAGTCAGCTTACTTAAAATGGGAAAAAACACAGAAAACAACAAATAACCATCAAAGCGAAACCTACTGGAAAATGTGTGAATTGCAGTTGAACTTAAACGCCTGGTAATTGTTGCTACCACCTTTTAGAGAAACACAAGTGAAGGTGTCCCAATTAACCTGCGGGATATAATTAACTCCCTCAAGAATGATTGCGTAATCAGGTATGGTCATTACTGCTAATACAATACCATAATATACAGAACAAATGACTTTAAGATTTCCGTCTTATAGCAACTGTACTGGACAGATGGCTTTTAGCTAAAAACCTAGATTAGGCAGGTGAACTTGGAAGGCATAATATGATAGCTAACATCCTAGTGCATCTTCTAAAAGTTTCAAAATTTACCTGCCAGATTTAAGTAACCTCCCACAGGGACACTAATTGACTACAACAGACTACGATCTCAAGATTTCCGTATTATGGCTACTGTACTGAACAGATGGCTTTTAGCTAATAAACTAAATTAGGCAGGTGAACTTGACAGGCATAATGTGACAGTAAACATTCTAGTGTATGTTCCAAAAGTTTCAAAATTTACCTGCCGGATTTAATTTACCTCCCACAGGGACACTAATTGACTACAAGAGACTATGATCTCAAGATTTCCGTCTTATAGCTACTGTACTGAACAGATGGCTTTTAGCTAATAAACTAAATTAGGCTGGTGAACTTGGAAGGCTTAATGTGATAGCTAACATTCTAGTGCATCTTCCAAAAGTTTCAAAATTTACCTGCCGGATTTAATTTACCTCCCACAGGGACACTATTTGAATACAGAACACTACGATCTCAAGATATCCGACTTATAGCTACTCTACTTAACAGATGGCTTTTAGCTAATGAACTAAATTAGGCAGATGAACTTGGAAGGCATAATATGATAGCTAACATCCTAGTGCATCTTCTAAAAGTTTCAAAATTTACCTGCCAGATTTATAGCTACTGTACTTAACAGATGGCTTTTAGCTAATAAACGAAATTAAGCAGGTGAACTTGAAAGGCACCGTGTGATAGCTAACATTCTAGTGCATGTTCCAAAAGTTTCAAAATTTACCTGCCGGATTTAATTTACCTCCCACAGGGACACTAATTGACTACAAGAGACTACGATCTCAAGATATCCGTCTTATAGCTACTGTACTTAACAGATGGCTTTTAGCTAATAAACTAAATTAGGCAGGTGAACTTGGAAGGCATAATGTGATGGCAAACATCCTAGTGCATCTTCCAAAAGTTTCAAAATTTACCTACCGGATTTAATTTACCTCCCACAGGGACACTAATTGACTAGAATAGACCACGATCTCAAGATATCTGTCTTTTAGCTACTGTACTGAACAGATGGCTTTAAGCTAAGAAACTAAATTAGGCAGGTGAACTTGGAAGGCATAATGTGATAGCTAACATCCTAGTGCATCTTCCAAAAGTTTCAAATTTACCTGCCGGATTCAATTTACCTCCCAAAGGGACACTAATTAACTACAAGAGACTAAGAACTCAAGCTTTTCGTTTTATAGCTACTGTACTGAACAGATGGCTTTTAGCTAATAAACTAAATTAGGCAGGTGAACTTTGAAGGCATAACATGATCCCTAACATCCTATTGCATCTTCTAAACGTTTCAAAATTTACCTGCCAGATTTAATTTACCTTCCACAGGGACACGAATTGACTACAACAGACTACGATCTCAAGATTTCCGTCTCATAGCTACTCTACTGAACAGATGGCTTTAAGCTAATAAACTAAATTAGGCAGGTAATCTTGGAAGGCTTAATGTGATAGCAAACATCCTAGTGCATCTTCCAAAAGTTTCAAAATTTACCTGCCGGATTTAATTTACCTCCCACAGGGACACTAATTTGTCTAGAATAGACCATGATCTCAAGATATCCGTCTTATAGCTACTGTACTGAACAGATGGCTTTAAGCTAATAAACTTAATTAGGCAGGTGAACTTGGATGGCATAATGTGATAGCTAACATTCTAGTGCATCTTCCAAAAGTTTCAAAATTTACCTGCCGGATTCAATTTACCTCCCAAAGGGACACTAATTGACTACAAGAGACTACGATCTCAAGATTTCCGTTTTATAGCTACTGTACTGAACAGATGGATTTAGCTAATAAACTAAATTAGGCAGGTGAACTTTGAAAGCATAACATGATCCCTAACATCCTAGTGCATCTTCTAAACGTTTCAAAATTTACCTGCCGGATTTAATTTACCTTCCACAGGGACACGAATTGACTACAAGAGACTACGATCTCAAGATTTCCGCCTCATAGCTACTGTACTGAACAGATGGCTTTTAGCTAATGAACTAAATTAGGCAGGTGAACTTTGAAGGCATAATGTGATAGCTAACATTCTAGTGCATGTTCCAAAAGTTTCAAAATTTACCTGCCGGATTTAATTTACCTCCCACAGGGACACTAATTGAATACAAGAGACTACGATCTCAAGATTTCCGTCTTATAGCTCCTGTACTAAACAGATGGCTTTTAGCTAATAAACTAAATTAGGCAGGTGAACTTGGAAGGCATAATATGATAGCGAACATCTTAGTGCATGTTCCAAAAGTTTCAAAATTCACCTGCCGGATTTAATTTACCTCCCACAGGGACACTAATTGAATACAGAACACTACGATCTCAAGATTTCCGACTTATAGCTACTGTACTGAACAGATCGTTTTAAGCTAATAAACTAAATTATGCAGGTGAACAACCTAGAAGGCCTAATGTGATAGCAAACATCCTAGTGCATCTTCCAAAACTTTGAAAATTTACCTACCGGATTTAATTTACCTCCCACAGGGACACTAATTGACTACAAGAGACTACGATCTCAAGATTTCCGTTTTATAGCTACTGTACTGAACAGATGGCTTTTAGCTAATAAACTAAATTAGGCAGGTGAACTTGGAAGGCATAATGTGATAGCTAACATCCTAGTGCATCTTCCAAAAATTTCAAAATTTACCTGCCGGATTCAATTTACCTCCCAAAGGGACACTATTTGACTACAAGAGACTACGATCTCAAGATTTCCGTTTTATAGCTACTGTACTGAACAGATGGCTTTTAGCTAATAAACTGAATAAGGCAGGTTATCTTTGAAGGCATAATATGATAGCTTACATTCTAGTGCATCTTTAAATGGTTTCAAAATTTACCTGCCAGATTTCGTTAACCTCCCAAAGGGACACTAATTAACTACAAGAGACTACGATCTCAAGATTTCCGTCTTATAGCTACTGTACTGAACAGATGGCTTTTAGCTAATAAACTAAATTCGGCAGGTGAACTTGGAAGGCATAATGTGACAGTAAACATTCTAGTGTATGTTCCAAAAGTTTCAAAATTTACCTGCCGGATTCAATTTACCTCCCAAAGGGACACTATTTGACTACAAGAGACTACGATCTCAAGATTTCCGTTTTATAGCTACTGTACTGAACAGATGGCTTTTAGCTAATAAACTGAATTAGGCAGGTGAACTTTGAAGGCATAATATGATAGCGAACATTCTAGTGCATCTTTAAATGGTTTCAAAATTTACCTGCCAGATTTCATTAACCTCCCACAGGGACACTAATTAACTACAAGAGACTACGATCTCAAGATTTCCGTCTTATAGCTACTGTACTGAACAGATGGCTTTTAGCTAATAAACTAAATTAGGCAGGTGAACTTGGAAGGCTTAATGTGATAGCAAACATCCTAGTGCATGTTCCAAAAGTTTCAAAATTTACATGCCGGATTTAATTTACCTCCCACAAGGACACTAATTGACTACAAGAGACCACGATCTCAAGATTTCCGTCTTATAGCTACTGTACTGAACAGATGGCTTTTAGCTAATAAACGAAATTAGGCTGGTAAACTTTGAAGGCATAATGTGATAGCTAACATTCTAGTGCATCTTCCAAAAGTTTCAAAATTTACCTGCCGGATTTAATTTACCTCCCACAGGGACACTTATTGAATACAGAACACTACGATCTCAAGATTTCCGTCTTATAGCTACTGTACTGAACAGACGGCTTTTAGCTAATAAACTTAATTAGGCAGGTGAACTTGGAAGGCATAATGTGATAGCTAACATTCTAGTGCATCTTTTAATAGTTTCAAAATTTACCTGCCAGATTTGATCAACATCCGACAGGGACATTAATTGACTACAAGAGACTACGATCTCAACTTTTCCGTGTTATAGCTACTGTACTGAACAGATGGCTTTAAGCTAATAAACTAAATTAGGCAGGTGAACTTGGAAGGCTTAATGTGATAGCAAACATCCTAGTGCATCTTCCAAAAGTTTCAAAATTTACGTGCCGGGTTTAATTTACCTCCCACAGGGACACTAATTTGTCTAGAATAGACCACGATCTCAAGATATCCGTCTTATAGCTACTGTACTGAACAGATGGCTTTAAGCTAATAAACTTAATTAGGCAGGTGAACTTGGATGGCATAATGTGATAGCTAACATCCTAGTGCATCTTCCAAAAGTTTCAAAATTTACCTGCCGAATTCAATTTACCTCCCAAAGGGACACTAATTGACTACAAGAGACTACGATCTCAAGATTTCCGTCTTATAGCTCCTGTACTGAACAGATGGCTTTCAGCTAATAACTAAATTAGGCAGGTGAACTTGGAAGGCATAATCTGATAGCGAACATTCTAGTGCATGTTCCAAAAGTTTCAAAATTAACGTGCCGGATTTAATTTACCTCCCACAGGGACACTAATTGAATACAGAACACTACGATCTCAAGATTTCCGACTTATAGCTACTGTACTGAACAGATGGTTTTAAGCTAATAAACTAAATTAGGCAGGTGAACAACTTGGAAGGCCTAATGTGATAGCAAACATCCTAGTGCATCTTCCAAAACTTTCAAAATTTACCTACCGGATTTGATTTACCTCCAACAGGGACACTAATTGACTACAAGAGACTACGATCTCAAGATTTCCGTTTTATAGCTACTGTACTGAACAGATGGCTTTTAGCTAATAAACTAAATTTGGCAGGTGAACTTGGAAGGCATAATGTGACAGTAAACATTCTAGTGTATGTTCCAAAAGTTTCAAAATTTACCTGCCGGATTCAATTTACCTCCCAAAGGGACACTATTTGACTACAAGAGACTACGATCTCAAGATTTCCGTTTTATAGCTACTGTACTGAACAGATGGCTTTAAGCTAATAAACTGAATTAGGCAGGTGAATTTTGAAGGCATAATATGATAGCGAACATTCTAGTGCATCTTTAAATGGTTTCAAAATTTACCTGCCAGATTTCATTAACCTCCCACAGGGACACTAATTAACTACAAGAGACTACGATCTCAAGATTTCCGTCTTATAGCTACTGTACTGAACAGATGGCTTTTAGCTAATAAACTAAATTAGGCAGGTGAACTTGGAAGGCTTAATGTGATAGCAAACATCCTAGTGCATGTTCCAAAAGTTTCAAAATTTACATGCCGGATTTAATTTACCTCCCACAAGGACACTAATTGACTACAAGAGACCACGATCTCAAGATTTCCGTCTTATAGCTACTGTACTGAACAGATGGCTTTTAGCTAAAAAACGAAATTAGGCAGGTAAACTTTGAAGGCATAATGTGATAGCTAACATTCTAGTGCATCTTCCAAAAGTTTCAAAATTTACATGCCGGATTTAATTTACCTCCCACAGGGACACTTATTGAATACAGAACACTACGATCTCAAGATTTCCGTCTTATAGCTACTGTACTGAACAGACGGCTTTTAGCTAATAAACTTAATTAGGCAGGTGAACTTGGAAGGCATAATGTGATAGCTAACATTCTAGTGCATCTTTTAATAGTTTCAAAATTTACCTGCCAGATTTGATCAACATCCGACAGGGACACTAATTGACTACAAGAGACTACGATCTCAACTTTTCCGTGTTATAGCTACTGTACTGAACAGATGGCTTTAAGCTAATAAACTAAATTAGGCAGGTAAACTTGGAAGGCTTAATGTGATAGCAAACATCCTAGTGCATCTTCCAAAAGTTTCAAAATTTACGTGCCGGGTTTAATTTACCTCCCACAGGGACACTAATTTGTCTAGAATAGACCACGATCTCAAGATATCCGTCTTATAGCTACTGTACTGAACAGATGGCTTTAAGCTAATAAACTTAATTAGGCAGGTGAACTTGGATGGCATAATGTGATAGCTAACATCCTAGTGCATCTTCCAAAAGTTTCAAAATTTACCTGCCGGATTTAATTTACCTCCCACAGGGACACTAATTGAATACAAGATACTACGATCTCAAGATTTCCGTCTAATAGCTCCTGTACTGAACAGATGGCTTTTAGCTAATAAACTAAATTAGGCAGGTGAACTTGGAAGGCATAATATGATAGCTAACATTCTAGTGCATGTTCCAAAAGTTTCAAAATTTACCTGCCGTATAATTTACCTCCCACAGGGAAACTATTTGAATACAGAACACTACGATCTCAAGATTTCCGACTTATAGCTACTGTACTGAACAGATGGCTTTTAGCTAATAAACTAAATTAGGCAGGTGAACTTTGAAGGCATTATATGATAGCTAACATCCTAGTTCATCTTCTAAACGTTTCAAAATTTACCTGCCGGATTTAATTTACCTCCCAAAGGGACACTAATTAACTACAAGAGACTACGAACTCAAGCTTTTCGTTTTATAGCTACTGTACTGAACAGATGGCTTTTAGCTAATAAACTAAATTAGGCAGGTGAATTTTGAAGGCATAACATGATCCCTAACATCCTATTGCATCTTCTAAACGTTTCAAAATTTACCTGCCAGATTTAATTTACCTTCCACAGGGACACGAATTGACTACAACAGACTACGATCTCAAGATTTCCGTCTCATAGCTACTCTACTGAACTGATGGTTTTAAGCTAATAAACTAAATTAGGCAGGTGAACTTGGAAGGCTTAATGTGATAGCAAACATCCTAGTGCATCTTCCAAAACTTTCAAAATTTACCTACCGGAATTAATTTACCTCCCACAGGGACACTAATTGACTAGAATAGACCACGATCTCAAGATATATGGTCTTATAGCTACTGTACTGAACAGATGGCTTTTAGCTAATAAACTTAATTAGGCAGGTGAACTTGGAAGGCATAATGTGATAGCTAACATCCTAGTGCATCTTCCAAAAGTTTCAAAATTTACCTGCCAGATTCAATTTACCTCCCAAAGGGACACTAATTGACTACAAGAGACTACGATCTCAAGATTTCCGTTTTATAGCTACTGTACTGAACAGATGGCTTTTAGCTAATAAACTAAATTAGGCAGGTCAACTTTGAAGGCATACTGAACAGATGGCTTTTAGCTAATAAACTTAATTAGGCAGGTGAACTTGGAAGGCATAATGTGATAGCTAACATCCTAGTGCATCTTCCAAAAGTTTCAAAATTTACCTGCCGGATTTAATTTACCTCCCACAGGGACACTAATTGAATACAGAACACTACGATCTCAAGATTTCCGTCTTATAGCTACTGTACTTAACAGATGGCTTTTAGCTAATAAACTAAATTAGGCAGGTACACTTTGAAGGCATAATGTGATAGCTAACATTCTAGTGCATGATCAAAAAGTTTCAAAATTTACCTGCCGGATTTAATTTACCTCCCACAGGGACACTAATTGAATACAGAACACTACGATCTTAAGATTTCCGTCTTATAGCTACTGTACTGAACAGACGGCTTTTAGCTAATAAACTAAATTAGGCAGGAGAACTTGGAAGGCATAATGTGATAGCTAACATCCTAGTGCATCTTCCAAAAGTTTCAAATTTTACCTGCCGGATTCAATTTACCTCCCAAAGGGACACTAATTGACTACAAGAGACTACGATCTCAAGATTTCCGTTTTATAGCTAGGCAGGTGAACTTTGAAGGCATAATATGATAACTTACATTTTAGTGCATCTTTCAATAGTTTCAAAATTTACCTGCCGGATTTAATTTACCTCCCACAGGGACGCTAATTGACTACAAGAGACTACGATCTCAAGATATCCGTCTTATAGCTACTGTACTGAACAGACGGCTTTTAGCTAATAAACTAAATTAGGCAGGAGAACTTGGAAGGCATAATGTGATAGCTAACATCCTAGTGCATCTTTCAATAGTTTCAAAATTTACCTGCCGGATTCAATTTACCTCCCAAAGGGACACTAATTGACTACAAGAGACTACGATCTCAAGATTTCCGTTTTATAGCTAGGCAGGTGAACTTTGAAGGCATAATATGATAACTTACATTCTAGTGCATCTTCCAAAAGTTTCAAAATATACATGCCGGATTTAATTTACCTCCCACAGGGACACTAATTGACTACAAGAGACCACGATCTCAAGATTTCCGTCTTATAGCTACTGTACTTAACAGATGGCTTTTAGCTAATAAACTAAATTAGGCAGGTGAACTTGGAAGGCATAATGTGATAGCAAACATCCTAGTGCATCTTCCAAAAGTTTCAAAATTTACCTACCGGATTTAATTTACCTCCCACTGTGATCATACTTGTCAGACAGTTCCCACGTCCTGCCTTCTCACAATTTGACCCCAGCCGTTTCTCATTCCAGACCACACATTCGTGGGAACGTTAACGCTGTGCTTTTATGAACGAATTTATATTCTTTCATCTTTCCCTCTCACTTGTCTTAGCTATATTGATACCACAAACTCCTAGAGAAGATGGACCCTGGCTATGTCCACCTTTTGCTTCTGTAGTGTAATCCTTCATGAACTGTTACAAGCCTTCCATAGTGCGACGGCTCGGCTCTACAGGTATCCCAGTGTTATATCCCAGTGTGACATCTTATCCGCCCTTGCAGCGATCCCTCAGCCCTACTACTTGCCATTGCTTGTATCTTTCAGAGGCGTTAACAAATGGTGTAACGTTAGTACCTACCAACAGGAGAGGGATTGCACATTGAACAAGAGGTATACGTGTGTTTGACTATTTCGTGTCTTTATAACGATGATGTTTTTATAGGTTCCGATCCCGGTGGTCTACTTGTCACTCCCGCAGCTGCCCCATCGTCATGTTTAATTGTTGCCAGCCTCGTTGTCTGGCGGTTGTTCTCATTGCCCTGCTTTCACCGCTGATCTGCTGCGGCTTTATCATGTTGGGACCTCTCAGCCTCATAACCGGGCCCTCCGTTATCTTCTTTCCCATCCCTACCCGACTCAACCCTCATAATGTTACTTGTATTAAACTAATCCCCACTCCCGATGCCTGGTTGCACGAGAGCTTGACTCGAGTTTTCTCATCTTCAGTACCCTGTGGCTGTTGTTATGCGTAACGAACCGCTGCTGTACTTGCATATGTCACATTGATCTCCGGTACTTTTGCTTTCGCACAGCTATTACCAAGGACATTACACATTCTTCCTTGACGAGAGAGTCTACCCAGTTACGAGGTGTCCTTCCGATGGCCTGCTCGTTCAGTGATCTCACCGCCTGTTTATACTTTTACAGCGACCCCCCTCGGGTCCTACCGGCATTGCTGTCTGAGAGATGTCTGTCTGCATGATTGTTTCCTCACCCACAGGTTTAGGCCTGGTGTTACCTGATATGGTCCGAGAAACGTTCTTCTCCCAGCCACAACTAGTCTGTCCTACCCTATCCCCTTCCCCCTCTTACCTTATACCCTTGATTTGTGTATGCACTGTACGTGACCTTGACTTGAGGTGTGCTCCCCCGGGTGGAGACACTTTAACCGGCGTGATGTAGTCCCCCGTGTGGACACACTCGCAGTTCACCATAGTTCCATCCCCCGTGCGGATGACTTTGGCGTTCTCCCAGCCCCTCCCCCCCTTCTCCCCCTATTATCCCATACCCTTGACATGTGCACGTACGTCACGTTGAGACACTGTACTGGTGTGAACGTAGTCCCCCCTGCGGACATTGTGGCGGTTGAGCTTGAAGTTTCACCGGAAGTGACGTCCCCCTGTGGACACGTGCACAGCCTCACCGTAGCTCCATTCCCATGCGGATGAGCTTGAAGTTTCACAGAAAGTGACATCTACTGTGGACACGATGCAGTTCCCAAGTGTAATCCGTCGTGAGGATGAACTTGAAGGTTGACCGGTAGTGGCACCTCTCTTTGGTCACATTCGCAGCTTCACTGTAGCTCTATTCCTGTGCGGATTAACTTGAAGTTTCACCGGAAGTGACTTCCCCCTGTGGACACATTGCAGTTCCCAAAGTGCAATTCCCTCTTGAGGATGAACTTGAAGTCTGACCGGAAGTGACTTCCCCCTGTAGACACGTTGTAGTTCCCAAATGTAATCCCTCGTGAGGATGAACTTGAAGTTTGACCGGTAGCGGCACCTCCATGTGGACACATTCGCAGCTTCACCGTAGCTCCATTCCTGTGCGGATTAACTTGAAGCTTCACCGGAAGTGACATCTACTGTAGACACGTTGTAGTTCCCAAAGTGCATTCCCTCGTGAGGACGAACTTGAAGTTCACCGGTAGCGCCACCTCCCTGTGGACACATGCACAGCCTCACCGTAGTTCCTTTTCCGTGCGGATGAACTTAAAGTTTCACCGGAAGTGACATCTACTGTAGACACGTTGCAGTTCCCAAAGTGCGATCCCTCTCGACTACGAACTTGAAGTTTGACCGGTGATACCAAACCTCTGTGGACACTTTCGCAGCTTCACCGTAGTTCCATCTCACTTGCGGATGAACTTGAACTTGAACTAGAAGTGACAATCATTGTAGACACGTTGCAGTTTCACAGAAGTCCAACTCCTCGTGAACTTGAAGTTTCGTTAAAAGTACCACCCCCTGTGCGCAGCCACTTGACGCCCAGTCGAGGTACATGTATGCCGTACGACTGTTTGACCTGGGACTGTTACCGTGCGGTTAAACGTTGATCGGTTCATCGCCCCTATCAGAACTGAATTGCTGCTGAGGAATGGCCAGCGAGTGTTCAGGCCTCGTAGCTCGTCTTGAACTATGCAAACAGAACATTGCCTCGAACGTTACTAATTAGTCGGTCCTTACAACTTTGATACATCAACAGTTCCAACTGGTGTCACACTTGTAAATATAATAACAGTTGCTTAGCCGTAGATGTCCCTACATGATGGGACCTTACACTTCCTACTCCCCCACTGTTGGGAATGACTATATGTACATGTATCCACTTCAACTTTTGAACATTACGTCAACCTTGTACACTAAGTTCATCTTATATTTAATAGGCAACAGCTTGTTCTCCGATCATCTTCCCTTCTCTCCTAGCCATGCCACAGCTCTGTTTTAACCCTTCTTCCGCCTACTATCCTTTTATTCGTGACGGTGAGCTCACTACCCTTATTGTCTGTATGTTGTCTGTGAAATAGACGGGAAACTTAGTTCTCTTCGGAGCTTGCGGAGAAGAGAAGTCACGTTTCCCGTCGGCTGAACAGACAAATCACATAACCCCTATCCTGACCCTAATGATTCCTCCCCTGTTGCCCTTTGACCCTTCGTTCTTACCCCCTGAAAACTCATTCGTGGCTCTTCCTTCAATCTGTACGGTCACATTCCCGCCCAACCCTCTCCATGACCTATCCCAGAACAGCTGGAGCCTGAGTACGTTATCATGTTACCTATGTTTAGTTCCTTTTGTTCCTGAGTGTTGACACATTCAACTCCCCTGTACAAGGTGGTTTTAAGTACACCTGATAATTTTCTCACTTGTTTATCACTCCGATAGTTTCTTAGACTGTAACTCAGATTTGTTACTCATCCAGTGCTTACGTTCTTGTTTTCGCTACTGTTCCGGCAATGACTTTTTTCAACCTCGATTGTGATGATGGGCTGCCTTATCGTGATTTGGTCGTTGAGGATTTACTTACGAGTCAGGATGCGTAAGACATCCACTGGTCAGAGCCTCGGTTTAACCGACCAGCCCGGTATTGGCTAAATGCCCCCTCTCATTGGGCTGCGGTACTGTGGCGGTAACGTGCGGTAGCTTGGAAATGGCTACCGCCACAGTGCCGTGCACAGACCTCAGCATACCGTCCTAGTGACGTCTCAGTGCCGTACCAGTGCCGGTCCACACCGCCGGCGTGCCGGTTGAA
This sequence comes from Branchiostoma lanceolatum, assembly GCF_035083965.1. Taxonomy (NCBI): domain Eukaryota; kingdom Metazoa; phylum Chordata; class Leptocardii; order Amphioxiformes; family Branchiostomatidae; genus Branchiostoma; species Branchiostoma lanceolatum. Next base: position 3,719,745 of record NC_089737.1, read on the forward strand.
ATGGCGATTTTTTTTTCAAAATTTGAAGAAAAAAAAAGGCAAGTGGCAAAGTGCCGCGTGCTCACCGGGAGCTTACCGGGAGCTCACCGCGCGCGCTATTGTGTGAAAGTGATATGTCAGTTTCAAGGTTATACGTATATTCTATAACATGTTACCTTTGTTGCACCAAGTGAAAATCCTTTTATCACTTGAAATCGATTTTTGATGCATTTTTAAAAATAATTTTGCATTGTATTTTTATCCATTGACAGCACTGCGATTTCTGATTAATTCAAAGCACTACCATCAACCTGCAATTGGTCCATTTCCCTAGCTATTAATCTGTTTAAGAGTTCGGTTAAACCAAACTTACTGCATTGTAGTAAGGTTGGGGATTGTAGCTGTAGCTACGTAGATTCCTCTGATATTTTCATTGGGATATTACTTAATCCCACTGAAAATTAGATCTCTGCATTGTACATTTATTCCAGTACGGAAGTTGATAGCCTAGTCACTCAGGAAAGAAATCGGACCACTCGTCTACATGCACTCGCCCTGCTCTTGTGCCATTCAAGAAATACAGTGATAAACTGAACTTGATATACCAGTTAGGCACTGTATTGCAAATTTTATGTTTCAATGTTTCGCCGTAAGGGATGAATTAGAAGAATTCCTATTGATCGTTGATAGTCAAACATAGTTCATTAGATACTCTCGCTAAGATTAAGTAATTTACCTACTAACAGGATTATTAAAAAAAACATACGACACTTCATCATTCGAAGAAGAAAATGACTGGGCTACTCACGCTCAGGACATATTATGTAGACATGTTTGGATTAGCCCCGCAGTTAACGTTGATACCAACCGTTTTGGACATACATTTAAAGAAAGTGTGAAACTCACGTTTCTCCCTGGCTGGAGGGAACCACTTAGAAACTTTAGTAAACTCCAAACATCTTATAAAATCAAAAGTTACTTTGGTAGGGAAGACTATTTCACATCAAATCATAATAAACCAATAAGCATAACTACACTGAGAATCAGCGCACGTTGTCTAGAAGTTGAAAAAGATCGACACCACAACACACCAGGCACTCACAGATTGTGTCCCACATGTAATGAAAATATTGAAGATGAATTTCAATTTTTAATGGCCATGGCCTGTCCCACTTATGGCAAAGAGACAGATGCGCTATTACAAAGTGTTACTACTAAGACAAACTTCAGCCTATCTGGTACACAGAACTAGAACGATATGTCCCATGCATTGTTGTCATGTCCACTCCTATACCACCTACATAAGTCAATTTCATTATACTTCATCCTAAAAGCGAGGGAAAAAATAATCCATACATGGCTTTATTGTAATTCATACACTGTTATCGATAATGTTTTGTACTTATAATTGTAGGATAGGTTAGCCTTACAGTATTGTTGATTTAGTGCCATATATTGTACCATATACGATTGTCGAACAATAAACTTCATTCAATAACTTGCTCATCTGGGCTTCAAACGCAAATGCGCCGCACGTCAGTGAGAGTGCAAATTAAAATTGGTGGAAGAAACGCAACGGTGCCGTAAAAGTCTGCCGTGGCAGTGCCGCCGCAGTGCCGGAGCCCAGTGAGAGGGGGCCTTAACAGACCAAGGTAAAGCGGTCGCCACCTCGCAGCATGATTTCTAAGTAAACAAGAGGACCCTGTATTATGATCATGTATAAGAATGAATATGGTATGGAAACAACGTGTGTAATACGAGAGTTGTTCTGTTTTTTTATTCGAGGAGCCAATAAATGCCCGACCGTATGTACTGAGTGACGGTGAGCTCACTACCCTAATTGTGTGTATGTTGTCTGTGAAATAGACGGGGAACTTAGTTCTCTTCGGAGCTTGCGGAGAAGAGAAGGAACATCGTCTTTTGCAACTAACGCTGTTCAGACAAGCGGGTTCTTTTGAGGCCTGCGCCAACACTTAATGCCATATAGCATCTAAATGTATTACGCTAGAACAACCAAACTTGGTCGACTTTTCTAAAAAATTCGTTTGCAACAATTTGAATTCAATGAAATAACTAATCAATGTTTTCATGTAGCTATGGCAACCGGTTTATGAGAGCCATATTTGGAAAAAAGTCGCTGATTTTGGATTTAACAATGTAATTCTAGGGCTGTCTTTTTTAACTGCACTTATTTTCTTATATCAATACCAACCAATGTAATTTATGATTTAACATTCATGATTAATGCATATTTGAATACGTCATCGGTCAAAATCAAAGATGGCGGAGGATATAATTAGTTTAGCTATAATTGGCTATTTCAACCTCAAATTTCATAATTACCATGTTTATTCAAACAGAAACAATCTTGATATAAACGTTTTGGTCCAATTTTATTGTGTTATTAGAGTCAATTCCAGATGACAGAGTGCGTGTTTGTTGCCTTTTGTTCTAACATTTGCAAAACCTTTGTAACAATTTAAGGGAAATAAGTGACTGTTTAGAACAATTTCCAACATTCATTTGATGTTCAAAATAGTTTCTGCTGTGTTCCAACATGTTAGACAAATGTCTAACATTGCACATGTTATTTGTATTATTTTCAAAACTGTTACAACATAGGTTGATCATTTGTTCCAACATGTTCCAACATTAGATCAACATGGTGTAACTGGGTCAGTGGGATGGGAACAGGGCAATTTACACATCCCTTCAAAGTATAGGGGATTAGGCCTAGGTGCCATGCATAGACACCTCAAGACAAAAGTCCAGACATGAAATCTAAAAATATACAGAGGCAGACAATAGAGTGCGATTAGCACCTACTTTTATGGGGGCAATAACCCAAATCTACCATTAAAAAAATGATACAAATTGTAGGAACATGTTCCAACAGTGAAACACTCACATAGATGTTTGAAAATTGTTCTAAATAAAGGGAAATTGGTGCAATTACTTTCAAAATAGTTCCAAAATATACAGATAAGTTCAAACATGTTCAAACTTTCATTCTTAATTGTTTGAACAATTTAGAACTATTTTGAGTGAATAGTCTTTTATCTAAAATTGTTTGAACTCATTAGCAATATTATCTGAAAACCCTCTCGGTGACATGGAATTGACTCTAGGTTATATAAAAAAATGCATTGAAAAAAGTTCAAGATGGCGGTACCAAGATGGCGGATTTCCCTAGTGTAACCTAATATGAATATAATTTTATGACGTCATTTTCACGTCGTGCCTGTTGCCATCTACAAATAACGTCTTTGGATATATTATGATTAATCATACAGAATTTCTATTTAAGTTTTATCGTGAAACTTTGAGTAATATGGAAATACCCAATTTGCTGGTTTTCGTCAATAAAATCACATAAATGACGTCATAATACGCGTATACGTCGCAACGTCATAAATCGTTACGTTCATTAAAAAAATCGCTTTTTTTCACGATTCTACAAAATCATATTTTGTACCTATGATTATAATTTCCCTTCTCATACATGTTATCAGATGATAAGTATCAAACAATAGGGAATATGAGTGCAGATTTTGCTGGGGTCAGTTTTGACCCCACTGGACCACGCGTAAACTCTTTAAAATAACTTAATCAACAATGAGCCAATCTCGGTAAAAACTTGTGAGAAGTTATAAGACACATATACAAACAAAATAATAGAAGGAATTTTGTTTTCGACTCGAAATGCCAAAATGGCACATGTTGATATACGCCTGGGGTCAGTTTTGACCCCATACTGTGGTTCGAGGGCTAAACAAACTTACATTGTTAAACGGGCTTCAGTCAAACTATTCCTTCCTATTCCTTAGTATTCACTCTCACTCATGACCCATGACCTCAGTGGTCGTAGGGGCGTCATGACAGCCAGCCGCAGTGATTCCTTAGTATTTTATACCGAAAATCAGACTACTCTGCCTTGATACATGATTGCCTCTGTAATGCTCCATGAGACATTTTATCAATGAATTATAAATTGTATTAGTTGAAATACATCGTCATGTCCAAGCAAGCTTGATGGTCTACGTATCCAACCCATGCCTAAGTAAATGCCTTATTTTGCTAATATAAAGCTGTAAACTATTCACAATAAATAAAAGGAGCACTGCAGCTGTATTGATTTCTTCTTGCGGCCTTTCAGTATTTCATGTAACACTTTAAATTCAAATTCTTCAGGTTTACTCTGAGCTCTTTTAAGAGCTCTTGTATAGTAAAAGCTAGATAATTAAGCTATCCATGTTTGCTTCTAATTCAGATTGGTTCAGACCGGGAAATAGGCTACCCATATAACCTTGGGCAAATGATGATGTATAGTTTTTTAGAAGACCATTAAAATGCAGATTTTTACTATTAGATTATTTCAATTGGTGTCTTGCAAGAAATAAGCCATATCATGTTGTGATCTCCCTTAAATGCAGTAAACCAAATATTCATATCATATCATTTAAACACCCCACCCCACAGTTCCTGCCACTTCCCCATAAAATGATGTAATAGGAAGCTTAGCTTAAATTGAAACTTCGTTCTACTCTAAAGATACAAAATAGTTTTCCGGTTTTTTTTAATAAACTTTAAGAGGATTACTTACCATAGACTTACGTTGCTTTGATCTGCCTCAATAAGTCTCTTTAAGCTGCTTAAAACATTTAAGTTTTGAGTGGATATCAAACATTTTGATCCCACCTGATATATCATTGGAGGATGATATTTGCATGTCATTATGTCAGGCTTGCCGGTCCAAAGTGTCGCAAAGTATAATTTCTGAACTTTCTTTAATACCCAGGGGTAGGGGTGGAATTGTACACATTTTATACATGACTTGAGACAGGGCCTTTCGTATTACACAACATTTCCATACAATTCTAATTTAAGCGTCTGTCCCCTTCGAAGCAGGTTTTCTATTTTCTTTACACGCTGATCCCATTTGAAAGACTCAAATGTGTGTTTTGACAAACTGAAATAAAAATCAAGAGCTTCTAAGGCATAACGAAGGATTTACCCCTTTGTCCTCAGAATAACCCAACCTACATCCTGTCTTCACATTTCCTTCTTGTAGGTTTAAAGTAGTTTCTGCAATTTTGACTACTATGCTTTGAGCATTAGTGACAGAGACGTCATATCACATGATGAGTGTTGTATCTTCGAAAACTTTTCTGATTTTAATGTATTTTCATGTACCTTTTGTTAAATCAGTCTGTCAACTTTTCCATTCCAAGGTGTCCACAACTGAATAAGAGAGCTGAAAGTGGACAGCCTTGCCAGATACCGAGTTACAACTTTAAAGAGGGTGAAATCCAGTTTGATATACAGCCTTGTTTATCCGTATAGATCATTTCATCAGATACATCGGATATTGTTTAGTGACTTTGTTCCCATCCCGAATTTCACTAAGCTATTTTTACATAAAGTCTTTTTCAAAATCCAGGCAAATGGCTACCTCGGGGATGTTTTAAAGTTTGCACTTATTACAGGGAAATTCTTACCTATAAATCTAGACTTAACTTCCTTGGTCGTGTGGATAATTCTTGTGTGATCTCATTGTATTCTTTTTTCCAGGGCAGTAGCCAACAGTTCATATTCAGAGTGATAAGAATGTTGATTTGTATTCACTTGACGAAATTATTCCTGTCCCGACTCCTTTCTTAAAAAGATATAAGTACTGCTCTAGTTTGTGAATGAGACATGTCTTCCTTCTCAGTTGATGCTTTATTTAAGACCGCTTACCCAATGCTATCCCAAAAGGTTATAGATAAAACTAAGCCGACAGTTAATCAGTTACTAATCTAAAAGTTAATCGACATCATTGAAACATTGTTTGTTACTTGCCATGTTTTGTTTCATTACAAAGAGAGTTTTCAACTGGATAAGGATTTTTGTTTGTGGCTTTACAGCTTACAGCTGCCATTTTCTCATAATTATTTCTGTCCTGTCGTCCCTCGTTAACGCTAGTTTACACACCTTGATTAAAATTACAGCTCGCGGTGTCTACCGAAAAGCTTACGATTAAGTCAACTGTTATCTAATGTGTAAGACCTGCCCCCATCGCCATTTATTTATTTCATGACTGCGTGCTATACAGACAACTATTGTCGTATCGGTAGTCGGTTTCATGGTGACCTTTGATTCCTGTAGTGATGACCTTCATTTTTAGTCGAAATGTTATGACAAATATACTGGACTTTCAGATATTTTACTTCAAGATGTTGATATACATTCTTGGCCGTCGAAGAGTTCCATTGTCCATAGCAAAAGAACACCAGAACGATTGTTGCCTTCGGCAAAGTATACGGACTACGTCAAAGCACCGGCAAACTTTATTTAATCTTATGACAGCTGCAGCCCCCCCCCCCCCCCTCTTCTGTTTCGGCAAGTGAGTGGTGGTGGTGATCGATTGGAGGGACAAACATGTCTCCAAAGCCTCGGTATCTCCAAAAATACCGAAGTCTTCACCCATCCCAGTATGAAGTAAGGAGCTATGACATTTGGCATGCTCCACAGAGCTACTGTTAGAGATCCAACAGGCCCTCGGTAATTCTAGCACATTAGAAAAAGTAACCAACAACACTATTTATCCTTTGTATAGAATTAATCATAATTTGAACATTAAATTGTTTGAACGAATTCATCACGGAAATTTATGTGAATATGGCCAAGGGTTTTATGCTCGATCTGCCGCTGATTACAACGTGTTCAAAAGTTAGGAATGATATTTACGTTCCTTTGAGACAAGACGTAAGGGCACCCATATACCCAGCGATGACTTGCCTAGCAAAGTATATGCGTCTCCTTGCGAAATAAAATGGCACTCTGTGGCCATATGGAAGATAATACAAAGACCATAACAAAGCTAGCATATAGAGGTTGAATTAATTGTGTGCGAAGGCAAGGAAAATACATTATGTTGATAAGATTCACGTTTTGAAGAAAGAGAATCCAGCCAGGTGGCACATGTGTCTACGTAACATACTAAATTTTCGGCGTGGCTTGTCAGTGGTTGTTTCTAGCAGTTCGCCTCTAACTGACAAAGAAGTCGCTGTTATGATCAATCGCCACTTTTCAGACATTGTTAACCAACTCCCATGTCTAGATTTTGAATCGTGGCTATCTTATCTGCCTTCTCTTTCCACACCACCGCTTATTCATATGAAGTTTACGAAATGTTGAAACGCCTTTACGCCAGGGAAAGTTGTGGTCTAGATAATATTTCCCCGAAAATCGTCAACACATTTGCTGTTGAATTAAGTGAGATTCTTGCCCATAGCTTCAACTGCTCATTGGAGGAGAGACGTGTTCCCAAAAATGGAAAGAAGCTGTTATTTCTCCAATTCCAAAGAAAAGTCCCGCATCAGTTGAAAATCTACGGCCTATATCACTTGCATCTGTCTTTATAAAAACGTTCGAATCTTTTGTTACAAAATGGGTTCTGCAAGACATAAACGAAGTTCTGTACCAATATGGCAGTAGACTGGGGCGCTCATCTGTCCACTACTTGATTTGTATGATCGATTCTATTCTCCGTGGCGCTGAAACCCCGAAAAGTATTCAGACTGTTATGTTAACTGACTTTAGTAAAGCCTTTGATATAATAGATCATACTCTTTTAATCCGTAAACTGTTAACTTGTGGTGTACGTACTTCTATTTTACCATGGACTTGTAGTTTTTTCAATGACCGTACACATGACCTGAACTGAACTGAACACATGCAGTGTGTCCAGTACCAAGGCGTAAAGTCGGTTGGGAGAAAATTGCATCAGGAGTCCCACAGGGAAACAAATTAGGTCCTGACTTCTTTTTAGTGTATGTTGATGATGCGATGCAATTTTTTCTGAACGGATGGAAATATGTTAATGATTTGAAGTTAAAATAAAGTAGATTATCCAGCGAGCAAAGTTCAATGCAGACATCAATTAACCAACTAGATACATGGTCATCCAAAAATTGCATGTCGTTGAACAAGATAAGTGAAAAGTGATTTGTATTTCCTTAATGAAGGATCCTCTCCCTCCCCTGTAATGTTACTGAGTGGAAAAGTTATTGAGTTCACGGAGGATACTTGTATCTTAGGTGTCTGATTTCTGCTGATATGAAATGGGGAAAACATGTCAATGCAATCATCAAAAAAGCAAGCTCCCGCCTTTTCTGGCTTAAGAAACTAAAACGCTGTTGTGTCTGCTATATGTTCGCCCAACTCTAGAATATGCAGCCCCAGTATGGCACTCAGGTTTAACCACTCTACAATCCCACCAGCTTGAACGTATCCAAAAGCGCGCCCTTAGAATAATTCTTGGATCCAGTTACATTTTCTATACTTATGTACAAAGTACATATTTGACTTAATATGTACTTTCAACTTATTTTTGGCAGAAAGAAGAGAGACCCTATGTCTCAAATTCGCTAAGTCCCTATTGAATTCAAAAACATTTCGACCCTGGCTACCTCCAACTCGTGAAACAATCCACAATAAAGGCTTTAAGGGGAGGTTACAGCTTACCATTCCTTTCACAACAACAGACAGATACAAACGTAGTGCTATTCCATTCATAACCCAACTATTGAACACCAATTTGTAAGGTGTAATCTGTTATACATGCTACTCATGGTTGTACATTTTGTCTTTTGTATATATTTTCCGATTGTTTGAGTGTGCCCTTTTGTACCTTTATGTACTTAGTTTTAAGACTGCGTAATTCAGCCGGTTTACCTTAAAGAAGGTAACATCGGCTGCAATGCTGTTTTAATTTTGTATGTGTCAATTCCTAAGTAAAACATTTATATTATTAAACTGGAATAATAATCATACCACGGTTACATATTTTTTGTACATTTCTTCTTTTTCGGTGAGTTTATTTTTTATTAAATAGTCCTAATTGATAATGCAAATGAAACCATCTGTGACATTAGACGTAACTACCCGTTAGTGTCCTGGACAATTTCCTAACATATGGAAATATTGAACTGCTTAAACACGGACAGCTACACACACCAGGGACAAGAGAAACTCACAATACTTGCATTTTACTGTTTTGATTTAACTGTTTTGATTTTGGGACGACGTTGCACTGTTGTATTCTATTACGCGTTTAAGGATCTGTATTTCTTGATTTGATTGTAGACCTGTCCTAAATTACCATGACATACAACCCAAACCTTCAACTATAATGAATGTAAATGACCTACCTTCTTCTGAAGCATTGTGATCGTCCATTCCATCTGCACTTAAATCCAGTGTTCCAACATAGTGTGTTTGTCATAGAACTCATTCTCGACTAATCATGTTAATTCGCTTGGTGATATGTGGCATCTAGCGCCAATCTCTACTGGTTTTCTAACATGTAGACCACATCGGTACACACTTCAAGTCTGGTAGACTATACCCGACTTGTGGGAGGGGCTGTTGTAGACCCGGACTGTCTTTCAAGGTTTCAAATGACTGATTGTGGAATAAAAAACCCTCTCCACGCATGATCTAAGTTATAATGAAGCTTCCCGGAATCACAAAATCAAAGATGCTCAAGATCCACCCGCACGATAACCTGGTAACCAGTCCTATCGTGGGCTTGTCCGGGATTAGGCCGGGCCACCTGTGTTGTCCTCCCGCCGTGTTCAATTTACACGCTGCGGTGAGTTTTGTTCTCTGGCCTTCCTGCACTGTCCTTGGGAACCATCCGTCACGCAGACCACAAAAACCGGTATTTTAGGTCAAAAGGTCCCAACCGTCGCCAGGAGAATTACCCACACCTAAACTAGTATATCAAGATCTACTTCGTAACTTGATCACTGCTTAAGTATCGCATGTGGCAACCAATAATATTAGTGTATATCTATAAAGTGTATTTCACATGTCAGGAAAACGTTACAAATGAATATATATATATATATATATATATATATATATATATATATATATATATATATATATATATCGATAATTCGTGCCGCATATAAAAAAATGTATACCTTGTGCATTCGGCTTTTTGTAATGAAACTTTTCCCTTTTTGTCAACACTTGCCCACATACAAAATTCCAAAACAATCTATCAAGTTTCTTGAGAAATGTTATTAACAACAAAACCGAAAACAAACGCTTATTGCTTGTTCGGGGATACGCTGGGAGCAAGACTGGTTTAGGAACGACTCCTGGTGGAATATGTACAGGCTGCAGTATATGAAGGCATGGTGAATTGTTCACTTGGTAACTTGTGCAGCATATGATGATAAAGCTTTTGTCTTTCTATTTTCAGATGAAAGGTTTTCCTAACTAAAATGTCACAGTATGTGACTTAAGATGATCTCAAAGCATATGTCAAGTCAAAGTTTATTGCACAATTGCATCAGGTACAATGTACGGCAAATTACATGGAATATTAACAACTACGGACTACTACACTAGTGTACTAATCTAACATCATTACTCGATACATAAGATAATGGAATGATATATTTCACATTGTGGCACGGCTTCTCTTTTGCATAGCATTATATTTGAATTGGCCTAGGTAGACAGATACAGAGTCAGGACATGACAGACGTACATTAAATATTTCTCTACTTGTTCCAGGTAGTGTTATTTTCTTCTTACATGTAATCATCAGTCTTTTCCTTTCTTCATTATAAGACGGACATATCATAAGGAAATGGTATTCATCTTCAATATTTTCTTTGCAGGTGGGACACATTCTCTTTTCGGCTGGTATATTTTTGTGACGACCCTTTTCACTTTCTAAGCAATGCGCACCAATTCTCAGTGTTGTTATGCAATTTGTAAAGGATTTGTTTTGAACTACCAAAAGATAATTCTCCAGAGCGAAGGTTGTCTTAACTTTTGAATATGTTCCAAGTTTTCTAAAACTCCTAATGTTTTGTCTCCAGTTGGAAAGAAATGTGTCCTTTAGACGTTCCTTAAACATGATACCAAAATAGTTGGCGTTGACATTAGGGTTTAGCCAAATATTTTGGAAACCATGTCTTGACAGTATATCTTGTACATCGGCACTCCAGTCGTGTTCTTGTATAACAGCAGTGTCGTATGCTTTTTAAACAATTCTTTCGTTAGACATATTATATAATCTTAGCCAATATTTGATCAGTCGTGTTCGAGTGTCTATATACAGTGGAAACAAACCCAACTCTCCTATTACAGCAGCATTAACAGAACTTCTAGGAACACGAAGCAATATCTTACAGTAGTTAAGCAATACATGTTCTAAATCGGAAATCTCATAAGAAACAGTAGGTTGTTCTAATGCTTCTTTTGATTTCTCAATACGTTTGATTGATATACAACATTCAGCTAATCAGTATATTTCCTAAATCGAACAAGAACAGGACGGATTGTTGATATATCAGTTTTCTTTCCAACACGGGTAGCCCTTAGTATACTAGTATTTACATCTGGTCCCAGTATCGGGGAAAGGATGTTATATACTTGTTCTCTAATATTTTCATTCGGATATTCCTTTATTCCTTTGAAGATGAGCTCTTTTTCTTTAGCGTTTGTTCCCAGAATTTCCCCGCAATAGAGCAAAATCGGCTTGACAAGATTATTGAATAAATCTAGAGCGAGATAAATTGACGGATTATGATTTGATGCCAGCAATGCTTTAAGTTTAAAAGAGGCCCGTAGTGCTTTAACTCTAAGTTGTCTATTGGCACGATGGAATGATCCTGATGGTGTGATGTCTACTCCTAAGTATGTGTAACAGTTTGAGAAGTTTATAGTTTGTCCTTGTGATTGAAAGGGAGAGCGTTTATTGTCACTAGTTCGCCCAGCTTTGGAAAGTATCATAACTTTGTTTTTTTCCTCTATTAATAGATAGTTTCCAAGTGGAACAAAATGTATCTAGTCTTTCTAGACATTGTTCAGACCTGCTTCTGATTGTAAAACGAGCACAAGGTCATCTGCCCAGAGGAGACTACTTATGGGAGTATCTTTTAAGGTTATAGGGTCGCATAATGGTGATGTTAATGTAGCTGGAAGGTCATTTATTAACAGATTAAAAAGGAGTGGGCTCAGATTGCAACCTTGACGTACACCACAAGATGATTTGAAGTCCATGGGAGGGATGTCTTCACACAATATTCTATATCATTGTACATTGATTGTAGAATTTTGAAGAAATTTCCACCAATACCTGAGGATAAGACGTTGTAGAATAAACCATTTCTCCACACAGAATCAAAGGCTTTTCTGAAGTCCACAAAACATGTGTATAATTTTCTTCCGGGTACAAATAGCTGTTTATATATAAGAGTTTTCAGCACAAAGGTGTTATCACTGGTCCGAAAGTCCTTTCGAAATCCAGACTGAAAGGGGGACAAAACATTGTTGTTTTCTAAAAGTCGCTGTAAACGGTTGCTCAGTATTAGTGTGAATAATTTGCCGACACAGCTAGAAATGGCAATTCCTCTATAGTTTGACGGGTTCGATACATTGCCACTCTTATGTATTGGTACGAGAATGCTCTGGCTCCATTGATGTGGGAAATTTCCACCAGAGTTAAGAACTATATTAAAGAGTTTCCGTAATGGTTGTATAAGTTGTGTATTGCTATATTTCAACATTTCATTGAAGACAGAATCTGTTACACATGCTTTGCTACATTTCAGTTTACCTAGCCCCTCTATAATTTCCTCAACTGAAAGATCGGAGTCCATAGGTTTTCCTGTTAGTTTCTCTAGATTGTGGATAATGTTGTCTGTAATATTGTCTGTGGGTTTGATATTTACAGAATGTGTATCAGTGTTTTTGTTTGTCTTCTTGAAAAGTTCAGGATTCACCTGGGAAACATTTTTATCAGATTCGTAACTTTCAACGAGGTCATTTACATTTTTGAAGTGAGTTCTCCATTCTTCGGGGCCAATGTTATCATCCATGATACGTTGATGAAGGTTAGACATCCAGGTAATAAGATACGCCAAAATATATTACTCAAGCAACTGGATAAGTACCACCATCTAAAACACAACCAGGGACACTCATTCAATTTCGAATCCACGGACATCCTAGATCGTGAAGAACGCTGGTTCGAACGGGGAATTAGAGAAGCAATATATGAGAGGATGTACAACCCCGCCCTCAACAGGAAAGGGGGTCTACGCGTTCAACTTTCAGGCACCTGGGATAATGCACTGCCCACCACCCCCCACCCCCGGACAAGCAACATTTAGTTACTGTACTAGAACAACAGTAGCTAATTGAACTATTGGCATAAACTTTGTCTTGAATTAATCTTCTTTTTGAAGACTACTTCAAGACATCCTAAATTGTCTTTACGTCATTAACATATCTATTCAGAGTTTTGGTATAAAACCTGGTGTTCTCAGTCCTATCGTTAGTCACTGACGAAAGACAGTGGATACTGTCTGAAACGTCTGACTATCTTATCCAGTTGCTTCAGTAATATATTTTGGCGGTATCATCCATGTCCTGTTTATAACATTCAACCTGCTTTTGTAGCTTCAACTCCCTCCAGAACTTGTGTGGATTTTTTTTTACTGAGCTTGCGTAGCTTGTGCCATTTCCTTTCGTTGAAAAGTCGCTTTTCTGTTTTGATTTTCTTCTTGTAAATTTTTAGATTGCAGAAATATGCTTGGCGAATATTGAGTCTCCATGGACATAAGCAAACAATGGTCTGAAAACACAAATAGATCATTCACTTTCAAATATTGGACTTTGGGGAGAATTTCCGAACTAACAATGAAGTAATCAACCACGCTAGATCCATTGTACTTGTGGCAGGTAAATTTACCTGATAGGTCTCCTGGAACTCGGCCATTTAGGATAATCATGTTGGCTGCTGAACAAAGATCAATTAGATTATTACCATATTTATTCACCCCTTTGTCAAAGCTCGACCTGTGAGGCATGTCTTCTTTTATATCAATGAAATCGTGGTTCAGACAATCGTCTTGAATTACTGTCTCCTGCAGGGACGCTGTTCTGGCGTTTAAATCACCTAGCAGTACTCTGAGTACCTCTGAGCCGCAGAACACAGTGAATCATCATCAGTACTCTGTTGGGTTAAGGCAGCCCAGTCTCGAAAATTCATGTTCGTGTTCGGCCACGTGCCTGGCCAGCGGCGCGGCCGAACTCGAACCATGTTCCGACTGTTCCAGTACGGAGCAGTTTGGGCGCAAGGTCCATTACAGTACCCAATTGTATATCACACAAAACATGGATTTTACTTCATCTCAGGTGTAATTATAAGTACAGACTTGTTTTATGGAGTTCGACCGGAATGGTCGTTACGTCACAGGTGTTGGATTTCGCGGGAGACAACGAGCTGCTTGTGTGGGACCGGGTTATGACTTTTACGGCTTTACGTCCAGCTCAGAACAACAGAATTCATCTTTGGAATAATCACATATTACTAATTATAGCTTTCTTATCAAAATTGTCCAAGGCTATTTTGCATAGATTTAATTTTTTTTTTTAACTGGGGCGAATTTTTAATAAAAAAACGACCAAAAAAAGCTGTTTCCGATGTTTTGGGGCCAAAACGCTGTAATCGTCATTTTAAACAAAATAGCCTCGGACAAAAATAATTTGTATGGGGTTAGCTCTTTCTTGTAAAATATTATGATGAAAGGTGGTGTTACCGCCTGGGCGTGTAAGCCGATACAATACACAGATTTTTTTAACCAAAATGTGTATTTCTAACCCAAAATCTAGCAGTAGAAAAACTTAAGTCACCTTTATTCAATATGTTTTAGGTAGTTCTAAAACTTTGTCAAGTTTCATCGTAGTGCGACAAGACTAACGATAGTTACAGTACATAATCATTTATGTATGGAATAATACTTCCTGGGCCGCCTTAACCCAACAGAGTATTATATTTCCTTGATTGGAGAAATTACATATGTCTTCTTGTAGGATATCAAAGAGGGAAATATTTTTCGTCTCTTGGGACGATGAAATTTCCGGTGAGAAGTACACACACCCGACAAACAGATCCTGCTCTAGGCCAAAGAATGCCCTGTCTAACTTACACCAGAGAAAATCTGGATGTCTTGATGGAAGTTTTGTAAGGCCTTTTATAAATTTGTTTCTAAACATTATAACTACCCTGCCTGAATTCCTTTTGGCGGTCTTTTCTAGGTCTCTATCACTTCTAAAATGATTAAAGGATTCTACTCTGCATTTTTCGCCTGGCTTAAGCCAAGTCTGTTAAAGACAAACAAAATAATATTCTTCTAAGCTAGACACAAACTCTTCATCGTGACATTTCCTGCGAAGGCCAACTTAAACGTTCCAAGAGCAGAACTTAAGCGATCTTTTGGGGTTGACATTCTCTGATCAAGACCGGTGAGTGAGGGAAATCAGAGGTATCAAAATATCAAGAGCTTTGCTACATGTGCGCAGAGTAAGACTATACAAGTTAACATATGTACAAATAGAAGAGCTACATCACAAGTAGGCTTGCCTTACATGCTTAATGGTACATTTACATACTAAACAAGGCAAAATCATTAGATTGAATGATAAGACGGAACTTTGTCACCTGAGTGAATACTTGAGTAATACTGTTCGTTATCCATCCGACGTTAGTCACCATTTAATGTTTCATCAGCGTCTCCACAGTTGTTGGGTTTGAAGATAGCCGAGTTTCTCTTCAGTAATGAAAATAAGTATGTGGCCTATAGATATGTGTATCGTTAAATACACTACAACAAGAAAAAGTAGGCCACGCAAAATATTCTATAAACAGCCATCGCGTGCTTCATGTTACTAGACTCGAATGTTCTACGTCAGGCCCTAACATCGCACGTTTTTTACGCGCTCGAACTCACAACGCTCCATCGCTGGTTACTAAAGAATCGTCGGGTTTTAATGAATTAATTTTGAACACATTCATCTAAAGAACATGTGTATGAACCTGTGAACCGTTACGCTCTCGCCGAGGACGGCTCGATGAAAACTCGTGGGCGGGTGTAAGGGTGGACAAAATAGAGCTCTAGGTTTATACGATTGGAGCGCAGTAACTGTTATGATTTGGAGCAAGCTGAAACAACATCTGTTTGTAATATTGTTCTCCATTCCCAACACTGTAATCAGTTAGTTAATGTGGTGCCATCATTGTCAACTATGTGTGAGCTTTTGATGAAGTGAAGTATAAAGAGGTGTGATCCTTTGATGAGCAGTAACAGGAACATGAAATAGCAGTGTCGTGCAGTGTGTCAGTCTAGACCATGTCTAGTCGTTCGTCTGGAGAGACAGAATAAAGAGCCAGGGTTGTGGAGTTGAAGACAGTTGAAGACAGTTGAAGCCAGAGACGAGTCTGAGCGAGAGTACGAGTGTGTCCCAACTTCACGACTCCCGTGCGCGTGTGTACGACAATGCTGTGTCCTGTGTGTGTTCCTTAGCCTTGTAGCAAGTTCCTCGACAGCATTCCAAAAGAACAGGGCCGAAACATCGCCCCTTCTTACATTTGGCGACGAGGATGGGATGCTGCTCAACCACCATCTAGAGGGACGCTGCAGGACGAAGACATGCCGGGACCAGGGGCCATGGTGGAGGCCGCGCACGGGAGGGCAAGACGATCGGTGCGACGCCAGTGACCAGGAGACCCGGGCAGGCGGCCATGATGCGAGGAGGCCGCACTGCATGAAGCGTGCTAGATCAGGAGCCAAGGAAGAGACAAGACGGATATGGGCGAGGACTGGACGAAAACAGCAGGGCCCCGACTGTAAGTGTGGGAAGAATGAACGTATGCCATGTACAGTCCATCCGACCGTCTGTGTCAGAGTCTTGTTAGCAGAAGTTCTTTGGGGAAAGTTGTAGTTGGTTTTAGTTTTGTTCAGTTCTGTTAGGCAGGAGCTAGGACGGCTGGCGATGTGGTCTCCGTGGAAACCCAGACGATCGGGGGGCGGACTTCTGTCCGTCAGGAGATCGCATTTGCCTGGGTGTAGATTGTTTTCAGTTGTACAAGGACATTATATTTCTTGTTGTTTTGTTGTTCGTAGATCATTTGTCGCTAACACAGTTCTGAGTAGTAATGTTTTGTGGCTAAAGTTTGGAAAAAAATATGGTGTGGGTTTGGGAGATTTTGAAGTTTGAACTTTGATGTGTTTCGAAGGTTTTGATGTTCCAAAATTGAAGCGGGGTTAGAATTTTGGAAAGTGTGTTTGTTTTGGGAAAATCTAATATCATAAGAACTTGTCAGTTAGCATGGTACCACATGGTTTCTTTGAAGAATAGTTACGAAAGCAAAAGCATTTCACAGTTGGGAAGTATTTCAGAGGCATTGTCTGTGTTAGTCGGAGAAGTTGTTGATATGTCTAGGAGGACGGTCGGTTGTGTGTACGTGTGTGGTATGTTCGTTCCCTATGGCTGATCCCTGCATTGGCCACACTGGGCACAAGAGTGTTGGCGAGAAGATGTCCATGGCATCCGTTAACCATGTCCAACCAGGGCGGAGCCGAGCCAGTCTTATTCCACATCGGGATGCCTGAAACAGCACCCCGACTCGCCGAAGCAACTTCTCCAGGAAGGCGGTGATCGGGGCTGGACCAGCAGGAGACTAGGGGAGGGCGTCCGTGGCCGTGCAACAAAGGGACGGGGAGGGTACAACACGACACGTGGAGCTGAGAGGAGGGAGGACTCCGAGGAGGCCGGTGAAGTGCAGTCGACACCCGTGAGAGATGCCGGGGTCGTCATGTGCTGAGTAGAGCTGTGAGAGCTGTGAGAAACCAGAGATGGCCGAACTATAGACTTTGATGAATTCACTGACTGTCCCAGACACATGTCCTCTGCTAGAAAATCTGTTCATAACCAGAGATGGCCGAACTATAGACTTTGATGAATTCACTCACTGTCCCAGACACATGTCTTCTGCTAGAAAATCTGTTCATAACCAGAGATGGCCGAACTATAGACTTTGATGAATTGATAATTTGATAAATTTTGATAATTTGATAATTTGATAAATTTTGAAAGAACCGGGCCATAACATCGCTCTTCTTACACATACTTGGAACAAAATGTATTCATACTGTTCATGAGCCCTTCACGCTTCGCATTACAAGCAGAAAACGCTGTAAGACGTTTTAGCGAATGTACGCTCTGATATAGTGCTACGCCAGATAGTGTGCCTAATTTAGCACGCTTCCGTAATTTTACTCTCTTTAGAAGTTTGTCGGTTTTCTACTGAACAAACACTTAAAGACCAATTTTTTTGTGTTTTATGAAGTTATATTTCTTGTGCGTATGGTGGTTGTGTATCTGCTTGGCACAGGTCGTGTATTTAGGGGCCGGGCCGTCTAGCTACGCAGCGCTACCATCATTATTGTCAAAATACTATTTTTCGACAAAACAAGATGTTAGGGCGCGTGCGATGTAGGGCGCGTGCGATGTTAGGGCGCGTGCGATGTTAGGGCGCGTGCGATGTTAGGGCGCGTGCGATGTTAGGGCGCGTGCGATGTTAGGGCGCGTGCGATGTTAGGGCGCGTGCGATGTTAGGGCGCGTGCGATGTTAGGGCGCGTGCGATGTTAGGGCGCGTGCGATGTTAGGGCGCGTGCGATGTTAGGGCGCGTGCGATGTTAGGGCGCGTGCGATGTTAGGGCGCGTGCGATGTTAGGGCGCGTGCGATGTTAGGGTGCGTGCGATGTTAGGGCGCGTGCGATGTTAGGGAGCTTGCGATGTTACGGAGCGTGCGATGTTCGGGCGCGTGCGATGTTAGGGCGCGTGCGATGTTAGGTCGCGTGCGATGTTAGGGCGCCCCCCCCCCCCCCCCGTTATAGCATTGCTTTTCTTTCTTAAACTTAGTATTTCTCAAGTATAGGGGTTTCCTTCTTACTCGGGAGTGTGTGGATATGATTACTTTTTAGTCCGACTCCTGACCAGGCTTGTTAGAACGTGATGTCCCTTCTTCCTGACTATGACTCACGGATCTATACCAAACGTTACTTGTGTGACGTGTGCGGGTTCAAAACAGTGAGCGCAAGCAGTTTCTCGTGGGTCCCTGTTTGTGAACGAAAGTCGCTGACTTCCTTCACCGTGGCGCGATGTGCCACAAATACACACAACCGATTGTCATAATGTCTGAATAGAAAACACGCAGTAACCTAAATGTTTTCCCAAGAAGGTTAACCTCCTTGCTTGGTGTTTCCAAGTTTACTAACGCTTAAGTGGTGAGTGGAAGAATCGCAGTATCTAATTCATAGCAAATGTTGCAGTTACACCCCGCAAAATACCGGCCTTTGCGCAACGGGTTCGCGGGAGCTACATCCTGACATTCGCTGTGACGCGATGTGCCAGGCCTTTTGAGTATAGCGGGCCGCTACGCTGTGGGCCAAAAAAAAACTGACGCTGTAAATAGCCCGCTATGCTGTCTTTTCACCCAGCGTAGCGGCGAAAAAAGACAAAACTAAAGTTCCACGAACACATTATCTTCGCCAAATACTCAAGGCTTATAATGGAGAGTGATTAATATTTACATGCTTATCACCCCCAGCAAATTGGATCATACACCATACTGTTTGAAAGTTACGATTTGGGGAGAATGAGGCCAGTGTAGATAGGGATAAAAATCATTTGGTGGTACAGGACTAGTATATATGTATAGTGTGCTGATATATGTTATAACTGGTCATCAAAAATATTGAAAGTTATGATTAAATGGTACAGTCAGTATATATGAATAAAATAAATCTTTACTCCATATCATACACATTTTGCAAGACATACATGTGACTTGTTCATACGGTGCTAGGTAATACCTAGTAGTTGTGCAGTTTTGGTGCAGTGTACTCTCTGAGCAGAGGAGTGCTGGTTTTTGACATGTTTTTGGGTGCTTTTGTCAGGCTTTCTATTTTGTCCCCTTTCCGTTATGTCTCCAACCGTGTGTTGGACACAAATGGCTAAACTAAACACGTTAAAAACCAACCGGACCCAATCATCTGCTTGGAGTGTAGTAAGACTGTCCCAACTGTTTATTTATGTGCCCAATTTGTTTATTTATACTTTTAGGCAAGGCCCTCTGTTGACCTGTTTCGGGACCACTGTCACATGGCCCATTGTGAAATATACTTGGATTTACAAACTATCCTTACTAATTATGCAGATTAGCTCCTGATTTGCAAAATAAGTCATTGATTGTGTAAAACACCATCTGAGCCCTCTACATATTACCAAACTTCACGACGATCTGTCGACCCCTTCTAAAGTAAATCATGTCCGAAGTTCAAAACAAAAACACCCACTGCAGTTCCAAATAAGACGCTAGGGGGCCCAAACTTACACAACTTAATTCCTGTGGCGTGAGCTATCTACCACACAAAAAGCATGACCATAGCACTTTCAGAAAATATGCTCTAAAATTTTAAGCTCCGCTGCAGGACCCTATGTACCCGCTAGAAGGCCAATTACCGAACTTGACCTTCCTTCTTATAAACCCTACCCATGCACTAAATATCATACAGATCCATCAACAGCTTCTTGAGTTATGTTGTCCACAACATACACATACAAACACACAAAAATTAAAAGTCCGCTGCAGTACTGTTGAAAAACGCAAGGTAAACCATTTTCGAACTTGACCTTTCTTTGTACAACTACTACACACCTACCCAAAATCATAAAGATTCATCAAAGGTTTCTTGAGTTATGCTCTTGACATACATACAGACCCACCAAATAGCTGGCTGAACCAAAAAAACATAATCTTCCCCGAGTACTCGGCGAAGATAACTATCTTAGAAAACATGCAAAGGCACGCGCCAAACACGCGCCTCCGCCGTTTCACAGGAAGCTATCCAGCTATCAGCTCAAAGGGAGGTGCCAATTACTAAATTATCACCCCGATGTACCGCTCCGATCTTGTAATAGTCAATTCTCATGTACGTAAGTTGCCATACATTGTATCAGCTACAATTGTCGCGCAATAAAATAAAGCTCTTCTTCATCTGTCTCGCAGCCCCTCCCAACAGACAGCATCGCTCCAAAACGTGAACAGTAGTCGAGTACACCTCTCTGTAACATGTGCACGATCAGCGGGGTGGGTCCAGGACTATTAGAACAGCCGTAAATGTATCAGATTCCAGGGGAATCTCCTTATTTGGAAGTTGACAGCCCGCAGTTGACAAACATAGATTCCTTTCTTTGTCATAGCGGGAATAGAATTAATTCTTAACTGTATTTTTGACAAATTTCTAGAGCAAGGTTATGTCATCTTCCCATCCAGAACACTGAATTGATACACGGAAAATTCATTTCTACCAACGCAGAAATATAAAGTTTCAACTAAATTTATAAGCTTCGCCATGATTGGACGATTTGGCTGCTACAAGTTTCTGGCGTCGACCACAAAGCGCCGACTTCCTTGTTCCCAGGGCCTTTAGTAGACTTTCTGGCGCCTTCGCCGACAGTCATCAAAGACTGCCGACTGTCAATCAGCGGCAATTTTCTGGGAAAACACGTGAGTTGGATCTACGTGTGCTAGTCACCAGCGAACTTCTGGCGACGTGATTGTTACGTTCCTTGAACTTTCCCACAGCGGTGCTTCTACAAAGTTTTTATTAGACGGGTAGTTTTCTGTAAGGCTGCACCAAGTAATTTTTATGGATGACGTCCGCGCGCGCATTGATTTTGGTCTGTTCCCAGAAAAGAAAAGAGAAGAAATTCCGCTTCCTGTAACTATGACCAAAGAGTTACGACAGTGCCGCAAATCGTAAGATTAATGTAAAACTCGTCACGCGAAATGGATAATTCCACAGAGCATGTGGGTTCGGACGCTAAATATGTGAGCATAAAAGTGAAAAAGGGCGGCAACGTTGTTGTTGATTGGTACGCTCTCGATGTCGGTCAGGGAGAGCTGACATTCGCGCAACTGTCGGCGAGAGACTTGTAGCGGCGAGTGACTTTCGGCCGTACAATTTTAAGCAAATCTTGTCAAGATCAGTTACAGTGCATTTCTTCTGCAATGACGAGAAGATCGGGAGAGGCATTGAAGTTTACTCCGGCCTGCAGGTTGGGCAGGCAACCAAGCAGTTCGGGTGTTTCATCCGCATGGAGGTCGACAAGACAGCTGCCACAACTTAAGCTCCTATGCCCAAGTCTGTTTTTGAGGTATGAAAAGTTCCATTCTTTAGTCTGTTGTGGATCAAGTACAATGTACGAAAAAATTATAATCTGGGAACTTCAGTGGGAAGGGGGAGTGTTAGATGAATGCATTCATGTATCCTGCATGGATAATGATCATTTGTTCGTTTCTGGTTATTTATACTTGTTGGGGAAATATGTGTGTATTTTTAATTTCTATTATTTTTGGTTCATATTTGGCTCTTGAATAATTGGATTTCTAAAGCAGTAGGTAGAAATGTAGTAATGCATGCGAAGAGTTTATCAGCAACTAATTTTGCCTTTTTAATATACTATGTTTCTGCAGGCCTGCAAAATTAATGGGATATTGAAAGAAACAGGACAGGACAACAACTGCTGTTCAACTTCAACTGATTTATTCAAATTATTGCCGTTTTCGTGATGAATAAAAGAATTGTTAGTTGTTGCATTGTGTTCTCTCATTCAATTTGTGTCCTAAAATGTGTCGTCGACTATTATATTTCAAATCTAGGCATCTTGTTTTTTTCGGCCCTTCTTGTTGTTTTTTCGCGCTCTCGCATTAGATTTAGGGTCTCCAAAGGACGTCATCCATAAAAATTACTTGGTGCAGCCTAAGTGCAATCTAACGCAGAACAGCGGTTTCGGCTAGCCTCCTTCGGAGACTTCCTGGAACGGTGGCGTATATATTTGGGGGAGGGGTTCGACGCGGCACGGGTACACGGGCCATTTCTAACACGGGCCAAGGTTCTTTAAATTATGCCGGCAAAGGAACTTTCGCCGCCGAGGGAGTTACATCGCTGAGAGACGACCGCCTTGGCGGGGACTTTTCTAGAAACCTGTCAGAGTTTAAGCGTGGGAATACCAGGAATATCGCTTCTTATTTCGCACAAAAGAGAATTTTTGACAGCGACGATTGTAGCGCTTCGACTTCGGAGAAGACGGACACAGCCAAAAAAACAGAAAACTCGTATCGACTATTGATATTGTAGAGTCGCTAAATAAACTATCGATATTGTTTTTTTTTTAGTTTTCAGTTGTTTTTCACCTGAAGTATTGTATGTGGAGGTCCATACGTTTATTTCTGTTATCTAAAGCCAGAGTACACCAGCTCAGTGACTTCGCACTGCTTGTACAGTGGTGACTTGATATACATGGTGCCTCATTGCTGAGCAAAGTTTGTTTCAATTGCGTGCATTTTGAGTTGACTTCAAATGGTTAAGCGCGAAGTTTGTGCCTGTGTATGTTCTAATAGAAAATGTCGTTCGTTCTTCAATGTATTTTCAATACTTTATACCTGCGTGTCTCTATACTTAACAACAGCAATAAAACTGACCACTGACAAATATTTCACAAATAGTTCCAATGGTATATATTTGCCACCAATGGCATTTTAAAATATGACGCGGGAAGAATATGAATTAATACCTTTTGATGTTGCATGTTTGAAATAGCTTTATTGCGCTTGGTGTTAACCTTCATTTTTCTATCAAAACCCTTTCACTGTCGTCTGCCTCAAGATCCTCACATTATTACAAAAATCGGGTAATCCATGACCTTTGACCTGATCATGAATAACCATTTTCCATGCCAGCCGTATTTGATTTTTCTGTCATCTTTGACCCCCAAACCCTAACAAACATGGCGCGGCTGGAAGAAACGTAACACGTGTTACGCGCCGAAAAGATCCATTTGAATGGTGTATACGTATGAGAAGTCATAGTTCAGTCACGAGATACCAAATTAGGCAGTGAAATGTGTCCCCGCAATGCCGACAAGCCAGACCACCGCATGGATGTCAATTGAGAATCCCAAAAATTGTTCAAGGATGACTTTTGACGTGTTAAAAGTAGTCGTCGAATGCATCATTTTGGCGAGATTTCAGAGTCGATGTTTTACGGTCTGCATGGGGGTTACGGGAGGACCGATAATAGCATGGTACTTCCGGTTCATACAAACCAAGCCTGGCAGAACACAAAGTACGTTCCTTTTCAAACCCTTTTGTAGGTAGTAGTTTATAAAAAAAAAAAAAAACATTGAAATCATACCTTTATACAAAAAATTATTCATTATACATCGTATGAAATAACGTGGAGTTCAAGATAGCAGTTCCTCAAGCATCGACGCAAAGTGAAGAGAAAGTTGCTGGGAGTCACTTTTTAAAGCTACAAGTAACCCGTTAGAATTATCAACACTATAAGACTAAAAAAGAAATAAAGTGCAGAAATATTTAAGCTATTACTATTTGGAGGGAAATTGAGGTAACTACAGTTAAATAAAGTGCAGAAATATCTAATATGTTATTATTTGGAAAGAAATTGAAGTAAATACAGTTTTCCCTCTATTGCTTCTACACCTTTTTTGTTTACTCCTGCATGTTCATTTACTAGTAAATATGATATGATACGTTACTTTGACATCTATGGCCAAAATTTAGCTTATATATAACTTTAAATACCCCTGGTATTTTTCCATATCTTATATTTTGCCTTTAAAACACTTTTATTGTACTTCCAGTGCTATCATTAAATCATTGCAATGATACGTCTAAATGGAACTAAAAGTGTACCAATGCAATGATACAGCCGAAAGAAGAACTGTCTTTAGAGTGTATCAGTTCAATGAAATAGCTTAAAGTCGAACTGTAAATGCATACATGTATAAATGCAATGATACTACAGATATACAAACTGTTTCAAGAGTGTATAAATGCAATGATACATACGAAACACGCATTAAAACATACGAAACACACGCTGTTTTAAAGTGTGCCTGTCTCTTCGATTCCCCATTTCACGGTTAAATCGAACAAAGCTACTTTTATACGATCGACTAACCCATTTACGAAAGATATAAACCATTCTCATGTTAAAAACGAAATTTGAACTTCGCGCCAGCGGCCCACCCATAGCCCCGCGAGCGGCATTCGGGCGCGGCACAAAACCGGAAATGACGTAAGTGCAAGAGGTTATTCCGCATTCTATTTGAGTCGCCATTTTGACTGTTTGTAAACAACTAAGTAAGCTCACTTCTCGAGGTCAGGGAGCCCCCGGCTATTTTTCACGGGTTTAGTTTGTCAATATGCCTACAACCTATGTTGCAGCATATTGTTCGAAAGTCGCTAGCGACTCTATTAGCCTTCACAAGTTTCCAAAAGACGAGTTCACGAAGAGTGGGCCCGGAAATTATGTACGTCGGAAAAGAGGCCCTCAACCGGGAGCGAAGAAATGGACGCCCCGGGTATTAATCAGGTGCTTGGGTGTAAAGGGTGTAAAGTGCAGCACTGTAGGGAATTGTTGCCCAGTGCTGTTCCGACCATTTTTCACCGAGGCGCAGCGAACGTATGAAATCACGGGCTTAAGAGAAAAGGCTTCACCAAGAGGTTAGTAAAGACTATATTGGTATTATGAGCAAAGTCTTTTATTCGAACGTGTTGGCATGATTATCTTTTTTTTTTTACTTTTGGTCGTTGTCGTGGAAAAAAAAAGAGTGCAAAGTAATTCAAAATAATGTCCATTTGTATATAGCCGTAGCACATAAGTTTTTGACAACATGGCCGCCAGCGTCTTCGGCGTTCATCGGCGTCAAATACATGCCGAACTAAGAGAAGAAAGTTAGAATCATGAGGCTTCGGTAGCATGTTGAGTATTGTTTCGAAGTAGCACATACGCGTATAAAACCAAGGGCGACCCAATACTGCTGGTCGCTCTAATTTTGGGCGAGTTGGTAGTAAAAGTAGTTTAGGCGAGTTGGACTTGGGGCGAGTTGACCTGATACCTGTTGTTATAATTTGGTCGTTCTAGTCAGCAGTTCTGTGAATGTAGTTTAAAAGAAAGTTCAACTAAGTTTAATACTGTATGTTTTTGCTTCATCACAAAGGTTAATGAACAGAAAGTGCACAGGGGTAGCACTTGTCAGTTGCACATATACTAAAGTATTCATCTCTTGTTTATGTTGTATGACTATATACAAGTTATAACATGTAACTTATGTATATCGTTGTAAGTACACTGAAAATGGCATTCTTGTTTTTTATTTGTTGAAGAAAAATTCTCTTCCAGAAAGAAAACTATTCTGTGTGCAACAATAAGAAAAAAATAAGAAAAAGTCAGTGAGGAGGTAAACTTTTTCTTAGAATATTTTTCTCTGACCAATTTGTTTTTCTCACACACACATATATATATATATATATATTTATATATATGACTAGAAACTTCTAGATAAATATTCCTGTTTTTTAACTCTTCTGTGTTACAGAATTTGAATCTAAGATATAAATTCAGAGAAAAATGTTTTAAGTAAAAATGACTGACTTTTTCTTTCCTCACGAAAGACTGAATTTCTTACACCTGGAATGAGGTTATTGCACTAAGAGTGAGGTTGTTGTACAAGGAATACTCTTCTGTACTCAAGATTGAGTGTCTTACACCTAGCATGAGTTTCTTGCACTTATAGTGAGGTTCTTGTACTAAGAATACCTTTCTGTCCTCAAGAATGGATTTCTTACACCTAGAATGAGTTTCTTGCATTGAGAGTGAGGTTCTTGTACTAGGAATACCTTTCTGTCCTCAAGAATGAATTTCTTACACCAAGAATGAGTTTCTTGCAGTGAGGTTCTTAGTTATAATGAATTTCTTTCATCTAGAAATTAGAATGAGTTTCTTGTACTAAGAGTGAGGTTCTTGCCCTAGGGATACCTTTCTTTCCTTTAAGAATGAATTCCTTAAACCTAAAACAGTTTCTCAAACTAAGGTTGAGTTCTTGAATCAAGAATACCGTTGAATAATGATACGGTAATGTAAATATGTTACAATCATATTCATTATCATCAATCTAATTGACCTTTGTTTAATACACAATTTTAGATTTTTCTTTCTCATGCCCCTTCCTAATTAAAGATTTACAATATCAACCAGTTTGCAATACAATTGTTCTTATAT
Organism: Branchiostoma lanceolatum; assembly: GCF_035083965.1. Lineage (NCBI taxonomy): Eukaryota > Metazoa > Chordata > Leptocardii > Amphioxiformes > Branchiostomatidae > Branchiostoma > Branchiostoma lanceolatum. The sequence goes on from NC_089737.1 coordinate 3,746,736, forward strand.
AAAGTTGGCACAAAAGGTTTTGAAACTTTGGAAGCTTGATCATATTTCAGCTGTTTCTTGATCAATTTCAATGCATTATATATCGTTGGACAGCCTATGTAATTTCCTTTCCTATGGTAACCAACTTATCATAACATTAGTGGCAAGATGTTGGGCACAGTAGAACAAGGGGCATTTCAAAACCTACAAAAAAAACTACCAAAAACCTAAAAACAACAAATTAGTAGTTAAACGATAGTAAACAACCTGATATTACCTATAGCACCTACACCAGGGGTTCGTATTATTTCTCCCTAGGGAATCAGCCTATCTCTCCCTGGGGAATTAGCCGGCAGGTCAAAACAAGGATCGGAAATATCTCGCTCCCAAGGGTATTTGCTTTTACGGCACCCAGTCTGTCGTCGGGGCAGACTTCCAGACGCAAGTTGGGGGTGTCAGTTTACACTACTGCCGGTCGCGAAGAGTCTGATTAGGATCGCCACGGGGTGCCCCGTCCAACCCTTCTATTTTGGGGTGCAATCGGCCAGTGTGGATTACTGATTTTCACAGCTCATTAACCGCTTGTAAAAAATTCGAAAAAAAGATTTTCCTGCGAGGTCTTTATTTATAATCATTTGTAAATATCGTAAATAGCTATAGAAATGTTTCGAATGTTTTTGGATTGAGGAGAATTATTTACAAAGTTAAAACCAAGTTCGAAATGTTTACAAAGTATAAACTATGTATTAGAAATACTTGCAGACTGTTCAAATTAATTCTAAACAATGGAAAAAAACACCCGTGCGGTGACTTGGAATGGACTCTAAGAAGATCAAGAACATGGTATTACAATTCAACAAATATATATTTTGGAAACAACCAGAATAAATTTAGTAATGTATATCTATATTTTGTGTGTCATTTTTGGATTAACATTTCAGGAAATACAGATGGTCAGTACAATGATGCAACGCTGAGATGGTCCATTACTTCAATCTGTAAATATGACAACCTGGCAAAATATAGCCTTGTCTTCATCTAATATCATGTCATGACCGCTGGGGGTGTATGCGTACCGTGGGTAGACTCTGCAAAAGGTCTTGGTTTCATCCTTGACAAGAACCTTACACTCCAAGAACAAGTCACCTCTACTGTGACAAAAGCATCACGCAGACTGCACTACCTGAGGCTTCTGTCCAACCAAGGGACCAGCGTTTCTGACTTAGTCCTAGTTTACCTGTCCCTTGTACGCCCAGTTCTTGAATACGGGCATGTCCTCCTTGTTTAGTTGGGTGCAGCATGAACAGGAACTAGAGCGAGTTCAACGGCGAGCTCTTCGCATCATCAGCCGAGCAGGCCGGCGTAATGTGCCTGAACTACCCACCCTCAAGTCTAGGCGCGAGGATGCCGCTGTCAAACTCTTCAATGATCAAATGCTCCAAGATGACCACCCCCTACACGATCTCGCCCCCCCCCCCCTGTAGATCCGCAGCTACTGGACGGTCACTCAGGAACAAACACAACATCTCCATCCCCCCAGCAAGAACAAAAAGATTAGAAAAGTCTTTTCTACATCAGGCAATCAGTTTGTACAACAATCAGTAAAACCTAATGTGCAATGAAGGGCACTTGTTATATCAGTGATGAACGTTTGGATTTATATATTGTATATTGTATATAGGTGTTCTCTATTTTATTGTAAATATCATCGCCATCCAGGCATGTTTTGTCAGTTAGTTTTTGATACTAGTATTTGAATAAAGAAAGAAAGAAAGATGTGCGATTTCAAATATACTGCATAGTACCAAAATTGATGAATAATCTACTCAATACATATCTATATTCCAGTTGTACATTGTATGATTTCCGTTGCTTAGTGCCTTTCATATAAAGAGAGCGAAGCCTACAGTCCAAAAAAAGGGTCCTTGCCACTAGCTAGAGAAGGTGTTTACCAGGTGAGTTGTGTTTCTATCTTGCTGCAGTGCTGTCATCAATGCCAAACTTATCTTCTGCTACCCATCCATCTTCAACTTCGCAATCTGTGTTTGCTTTCCAGTTGCCCGTTGCTTTGTTTCTACACTTTTTCCGCGGATAGAGTGTCAACCTGAGTCGACGAGGCATTTCTGAAAAAATGTCAGGGTAGATTATTTGCAGTGCTACCTGGTAGGCCTACTTAGATAACCAGTCGATGTCTCCATTTGACGCTAGAGAAGGAAATTGTGGAGGACCTGCATGGCGCGGCCCTTCCAGCGCTCCCTGGAGGTAGTAGTGAGACACCTGGTGGCGCTGTCCTACGGCTGAATTTTCCGCGCGAGCGGCTGATAGGTCCGCGCGGCGTCGAATTTGTCTGCGCGTTGCGGCTGATAGATCTCTGCGACCATCGAATGTGTCTGGCCATCCCGTGACGTACGTTATACCCCGTGAATGTACAAAACCAGAAACAAACGCTAGAACTGAGCCGAAAGATTGCCCGCCAAGTCACCCTGTATAAGATCATCCATGGTACTGTTTATGTTCCACAAACGACCATGATTGTCCCGGTGGTTCGATGTTCCCGCCGCACCAATCACTCCCAAACATTGCAGGCCATCGCGGGAAGTAACAACTATGTCCTACGTTAGGCCTGTTCGCACGTTGTAACAGACTGTCTTCGGGAATTATCATAAAAGAAAACATTGCTTTTTCTTTCTTTAATATAGTATTTCTCAAATATAGGGATTTTCCTTCTTACTTGGGAGTGTGTGGATATGAATACTTCACATAAAAATATATCTTTCTTTAAATTTCCTTCTGCTTTGAAGTCTCAAGGAGTTGATACTGAGAATATTAGACAACAATTTAAACTATGCTTGGGATATTTCAAATATTTTCTAGGTTTCCTCACATGTACACACACACCACACACACACACATCACACACAAACACACACAAACACACACACACACACACACACACACACACACACACACACACATATATATATATACAGACCCACACAAATACAGAGTCACACATTTGGCCAGCTAACTTTAATGGCCAACAAAGATCCGTTAGTCTCCCAGCAAATCTCAAGCTCAGTCTTGCCGTTTTACACGTGTTTTGTAGAACATTTAGTACATTCTTTTTCTAAGTACGTATACAGTGCACCTTTTTAACTCTTTGGGAAAGCAGCCCGAAGAAATCACCACCATAAATAGGCATACTTAACTTAACAAAGCCTGGCCGATATAGAACTGTTACTCTCATTCTGAGGACCCCTCATGTTATAATGAAGAATAACAACAACAGTCCCTGACCCTTGAACTTTAGCCCCATCTAGATCTTTACTGTCAGCTGTCACAGTACAGCCCCAGGCTGCATTGACAGAAGTTAGCTCTTTTTACTGTAAATCATAACACTTTCGTGGTTGTTTTGATTTCGTAGTGGCCTCTCCTCAGCAAATTTATAACACCGCGAGTACACATTTACTATGCACAACTACTGCAATACAGAAACGTAAGATTTCTACCACGAATGCATGACAGCGGAATAAAACCACAGCGGAACTGAATGAATTTACGGTAAGCAAGCATGTTACAACAACTCCCTGTTGTGCCTGTTGTTGCACGCAGATTTCCACTTCAGTGACAGTTCTTACTGAACTTAATTCCCGTCAAGACTCGGTATTTACTGCCTTGACGTAGACACAGTTTTTTACTATTACTGCGATGAATGCCCTGTGCTTGACACCGCCGGCCAGAAAGTTAGGAGAGAGAATTTAACTGGTCTTCTCTGGGTTAATGGCAAGGTGAACGGAGTCGGAAGGTTATATTTTGATGGTTTAATTATTAAAGGAGAGTTAGTAGTTCACGATTACATGAATACCACCTGAGCTTACTGAATATGCAAGTCCCGAATGTACAGTTCTTGGGTGTGATGAAACTCCTCCTTTTGTGGAAATATTGAAGTTAGTCCGAGTTGTATGATTAGTCTGAATAAATGTTGTAGTAATCAAAGTTGAATAACAGTCCGAAATGTGCCGAATATCCAAGTAAGTGCCATAAAAACTGTTCAATTCTCCAAACCTTTCTTGCCCAAACCTTCCTCTGTGAGAAAGCCATGATTAGATCTCTGTTGAGAAGCCTTTCCCTCTCACTTCTTTCTGAGTGAGCCTCCTTTCTGTCCATGTACTGAGGTACCTTGAGTCTGACCTCACACGTGGCTTAGATTTGGCAGGAACTTGCCTGTATCTTATTAACATTCCTAACATTGGCTTTTACATATATGTTACAAGACCTTTATCTGGTGTACTAGACCCTACCCTTTAATGCTGCACAACTCCAAGGCACTGCTAACATATCTGTATGATTGATTATATACAATTTTGGAGTAGGCTAATGATGCGTAATGAATATAGTCATCACAAGATTTGGAGAAAGTACAGTGTTTAGCTGTGTCTCAATTATTGCAATGCTTTCATATTGGAAAAGAAAAATGCTGTATATAAGCACATATATAGTACTTTGAACACAATATAACTTTGAGCATAGGTTCTACATTGGTGCATGTTCATTTTTCTGGCAATGGTAAAAACTCATAGTTTACATTTCACTTCCCCTACATGGGAGAATGGAATATGCAGCTTTCATTTCCTTTAATTAATGTTGTCAAAACTGTTTAAGGGGGGGGGGGTAGCTTTCGTGTATGTAGTTGGGTAATGTTATCATTTTTCAATGCAGGTCTTTAGAATAATTTCATGCAGGCTATTTTGACCATTGCCGCTGCAACAATGTGTATTTGAGGCTCCGAAATGTGTCAATATAAAAGGACGCTAGCCTAAATATCTGTATTTCACGTTTATTTTGTATCTTAAGAATTCACTAATCATTTACAAGAGAATGCTTTACTCTGCTTTACCCTGATTAGTCAGGCAATTCCAAAAGGTATCGACACCCAGACAGGTTTTGAAAACTGCAACTTGAAGTTGGCGGTAAACCGATAACCTATGTGGGAAACTGACGCCAGATAACGAAAATGGAGCTTGATATCTAACAAATCAGATGGTTATTTTGTCTAAATTATTTTGTTGAAATATTACTGTGGCATGCCTGTTGCACACCTTAATTTTACATTTTTTCGGTATTACTCTATTAGACACTCATGCTTCATATGTTAATGATATATCAATATTTGACTTTTAAAATCCATTCCGAATTGACAACTGTCACTTGGAATAAGCCATTTCATTTTGTGTGTGCTTTAGAATGGGAATACAGAATACTCCTCAAGCAGAGGTTACTTGTGGGCGCTGACTATAGTTTTGGGCGATTTTTTAAGGCTTTCTACCTTATCACATTTTCTTTTTGTTGCCAAGCTGGCCTCTGTTTTGTCTGTAAATGAACATCGGTTTCAATGATGTTGCAATACACTGTAATCGTCCGCTTCTTTTGTGGCTTACTGCACTAATATTATCCATTTCAAAGAGGGGGGTGGGGTGGGTATGTAGCTCATCTTTTATTCAATTGTAATGTTGACTCATTTGATTGACCTTGCCACACCTTTGCACACAACATTATTCTGCCATGACTCATGCTGAAGATAAATAACGACAAACACAAAACTCTGGTTACAAGTTTTATTCCATGTTTTCATGAATGCCGATGACAAGGTGTTCGATTTCAGATGTCAGATATAAAATAAGTGATATCTAACACAATGAGTATTACTCATTATTTGTTAGATAACAGTAGTATTAGAAAAATCGCTTCATGACAGTATTATTGCCAAGTATTTGTTACCAGCAGTTAATATGATGGTTATTGCCTTCTTTCTTCATGATTGTACGTCAAATGTAGCTTGAATGTTTATAAGGGTCTTTACTTTCAATTCCAGCTTACCGATTTAGATGTTATCTGCAAATCTTTTGAAAAAAAGGAACTAATGCGGACTTACGAGAGTATCAATTTGGCACTTATAACCATTCTAGAAAAGCAGAGCAGAAAGTCACACAGCTTGATACACCTATTGAAAAACACCAGCAACGACAAAAAAGAGGTGTGGGCTGTCTTTCAAACACGACCAAACTTTCGACCAACTCTTAAGATATTCTGTATTACCAGAATAATGGCTCAGAATACCAACGTCTGAGGACCTGGCTGTCAATTTGATTTGGTTAGTGGATTCTGGTTGTGTTTGAAAGACTCAAAGACATGTAGCAAACCTTTACCATTATATGAAGAGCACCAAGGTATGCATGTGAATAGCACAGCTTCACCTCAACAGAAATACCAAAGTATTGACATTATACATTGTTTCTAAAATATCTGAAGGAATTAAAGAACTTAAAAATGTAGGGAGAAGGGAAAACAGTTAAAAAGAATAGAACAGGCCTTGATCACCTCCTACCATGACAATGTACTTATAAGAATGTGAATAAAAGGAAATTGCACTAATGATATTCATTCTTCCACCCACCTTAAAAGCGCACCAGCTTCCACCATACTAGAACTTGCAACACCAATAACACCTCTCTATTTTATTCCAGGTTCAACAAATAAGTCAAAATACCAACTTGTTCTTCACATCAGCAATACTGAAGGGACAAAGTTTTCCTACCTAATGGTTTTTTTTTTTGGAAGGAAATCTCTTTGATCAGGTGTCATTTCCAGTATGTCACATCAATTGAGTTTTATGTCTTTAGTATGATCACAATTAATGCTTCTTTGTAGATTTTGATTGGACTTCATTATTGAATATGATCCATTAGGTTCCCCCAAAAAAGGAGAAATGCTACAAGTTTTAGCTTCACAATTAGCATATTCTATGGGCCATTTTTCATGTCATTTTCAAGGGGTGGAAAAGTTTATTGAAAAGGATCAATGGTAAAGAACCTCCAAGAAATCTGTTCCAAAAGGCTGTCAAAAAAAGTTAAAAGGCTGTCAAAACAAAAGTAGTTTTAACTCTTGCTTTTAATCTAGCCAATTTCATAGGACATAGTTCATCCGTGATTAGTTATATCTTTACGGTGAATTTGATCCATACACCAAATTATTTACCTACTAAGGTAATGGTATTTTCTATTGTAATGGTAAAAAAGGCCCAGCAGAGGGTTTTGTTTTTTTGCAGCTGAAAAATATAAATTTATGGAAACTATAGGGGCTGGGTCTGAACACTCCAGTTGGTTATTTTCCCAAAACAATACTTGAAAAAACTCTCTGCTCCGAAAGCTACCAAAGGGTCAGGGGTTTACCTGAACACACCCCTAGGATCTCCAGTGGTATTCATTTTCAAAAACAATGCTCAATGATGCTTGAATACACCAGTTACCAAATCTATTTTAGATCCATAAATTTGTTAAAAATGGGAAATGCTTTGAGCTACACGATTCGATTTAGCCAATTTCATTGGCCAATTTATATGTTTGAATAGTAACCAAAAGGTATAGGGCTGTGAAAGTTTGTTGAAAGAATAGTTTTCTGTTGTCAAAATCTGTACCTCCAAGCAATAATACAGAATATCAATTACCATCCAAAAGAAGGGGCATTTCCAAAGAGAACGGTTTAAGGTTAGGGGTGGATAAAGTTTTTCGTAGGCACAGACCAGGAATGATCATTACAGTAAGCATCGTCAATCATACTGTGTTGATAGCTGTCTCCTTAATAAATCACCTAGTTCACTTGGTCTTTGATTGTGGTCGCCTGCAAAACAATGTATTTACGTTATACTTCATTAAGTGTCATCATCGTTGCCTTAAATTATGCGATGATTTGTTTAAGGATCTAAGACGCCTTGGAAATACCTCATCACAATGCAAATGAATGAATGAACAGTTCATCGCAACCGTTACTGCCCCCCTAGAACACAGATTGAAACTAACCGTATATTGTGATGATGAGACAAAGTTATTTACCTCTGAACAGTCTTATTGCTGGCTTCCACGAAACTCCACGTCATGTGGGGTTCCAGGGTGGATGGACGCCTGTATATCACGGCTTTTGTTCCGTAATCTGGAGATTGGCCCTCCAAACCGATGACTATATTGCAGTCTTGATTAGACTCGATGGAACCATCGGCGGGAATCTTCCATTGTTGGTAGATTTCTCCAGTGTATTTCTCGTTGATAATGCTGCGGAATAGTGATCATGTTGTGGAGATGTTAGTTATGACAACTCGTGCACACGATAGCAGTAAAAGGTACAATTTATCAACACGCTGCCGTGCTTGGTGCTATACATCTGAACTGCAATGGATATAGACATAGTGTTGCTTCTAGGTTAAATATAGACATTTTTTACCTCAATTAAAAATGGAAGTATAGTTTTTAGCGTGCGCACGCGCGCGTTTGCAAAATTATAAGAAAAAAATCTAAGGTGTACATAACAATTCATACTGATATTCACTGATGCGTTTTCCAAAATAATACCAGTTGATAATGATCAGACTATCTTAGAATCTAAAGAAGCAAATCAGCAAATGCGTGAAGGACAAAAGCAACTTCCTCACCTTGTGTTAGGAAAAACAACCCCTCCTTTGATAGACATGGCGTAATCCCTTGTATGCAAGTTGTTTAAGGTCATTAGCTGGAAAAAAAGTAAAATGATATGACGATTTCCGCTATTTGCTTTTGAAATAAAGTTTGATGCAATACCATTGTACCCAAACAATAGCTGTCTTAACGGGGAGTCTAAACTTTTCTTCTCTTTGATAAAAAACAAAACAACAAAGTTCGAAAACTTAGTTTCAGTCTACATTATCTTCGTGAATACTTCATTAGTCATATTGAAAAGCCTATACCATCGACCTTTACAAGATATTCCGTTTGTTACGACAGTACATTCATGGGTTGATTACCAGAGCTATTGCTAAGAGTGCCGAAATTTCCCTTGATCATATTTTTTTTAATGATTAGCATATGTGCCATATCATGCTCATTATAGAGCTAATTTACGATAACACGTTTGTGAAATGAGCACCATGACTGATTTCGTTCGTGGGTCGCTCAAAGAGTGCAAAAGTTCATCTACTAATGGCAGGCACTGTGTACGCTGGAGGATTTCTGAACACTTGTTTTGTGACGCACTCACTCTTGATTTCAGCTTTCGAATGTAGAATCATGTGTACTCAATGAACTTTCCGATGATAATTAATACTATGATAACTTATTGATTCAATTTAAGTTTCCTAGTGTAGTATGCAAAAAGTATTTTAAAGAATGAAAATGAAAAGTAACTAGAAAGTATCTAAAGGCTAAGACATACCGTCGCATCATAGGTCCACAGTTGGTGCGCGTCGTTCGCAGTTTCTACTGGCTTAATGTCTACTATAGTAGCATGGCTCTTGTTTGTCAGAGACAGCACGAAGCCAGTAGCAAAGTTACTGTAGATGTAAAACGGTCCCTGTATTATCAAAGTACTTTAGTCAGTATATGATTGAGGACAGTTATGATAACACGTATAAGTTGTAAGCGCATATTCATGATTTCAGCAATGTTTTCTTTTTTACGTAGATCTGTGACTTTTTCCTCAATTTGATATTTGCTGTTGTTATAAGTGGTTTTGAGGAGAAACACAGCTTTGACAAGCTATTGTGGACATCATAAGTTACGCTTTCCATTTCTTTGTTTGCATGCCGTATATATCCAAAAGTGCATCGTTGACTTTGATAGATTGATAACCAATGTCCCAGCATCTTAGCACATTAAAAAAAATGTTAGTTGATCACCTCTGGTATTGTTGCCATGACTCCGATGTAATATGCACTGGTGATGGTTGGAAAACCTGAAAATGATCGCTTTTAAAGACACTTAGAGTTTCAATCTTTTTTTCTATATTCCCTGTCTTCAAGGTTGCAGGTCTGTCAAGTTATTGCCAAATATGAAAAGGCGTCGTAGAAGCTAGCTACCTTCTGATAAAAAAAAAGGAAAGAATGTATTTTATGTTTGTTATACCATGCTTTGTGTGTTCAATGACTTGAGATATAAATTTCTGGTTATTCTTATATGTGGCCTAACTGTTATTTGTTTTTTTAATTTACAGTATTAGGGTGTCCAGAGGCTCAGTCCATTTAAAAGAAGTCAATTTGGCCCTAAGAAGAAACATAGATAAGCTTTCTGCACAGCTTATGCTCTTCGGTACAAACTTGGTGAGTTACGCTGGCGTTTTTTTACTGGGTATGTAATACAAAATAATAAAAAGAGCCTTCTATTTATGAGACACTGCTGCTAGACCGTGACTTACATGTTGTGTGCCGTTTGTACTACAATGACAAAATGAATTAAAAACAAGTAGAGGCTTCAACTCACCGCTGTGGTGCTCAGACGTGATGTAGAAGATGGGGGGGGGGGGCAGGTAGCTCGTGCTTGCTTGTGGCTGGACGTACTTCGTGGCTGGCGTACTTCGAGGTTGAAGGTGGGAATGGGAGGACCAGAAGAAATAGGCCCCAAATACAGCAGGGGCACCGGATGCTACTCAATGGTGATTGGCTTATTGGCCACGCTTTCCCAGATAAAACGGCGTGCAAACAAAGTGATTGTTCACGTGAAGTCCTGATTATGTTCACATGATCACTACATGACGGAATCCTTCTGACTTTCGGGCTCACATTGTATAGACTAACGTGGCAAAAGCCGGTTACTTATAATTGACACTTCGGACACGCCCCAAAAACTTCGTTCATTGTTTTTGTTTTGGGGCGGGGGGGCATACATTTTACTTCTAAATTTTTAAATCCATTCCCAAACTTTAGTTATGTTGCCACAGCAGTGTTTGAAACTGATACCGGTACATCAGCGTAATCCCAGGTCATTATATGGGGCCGATATTTAATCATAAAAGAGCCATTGTACCAAACGAGGAGTCACATACAAAGAAGTCGTGCACGAGGGTGCCATTTGTGTCATCAGTAACCGCTTTCATACCGACTACTTAATAAATATCTCAGTTCAGAACATGTTAATGTCATCTCATACTGTTCATATGCATACTCTTTATGATATCTATCATATCGCACTTCGTACACTATTTAAAACCTTCGGCGTTAAAGACCTATATAAACCTGATTTTTTTCTTCAAAAAATAACATGCTTAACACCAATGTTCTCAATTCTTGGCTCGATCGGAATAAAACCCACAAACGACATAAACATTTCGACTAACAATGAGCCCGCATAACTGCCGGTATAACATCTAAAAACAATGACAGGAACAGATCAGCACTGGTGGTTGTGTGGGGATCAGTGGGTAATACGTGCAAACTCAAGATGTAACTAGAGTTCCACGAACACATTATCTTCGCCAAATAATCAAGGCTTATTATGGAGAGTGATTAATATTTACATGCTTATCACCCCCTGCAAATTTCATCATACACCATACCGCTTGGTAGTTATGATGGGGGGGGGGGTGAGTCCAGTCTAGATAAGGTTAAAAATCATTTGGTGGTGCAGGACTAGTATATGTGTCTAGTGTGCTGATATATGTTATAACTGGTCATGAAAAAAATATTGAAAGTGATGATGAAATAGTACAGTCAATATATATGAATAGAATAAATCTTTATTCCATATCATCCACATTTTGAAAGTCATAGTACATGTGACTTTTCCAGGGGGTGCCTGACTCCCTCCTACAATCCTTAGGCAGATGGTCATCAAATGCTTACAAACATTACGTCCGCCCATTATCAATCAAGCCCAAAAAACTTTCCCCGAAGGTTGTTGGCGAGTGCCCTTCCTTCCTGCCTTTCACATGCCTTCCAATAGTTTATTTCGTAGTGATGTACTTAAACGATAGAGAAGAATACTGCATGTAATACGCTGTTACCTGTGAGTGACACATCATGTATGTTGAACTACGGACACTTCACTGTACAGTACTGTAGTTCGTCGGTTGGAGCTCTAATGTTAATATAATTGTACAAGAAATACCCGTTGGTGAATACCGTACCGAACACACACGAATCCGTTATCCAATGTTGTTCCAAAGATCACCCGTTGGTGAATAGTTTTAGACCTTATACTGATGTTATATAGTAGTGCAAGAAGTCATCTGTTGGTGAATACTGTACCGAACACACATGTATCCGATATCCAATGTTGTTCCCAATACCACCCGTTGGTGAATAGTTTTAGACATTATACCACTGTTATACAGTTGTACAAGAACTTAAGGAAGTCACCCGTTGGTGAATACCGTACAGAACCCGTATGTACCTGTTACCCAATGTTGTTACCCAAGGATATTCCATTGTTGATTAGTACGTACAAGATATTCACCCGTTGGTGATTGATAGCTTTATTTTTCCTTTTGGGAAGGTTACGTAAACAATGTACCTCCTACTTGTACGCTGCTACAATACCTTACGGCATAGACTGTACCCGTTGGGCCGGGTTCTGGGCATAAGACATTTGTCAATATATTCCAGACAATCTCCTACCCCATGCGTCGCACGTGTTGATACTGTACAATTGTTTGTGTGCACCAGACTACAAGGTTGCATAGACCCCATGCCTGGCGCACGTTACACTGTACCATTGTTTGTGTGCACCAGAATTCAAGGTTGCATATGCTGTCTCTGTGGTTGATTAAGTGTGAACTAGCTAAGACAATTCCCTAAGCTGGAAGTCAGAAAGCCATTTGCCCGGTAAAACTGCATGGCAAATAAGAATGGTGAAAACTCCGTACATATGCGTTGTACAATTATTGTGTAATAAAATTGCTCGTCGTCACCAACTTTCAGGAAGACACAGTGCATCACTCATGCCAAACTTGTAATATAGTCTGTAATTGTCGTGCCATTAATATTATCAACAACGTGTAATCCGGTGTGCTGTTGTTGAATGAAGTGAACTACTAACAACTTCGATAACAGGTTCATATGAAGTAACGAATGTCATGCGGACAGATCAGATGGTACGTATGGACAAATATAGAAATGATTAAAAGCTTCATTGTTCTGATATTGTACAAGTTAGGTTGAGCTGGGGGCGTTGGGAATGCACAGAACTGTGGCTTCTAATTATAGAAGAAGTTTAGAAGTTTATTGCAAGTTCATGCCCGTGGGCTAATTGCAAATACATGATAAAAAAAAAAACATAGGAAAAACATACATGCGTCAGTAAACTGTGTCTGACTTTGCTGTAACAATAGGTTACTGGTACTATATACAATTGTTGGCTATATCTAAATTAGCTGGGTTTGACTTCTTTTTTGGAAGCAGTGGAAGACGAAAAGTCCCACTTTTTCTAGTATTTGTGGGTTCTGTGATTTCAAGAGAAAGGTAGCTTTTTGTTCATCCGTGAATGTGCAAAAGTAGGGATATTTTGTGATAACTTGTTAAAATAATTCGGTTCTTTCGTCACTGTTAAATATACACTTGGAAATAAAATGTGTTTCGTCTTCCACCGCCTTGGACGTACAGTATTTACAAATTCTTTGGCACACTGGTAAACTCTTATATCGTCCTCTCTCTACTTCTAGGGAGTGAGCACTAATTCTTAATTTGCTGATGGCCGAGCGCGACTCAAAATCAGCAAGTTCTAGGTACCTCTCTCTAGTGTATACAGATTTACAAGTTTTATAAAATCTCAGTTTACCTGTATCGGCACTTAGATTATGAAGGAATGTCTGGATATACATATCAGAAATTCTGTTCCTTATCAGAGTACATACATATTTGGGGTCACAGAGTGAGCTATCAGAGTATAAGAGATATGAGTAACCGCTACAATCAAGGATTTCTTTAACTCGCTGTAACAATGTTTTTCTACGGCTATTAGTATGTGTAACAGAGCTATGCTGAAATAGGAGTGCGTCTCTCTGCAATGGGTGCGTAGCGATGTCCAATTGCGTCAAGCGTAACCAGTACTTAATGAGACGGACAGAAATTTCAATGTCCAGAGGGAGTCTACCTAATTCGGATCTACTTGCTATATTACTACTGTTCCTGGAAACACCAAGAATGTTTTTGCAAAAACGGTTATGTGTAATTTCAATCGGTGACGTGTCTTTCAGTCTCTCTGTACCCCAAATTTCACATCCATATAATAGAATGGGTTTGACACATGAGTCAAATATCCTCAGTAAACTATCGGGCGAAACTGATGAGCGAGTTAGACATTTGAAGCTGTATATGGCTTTACGGGCTTTGTTTGACAGTTGTTTTTTGGCTAAAGAGAAGCTGCCTGAAGATGTTACTGTAATGCCTAAGTAGCAGTATGAGGAAACAATGTCTATTTTGTCCTGTCCGAACAAGAAAGTTAGTTTTGGGAAGGATCGTCCGGATTTGTTGAAGATGATAACTTTAGTTTTCTTAACGTTAACTTGCAGCTTCCATTTAGAACAAAACGTATTTAGTCTGTCTAGGGCACACTGTAATCCCTTATCGGATTCAGAAAATAAAACGACATCGTCAGCATATAGCAAACAAGATACCAATAGGTTATGTAGAGTGGGTGGTGAACATTCTATATGGTCTAACTCCTGCACTAAATCGTTGATGAATAAGTTAAAAAGTGTAGGGCTTAAATTACAGCCCTGCCTAACACCCTTATTAGTGACGAAAGGTGGTGTTAGGCCGGAGGACGTTTTCACGCAAGTGTTGGGTTTTTCGTACATACATTTGATTACGTTGTAAAAGTTCCCCCCTATTCCCGAGTTAAGTAGTTTGAATCTGAGCCCCTCGCGCCAAACGGAGTCAAACGCTTTTCTAAAATCTATGAAACATGCGTAAAGCCGTTTATTACCGGATATATATTTACCAATCAAGGAGTCCATAACAAATAGGTTGTCGTTTGTACCAAAGTTTTTCCGAAAACCTGCCTGGTTAGGAGAGATTAGTTTGTATTCATCTAAATATGTTGTAAGTCTTGTATTTATAACAGAGGTGAATAGCTTGGCTAAGCAGCTTGTCACCGAAATTCCCCTGTAGTTATTTGCGTCATCTTTTGCACCACCTCTGTGTAGTGCGACAATGTGGCTCTTGCACCATTCCTGGGGAAAGTATCCTGCAGACAGGAATAGATTAAAAAGTTTGACTAATGGTACTAAAATGATGTGCGCTGAGCATTTGAGCATCTCATTGCGAATGAGATCACTACCCGAGGCTTTGCCGTTCTTAAGTTTAGAGATTGCTTGTTTGATTTCATTTTTACTAATCGGAGTGTCCAAAGGGTTATTTTCGAGATTTTTTTCTAACTTCAATAGCTCTTTCTCTATATGTATTTCAAAACTGCTACGTGGTTTAGAAACTGTTTCGTTTGGGTCCTCACCATAAAGCTTATTGAAGTGCTCATGTAGGTTTTCAGCTAGGATCATATCGTGATTTTCTGTTTTATTATCAGATTTGTACTCTTTTAGTAGTGACCAAAAGCCCGAAGTGTTGTTACCGCAGAATGAGTTTAACTGTTTAGAAATATTTTCTTTGTACTCTTTCTTGTTTTTCCGTACCAATTTGGTGTATTGCTTTTTCTTTACAAAATAGGAGCCCCGAATATGTGGGTCACGAGGATTTTTGGATAGTAACTTAGCCAGGTTTTGCAGTTCTCGTCTGGCTGAAGCACACGTTTGGTTAAACCATTTTTTCTTATTTAATTGATTCGGACGGCATTGCTTTCGTGTTTTTGTGCAATGCAGGGTCAGAGACTTCCGTCCGGCTTCTTGTAGTGGTGAAAAAAAGTCTTGTAATGCAAGTTCTAATGATTCAGGTTCTAGTTCATAGTTTTTGCGAATGAATGTATTGATGCTAGTGGACAAGGGTGCTGATTTGAGTATTCTATTGAACTTTTCGCTAGAATCTGCGCTCCATGCAAATTTGCGGTAAGGTCTAGTCGGCAAGTTGTTTTCCTTTTGCTGAAAAGGTCCTGAATTTCCTTCTAACAGTAGGATAAGTTTGCAATGATCTGAGAATGGCGATAATGCCTCAATGTGGAAAAATAATACAGTTAGGGTCTGTTATACATGTATGGCATCAGAAAGGATTGAGCGAATGGCTTACAGTTAGTAGTATGATACTGTTGAGAACCTTCAAATAACGCATACGATGAAGACCACAGAATAACAGTTATGATAGTAACTAGGAATTTACGACATTGCAGCAGCAAGTAAGTCATACAAAAGGTAAGTTATACCATGAAGTGTAGTCTCCTCGTCTGTCATGTACGATGGCGGGAACAATGTAGAAAAATGTTCAGAAAGTGTTGATCGAAAATCATAATCTTAGACTTGTAAATCTGTTACATCTATTCAATGATATAACACAGTATACTAGAAATATTTGTGCCGCTAAGAAAAAAAGAAAAGGAAGAAAGAAGAACACACCAGCAAAACAATACATTTCCCTCCCTATACCCTGTTTACGGTATCTATGGGGGGGAACTGTATGATAAATTGTTAGATTAGTATGTATTAAACGTACATTAAGCTGAAACTTAATGCAATTATGTGAGTTTGATCGAGCAACTCCTTAATTGCCATATATGCCCCCCCAAACATTTTCTAAAGGGAGCCAAATCACTGGCAGATTTGTATTCGGAGGGGGACCAGATTTCACATCTGGGAGGCCGAAATCACAATAGCCTTAGCCCATGTTGAAAATCGCGAATCAGCCCCCACCCCCGAAAAAGTCTGTACATATGCCAACTTTGATGCACTTTCTTGACGCTCAATGAGTTGTGAAGTCTTTAACTAAATCTGATTACATTCGTCGAGAAGGTTATATTTTACCGGGCGTGTTTCTGTTAGTGAACACGATAAGTCGAGAGCACCTGGATGAATTGTCTTCATATTTAGTATGTCGGTAGGTATGTGCAAAACCTCAAGATGATTAGATTTTAGGCGAACTACTTTGCATAATTGACGAGGGAATGTTAAAAATCTGTTATATTGCATCATCAGTCTCTGGTTTAGTGGAGGAGATATTCCCATGGTGACATGGCTCATTCCCATGGGGCCTAACTGGTAGTGGTGAAACCACACCTCAAACGTAACAGCTGCCACATGGCTTGCTAAGCTACAGTAAGTAACAAGAGGGCTTTAGAAAACAAAACAAAAAAAACAGGCGACGTGAGGATTAGTAGGAAAGGGATGATTGAACCTAATTATTACCTTCACCAATAATGCATTTATTGTAGCGTTTGTACCTGTTTGTGTGTGTGTGTGTGTGTGTGTGTGTGTGTGTGTGTGTGTGTGTGTGTGTGTGTGTGTGTGTGTATGTGTGTGTAGATAACCAGCATAACTCGAGAAGGTTTGGATAGATTGTATTGATGTTTGGTATACGCGTTCGATGGCAATAGCTTTTTCTAGTTAGATAGCCATACTGGTAAATGACAGCAGTTTCATATTGTGGCATCTGAGAGTTATGTGAATATTAATCATTCAATAAAGATTATGCAAATAAGGACCTTATTTGCATGAAAGGTGAAAACAATGCTACAGTAGCCTTCTTTGCTAAGATAACACAATCAAACTTTGGACAACCTCTGTTATTTGGCTGGAGAAGATGATCAATTGATGTAGATTATGCAAATGAGGACCTTTTTTTGCATAATCAATGATAAACACCCTGAATACATCAGTCATAAAGGTTAAATTATTGGGGAAGGTATGAAGCTATAGTTCATTGATATTGCAATAGAATCATGAAAATTATAATAAAAAAACACAAGTCATGCATTTTGATGTTAGAATAGTCGAAGCCATTTTTCCGCGTTATAACAGTTATTAGCGCTTGAATTTCACTTCTGCGGTTCAAATATTTCTTAGATTGTCACATTCTCCTTACTTATAGGTAAATCTACTTCCAATTGGAAATCTAGTTTTTGATAACTTGTTTCATCATACATGTTCATGCCAACAATTTTGTAATCATACAAAAACATAGTAGCATTTCTTTTCGTGTTCGCTTGTACCGGCCCTATGCAAAATCATGTCAGTCGCACTGCTGCTATAGTCGTTTCACCTGCACAGTTATGAAGCTTTTTTTAGCAAACTTTCATTGTTAAACTACCATGAACCTTTCCCAGTAACCTTTTAATCCCGCACACCAGGGGAACATATGAAATTAGTTTTAATCTTTCTTACAAACCTAAACATTTAGGACCATAAATATACCCAAAAGACATTGGCATTAACTATTTACTCTCCTAGCCTTTATGGTAAAGACCAATGCATTGAGCTCTCCACGTTTTCTCCCAATTTAGATTGGAAAGTGGACTACCCCACTAAGCTTGGGCAGTTGGTGTTGTAGGGTTTTCAGAAGTCTAGATAATAAAGCTACTTACCAATAAGCGTACATTACTTTGATCTGTCTCGATAAGTCTCTTTACCGACGCTGCCTGTCAACAATGAGTGTATATAAAACATTTTGATCCCTCCTGCATTCTGTATGATTAGAGAATGATATGACTTTATTTTGTTTTACATTGTCTCGGGCATGCCCAAAGTGACGCAAAGCATTATTTCTGAACTTTCTGAAACCAGGGGAGGGGGAATTCAAATACATAGCATCCATGACTTGAGACAAAGCTATTTTCATTACATAACATTTTCCATGCAATTTACGTGTCTGCCACCTTCGAAGCAAGTTTTTATTTAATTTTGTTTGCTCCTTAAGCTTATTGCATGCATTGATCAAGAGACTCTGTCAAACTGGAATAGAATCCAAGAGATTTTAATGGCATCTCAGCCCATTTTCTCCCCGGAATGACCCCAGTCTACATGGCCCCACATTTCCTACAGGTGTTGCAACTTTGGCTCAAGATATCTACCACGCATTGAGCATTACTCATAGAGATGCAATATGACAGGGTGAATGTTGTATCGTCGGCAACTTGACTGCTTTTAATGTCGTGCTCATATCCATACATACATACCTTAACCATGATACCTTGTGGTAAATTAGTCTGCAGAATTTTTAATGCCAATATTTCGACAACTGAGATCAGAGAGCTGGAGGCGGACAGTCTGCCGAATATCACGTTGCACCCGAAAAAAGCCTGACTTCTTGCCCGAGTTTCTTATGTAACATTCAATTTTTCCATATACGCTATTCAAAAAAATGAGACAAAGTTAGGTCAAAATCAAAATATTTCAAGGGTTTTTAATGTACATTTCAAACAGCAGGATATTAACAAAGCAAATGGCTGGACTAGGATTGTTGAACATGTATTCAACATCATCTATTGCAGGGCCATTCTGACTGAAAAATGTAAATCTAAAATATCGTTGTTTTTTTGTTTCGTGAATTTATAATCAGTGTTTAAAAGGCGGCTACGAGCATTTACTGCCTGCTTTCTTGAAAAAAATAAAAGTTCAAGTAATGCTCTTTTTCGTGTGATAAGACATACGTTCCTTCTCTGTTGATTCTTTAAGAAACAAATTCACATAATAAAGTATGTGAACCCAAAATGTTAAATAGAACTCAGCGGAAAGTAATTTCGTTTAAATAGATTTCTTTGTTTTCATGGCTTTCAAGACCCCAAAGTATTTCTCTTTTTTTAGGGATTTCTCTAGAATACGTTTTCCATTAAATAGAAAAAAAAGTCTAGAATATAGAATACAACTAGCAGTCTCCTACCCTTGAAGCCACACTTAGATTTACAAGTAGCATTTCCAATCTCGTCAGCCTTCTATAGTGAACCATGCTGCAGGATCGAGAACCCCAGCGGGCGAATCTCTACAGGTCGTGAAAACCACTTCGCACGCCTACAACGCTGCAACTGGGAACTCTCAGACACTTCAAACCAACATGGAAGCAAGTTGGAAAAACTTTCGCAAAGCCTGGAACGCTTTGATCTCTTAGTTTGCGCTATGGTTTCATCTATACTGCCGAGGTAAAAACACATTTTCTTTTTTTTTTAAGGGAGGTGATGATGATTGTTGATATTTGATCATACTGGTTGTAATTGTATTAGATACGTAGTTTTGGATTTTATTTCATTGTTATATTATTTCCCTTACTATACGGATAGTTGCTTTTACACATTCTTCTAATAACTTGAAGATGGCCAAAAAGACGGCATTGACCTTTTCAACTTGGAACATTCAATGGAGTTGTTGTAGAAAATTCAGTGATTCTGAATTCCTTTTCCACGTTGATAAAGGCGACGTGATATGTATTCAAGAAACGTGGTTAGGTAGTTTCGTAGATTTTAACTTAGTAGGCTATAGTATTTTAGTAGTAATAGAACTAGGAACAAAATAGCTAAGCAAAATTCTGGAGGAGTTGCGATTATTTTCAAGAGTTCATTGCAAAAGGGCATTACAAAACTTGAATGTAGCTTACCTGACTCTATCTGGTGCAAGTTTGACAAACACTTTTTTGGCCTTGAAAACGATTTGTATCTCTGTAACATTTACATTCCCCTTGAATCATTTCCAAAATCTTCTCAAATTGATCCTTTTGATGCTTTGTCTAGCGATTATTGCAAATTTTCAAATTTAGGAGACCTTGTTATTTTAGGTGATCTAAACGCCAGAACAGGGGCAATTACAGAAACATACTTTAATACCAATATCCCAGATGTACATACAGCGGATGTAGTCGCTAGTCTTAAAAATAGAAATAATAGAGATGCTAAAGTTAACAACTATGGTAGATGCTTACTTGACTTATGTTATCAGTTGATTTAACTATCTTGAATGGAAGATGTGCTGGAGATTGAAAGGGAGATTTCACATGCTACAATTACAACGGGTCGAGTGTTGTTGACTATTGCATCAACATCAGTCAATGCTTTCTGATATTCAATATGTCAACGTTAGTCCAATTTCACAATTTTCTGACCATTATCATATTTCTTTTTCCTTGGCAACCAAACAAGCCTCTCTTATCATAACAGGGGAGCATCCAGCTAAACCAGAACCTATATCATTTTTTGGGATGCAAATTCAAATGAATTGTTCTCGGCAACTATAAATGTCACTAACACAAATTACAAATTAAAAGACTTTTGCCAAGAAAGCTTTTGTTCAGCAGAAAGTGCTGTCACACATTTTACAAATGTTTCATTAGATGCTTCAAAAAATTTCCCGAAAATTCGGCGTACAAAACAGGCCAAATAAACTACAAAAATAAAAAAGAATAAAGTTTGGTTCGATCAATGTTGCTTGTCGCTAAGGCGGAATTACTGTCCAAGTTAGAGCATTAAAATGAAGAAAAAAAAATCCCAAAGAATTTTGGTCTCTATTTGGCTTTCTTGAAAAGGAAGTTAACGGAAAACAGATAGAAATACTTCAGACCCTGATATAACAAACTCAGAATGGATTGAACACTTAAAAAGTCTAAATAATTCAACAAAACACAAAAACTTTAACGCAGACTTTGAAATAACTATCACTGAACGATTAGAACAATCTGATAAAGATTCATTTAATTTACAAGACACTCCTTTTACCACAAAATACGTTCTGGATGGCAAAAAACAACTCAAATCTGGTAAAGCTTGTGCATGTGGCATGGATTCTATTTCCAACAACACGTTAAAACATGGATCTACTTCAAAACTGTTATGTCTCTCATTGGTTAACCTTTTCAACATTACTCTTTCCAACGGTATATTTCCGCTAAACTGTAATACAAGCATCCTTACTCCAATTTTCAAATCAGGTGACAAGGCCAATGTTGAAAACTACGGAGGCATTGCCCTTTCCAGTTGTCTTTCAAAATTATTTACCCGACTCTTGAATACTAGGCTACAACACTTTGTAGAAAACAATCATCTGTTGGCCAACACTCAATTTGGATTCAGAAAGAAGTGCCGAACTGCCGATAATGTTTTTATTCTAAAATCTCTTATTGAAAAATATACACAACAAAAGAAAGGTAAATTGTTTGTTTGTTTCGTTGACATGAAGAAAGCCTTTGACAGTGTTTGACGCGATGGATTATTTTATAAATTGTTACACTGTGGCATCAATGGAAATTTCCTTAACGTTTTGAAATCTATGTATATGAATGTCAATTATGCAGTTAGAGTAGAGAATGGTTTATCTGGATCTTTTGTATCAACTTGTGGTGTAAGACAAGGATGCAATCTTAGCCCATTGTTATCTAATCTTTCTATCAATTATCTGCCGCAATGTTTTGATAGTAACAGATGTGATGGTGCTGTCCTTACTTCAAAGTCTATCAACTGTTTGTCTTAAGCAGACGATCTTACTTTGGTCTCTTTGTCAAAGCAGGGACTTCAAAACTGCATCAATGCCCTAGAAACGTACTGTAACAACTGGAAACTATCGGTTAATGTCTCCAAAACAAAAGCTCCTGTTTTTTCTAAAGGTGCTACGAAGAAAATGTCAAAAGAGTTCTTTATCTATGGTAAAGAAATAGGAGTTACGGACAGCTACACTTATCTTGGTATCCCACGTACGTCCTCAGGTAAATCTAAAACAGCCCGAAAATTTCTGAAAACCAAGGGTATGAGAGCTATATTCAAATTAAAATCACTTTTATCATCGGAAAATATCCCAGTAAGACTAGGTAAAAATCTTTTTGACAAATTTTTTAAACCTATCCTTTTGTATGGATCCGACCTCTTATTTTTGATCATTCCTCCAAAACAGTGAAACTTATTATATCGAAAAACATTTCTATATCTACTCCCAGATACATGTTTTCCTTTTTACTTGGAAAACTCCAATTTGATGAAAATTTACCAGCCGTAATTCGAAAGATTACTTGTTCCGATTTAACTGATTCTTACATCGTTAATTTTGAAAGAAGATCAGACAAAGGCATGTTTCTAAAATTAACGTCTAAGCTCACTCTAGAAAATGATGGGTTTTCAGTACTTTACATACACCGTCCGTTGGATATACCTGAATTTGACATATTGACCTACGTTTTCAAAAAATTCTACTAGGAGTACATTCAATATCCTCCAGCGGCGGTGTACGAGGAGAATTTGGAGCTTTCCCCATCTTGTTGTCTGCCAAAATTCAGCTCATAAAATATTGGCACCGTTTGGTAAACTTACATGAGGACTCTCTGCTTCACGAAGCATACAATGTTGTATTTTCTAGTGATCATTACTGGATTAATCATGTTAAGGATAGTCTCAATTATCACGGCCTTGGATATATATGATTGAATCTTAAATGTTATAAAGTAGACTATTAAACACCAACTCAACTGCAGACTACAGGATGCACATATACAATAGTTGTGTCAGCAATAGCTCAAAATTTCCCTTCTTCACCAATCCAAAAATCAGTATGTACAAGAAAAATATCTTCATGATGTGAATCATGTTGAAATCCATAAAGCGATGACAGTTAAGAATTATTAACCATAGATTGGAGCAACAGGATACTTAAATGTAACTCCTAACAAAATATGTTGCCCATTCTGCCCAAATCGAATTGAAGATGAGTTTCACTTTATTATGGAATGCTCTAAATATGATGCCCTACGCGATAATTATTCACCTAAGACACTCAATGCTACAGATAGATGTAACTATATCTTTAGATGCAACAGTTCACACAGTGTTAAAATAGGCAAATATATAAAAGATTGTTTTGTTATTAGAAAAAATTAATGATACTCATAATTAGCCAAACTTGAATCATGTAAAACCTAAGATAGTCATTTTGTTGTAGGGAATAATTTTATTCCATACTTTATCTTCTTCTTTGTTAACTGTTGTTGTCGTACTTTGTACCTGCTACAATATTCGTACAATAAAGTTCGTCTTTAACCGAAGCAAGACCTACATGGGTGACATATTTGGTGTTTTTGTACATTTCTTGTCATTGTTTGCATGGTTATTCCTCATTGGTAATTTAAATGACACCCTCTGTGACGTTAGACTTAAACTACCTGCCAGTTTTCCATGCAATTTCCTGTCATATAGAAATATTGAACTGCGTAAACACGGACAGACACGCCGACAACAATAAAGAGAGAAGAAATACTTAATAAACTTGCATTTTACGGTAGGTAAACGGGTTTTGTGTAAATGTTTTGCTTTGGAGGATGAGATTGCACTGTTGTATTATATCTGATTTGAGGTTCTTTATTTCTTGATTTGATTGTAGGCTTGTCCTCAAGCATCATGACATACAACTCAAAACCCTCAAGTATAAGAAATGTCAATACCTTCTTCTGAAGCCTTGTTATCATCCGTTCCACCTGTACTTTAATCCAACATCCCAACGTAGAATTTCTGTCATGTGACTCATTCTCGACAGATCATGTTCATTTGTCTGGTTATCTGTAGCGCCTAGCGACAGTCTCTACTGGTTTTCCCACAGACCACATCGGTACACACTTCAAGTCTGGTAGCCTACCCCGACTTGTGGGAGGGGGCGCTGTAGACATCGACTGCCTTTCAAGGTTTCAAATGAGTGATTGCGGCATGAAATGCCCTCTCAACGCATGATCCAAGAAATCTTTAAGCTTCCTGAGTCCCAAAATTAAAGATGCTCAAGATCTACCTGTACGATAACCTGGTAACCAACCCTATCGTGGGCTTGTCCGTGACTAGGCGGGGCCACGTGTGTTGTCCTCCTGCCGTGTTCAATTTACACGCTGCGGTGAGGTTTGTTTTCTGGCCTTCCTACACTGTCCTTGGGAACCATCCGTCACGTAGACCACAAAACCGGTATTTTAGGTCAAAAGGTCCCAACCGTCGCCAGGAGAATTAACCACACCTAAACTAGTATATCAAGATCTACTTCGTAACTTGCTCACTGCTTAAGTATCGCATGTGGCAACCGAGAAGACAAGTGTATATTCATAATGTGTATTTCACATGGCATGAAAACGTTACAAAAGAAAATATTTATCGATGATACGTAAATCATATAAGAATGAATACATTTTGTATTCGGCTTATTTCAATGTTGCTGGTTAGTTTTTATAACTGACGTGGTGGACATTAACTGTACACATCGACTCCAACATACGTTGGTCTTTAAATATTCACGGGAGTGTAAATTCCATACATGGAACATAGTCTTATATAACTCCTGCCAAACGGACCAAGAAAGAGAAAAAGACTTGCTACGTGTCGTAACATGGCGGGCGAGTTTGGTTAATATACTTCTGTGAAGGTGCCAGAAAGCAGGTAAAGTAGTAGAGCCGCCACGACGCCTGGCGGAACGCGTGAAAGCCGCATTGCGTACAGGACAAGTTAGTACTTCAAGTGCATCGACTTCCGCTAAAACCATCATTATGGTAACATTATAACGTTACTGTCGATAAACACAATACCTTCGTTATCATACGTGCATGCCTAGATGCCAATTGATATATTCCACGATCAGTATATCGTACACATAAAGACAATTAGAGTTTAATCAAGTAATACAACCTGCGATATAATACTTGATGTAGGATCTAGTTAATACTACAGACATCGTATAGTTACTCTTCAGAAATTATACGGAATATTAGTGAAATCGGGTGGTATGTAAGTTATATGTAATGGGCTTTTATCGTCATATCTTCCTAGTGAATAAGTTCTTTCTATCAGTCAATTGCTCTGTAGGCGCCCTCTGAAACAGCAATCTTCCCGAAAGAACAAGACCTAGAGTTCGGCGATCACATACCTTCGCCAACTGGTGTTATTTTGTATGAATAGTGTGTTTGAAAGGTGTGTTATGGATTAAGGGACAGGTTTGTATGTGGTGTATGTGTTGGTAACTGTTATAAAGGATTTTAAGTTAAGGTATAAAAGTTATATTGTTGGAGAGATGGCTTAACCAATATGTTTTGGATTTGTTATGTAATGGTTTATGTTGAGTTGTGCATGTTACTGTTTGCGGTTGTTGTTGTGGTGGAATTTGGGAACTTAGCATTGACGGAGGAACCTGATATTAATTCTTTATCGACAACAATACAAAGGCACATTGTAACACATGGAAGGAGTTGGAAGTAATGTATAAACATGGTGACTAATATGTAAAATGTTTGCAAAGCCAAATTTCAGGAAACGTTTGAATATGTGTCGTACAAAAGAAAATCACAGACACATACCACATGTCAATTATTACATCTATATGCTAGCAAAGGCTGCCTAAGAATACGCTTGTAAGTATAAAGCTCAAGTGATGAATGTACACAACGACTTGAATCTTCTTTATCTAATCAAGCCTTGAATTTGTGAAAACTTGCGAAATGGGGTGAACTGTTATGTTCACTTTGTACAAAGTAAATATAATAAGTGTAGTAGAGATACAGTATGTCTGGCGTACTGACAGTACCATACACTATCTTATGTGGACCTATGCTAATGGTGTTTCCTCTGTCGCTCTAAAAATCCAATTTGCATACTTACCATAATGAGACTGGTACATCATAGTGTGGTCCCTATTACCGTGTGGGCATAATCATGATGCGCTTGTTTTCTATTTGCACAACCACATTTTTGTCGGAACAGAATGATCTATAATATAACCAGCTGCTATGTCGCGTGCCTGTGAAGCCGGTGTGTTACACCGAAGGGTGGTTATACGAGCTATATTGATATTGATACACCAAGAAGGGTTTAGGGTCATGAAGATTTCGCATTGTCGAGATCGTTTGTAACTTGTAAATTTAAACATTTAAAACCACACGACTTCTCTAGCCCATATTACTATCGGCTGTTGCTGAACTATTATAAGTATTACACACTTACATCTTAATTGTAATTGTGTGGATAATGACTAAGCAACTGTCTGAAATCTTTTTGTTTGATTGAAAGAACAAACCAGGAGAAGAGGAGGCTGGCGTAACAATTTGACACCAGAATGTAGAATACACTACCGATATGTTGACCCCAAAATCCCAGTTGTCACAATGTCCATATGTCTGAGTGTCCTCGTGCGTAGTTCGTTATCACAAACTGAAAGGGAATTTCAATTTTTCCTCATTAATTATGTTGCGATGTGATGTTCATCATCACTCAACCTCTCTACTTGCCCAAAAGAATCAAAATCCAACAAACCCTGCTTGAGTCATCCTCCTCCAAAATCTTAGATGAAAATGCCTACTGCAGTGCAGTAGGTAGTCGCTAGGAAACCCATTATCAAACTTGACCAAATTTTAGCACGATCCACCAAATGCCTCGTGAGTTATGACGCCAACAAACAAACAAACAAACAAACAAATAAACAAACACAAAAGGTCCACTGCAGTACTGATTGAATCCATCAGAAGACCCATCTTCGAACTTGACCTTCGTCTTTACAACATAAACTTACCTACTAAAAACCATTAACATCCGTCGACGGCATCAAGAGTTATACCGCTAACACAAGTCACTCCACAATTTCGACCAAAAACATTACCCTTCTGCCTACGGCGAAGGCAATAAAGGACGTATTGTTCATAACGCCATGTTCGCGTCAATGTTGATATATTGATAAATAATTGAATTGAATGAAAATCGGTCGTCGTCGTAGGTATCTCCTTTTATGTTACAGAAGGTCAGAATATGGCGACCTGGCATCCGCGTGCTCCTCAGCGTATGTATATTTGGTGTGACCCCAGGTCATCGCTTATCTACAGGTAAGTAGCCTTTGTCATCAAGGACCTTGTGTATAAACCCTGGTCATCAAAAGACTCGACCGCATCTCAGTTATATGTACCCCTTGCACTCTCACGCACCCAAACTGACGGATCGATCTGACCTTCGATCTGCAGCTTCAATAATAGTATGGTGGCTGCAAAAATGTATGCCCACGAAATCTCATGGTTCCTGTCCCTGTGGCATCCAATCCGTCTTCCTCTTACACACACACACACACACACACACACACACACACACACACTAACATACAGACACACACACACACACACTCACACACACACACAAACACACACATAGCAACACACACAGCAACACACACATTCAAACTCACACACACGCACACACACTCACACACACACACAGACACTGCACGAAATGGCCACGTATCCTGACGGATCCGACGTATCCGGAATCGGGCCTCATGGCGTTTCCGAGCGAATCCGGAAAAATTCCAGTTCACTGCTCGGATGCTGAAGTGCCCGCAGATCCGACCGATTCCGACGCCGTATTCTTCTGGATTCGTGATGCGCCTCGGATACCCGAAGATATTTGCGCGGATCCCTCGTTTTTTGATATTTGGAATGTTCGGATTGTTTGTATGTCGGTAGTTGCTTCGGATCCTGACGAATAAATACACACGGCACGGCATGATCTCATTTCCTGACGAATCCAGCAGATCCGGAATTGCGCATCATAGCAGATACGGAACGTTTCCGATTGGATCCGATGCACCTCAGATCAGACAATTCCGGCGCCGTATACGTCTGGATCCTTCATACGTTTCGGGTACAGATACGGAACGTTTCCGAGCAAATTCGGACAATTACCAGGTACACCTCAGATCCGGCAATTCCGACGCCGTATACGTCTGGATCCGTGATGCGCGTCGGATACCTGAGGATATTTGCGCGGATCCTTCGTTTTTAGATATTTGTCAATATGGCAGAGATGTTCGGATTGTTTGTCGGTAGTTGCTTCGGATCCTGACCAACAAATACACACTGCACGGCACGCGGCATGATCTCAGATCCTGACGAATCCAACAGATCCGGAATTGCGCATCATAGCAGATACGGAACGTTTCCGATTGGATCCGATGCACCTCAGATCCGACAATTCCCGCGCCGTATACGTCTGGATCCTTCATATGTTTCGGGGGAAAAAAACGGAACGTTTCCGAGCAAATTCGGACAAATACCAGGAACACCTCAGATCCAGCAATTCTGATGCCGTGTACGTCTGGATACGTTTCGGGTACAGATACAATATCTACTCGGATCTTTCATTTTTTTTATGTATTTGCCAATATGTTAGAAGTTCAGATTTGCCAATATGTTAAAAGTCATGAGCTGTCTCGGATCCTGACGTGTACGGAACACGGATTCGTGTCGGATATCCAAATTACCCACAAGACACTTCTGGGCGCGACAAACGTTAACGGTTTTCTTTCGGTTAACAGCATAGACAAGAACGGCGTTTCATCACCTTCTGTGCTTAACATGGCATCGCCAGAGTCTACCATGGTCGACAAGTGATTTTTGAGTGGCTTGAGAGTCGAAGGAAATTCGGTGTAAACTTAAACGCACGGAATTGCGACGTTGTCTTCTTCGTGCATGCAATATTCGTCGCCCCCCTCCCCCCTTTTAAACGCTGGTAGGGAGTTGATTCATCATATAGAGGGACTGCCCTTTGGTAAGTACAAATTGAAAAATTCCCGTTTCTAACTAGTTTTGACGTCAGTTATCCTCCTATTGTGGCTTGACATATCATCGCATTCGCATGACCATAGGAATTCTCCAGTCGACGTGCCCTTTTACGGCGTTAGGATCTAGGAAATTTAAAATTTTAATTTGTTAATTCTTGCCAATGGTCAGCAGACATGTGTGTCTGGTTAACGTTTCAGATACAAAATAGCAAGCAGTGGAGGGAAAGATAATTAAAGATATGGAAGGGAAGAAAATGTCATAAGTATTTGTCCCACAAAGATCCCACAGTTTGTGGATAGTGAACTAGAACTTATAAGGAGGCAGTAGTGGGCCTCAGTGATTATTTCATTCAGTTATAGCTGTGCATGTTTGATCAATATCATATTCAAGTTATAGATGTAAGTTTTGCGTAGTCAATTCAATGATGCCCAGATTCATTTTTTTTACACATGCGAGTATGTGATATGTTTAATATTTGTCATTGTTTCCATTTATATATATATATCCAGTACAGCATCGGCAGATACTTCCTTCACAAAAGCAGCACATATTGTGAGGACCTTGGCTGGGAACAAAGCAATCAACTGTCAGATGCTCAGCTGCTGAGTACCTCAGGCTCCTTTGGTAAGTCCATCATCGGTACACTTCAATGTTAGCTGAGAGAGGCATGATGGATATCCATTGTCCCGTGTTTTTTTGTAGCTGCTGTGATGAAACGAAGCACATGTCAAAATCATGTGACATGTTCCTTAAATACGTGAATTGATATTTATTCATCATTTGGTTTTATCATATAGGAACTGGTTCATCACAAGATGGACTCCAAGCTGAGTCCAACGTGCAGATACAGAAGAAATCAGCCTTGCCTGTACCTTACCAAGAGTGCATGGAAGAAGTGAACTCAGATGTAGTCAGAGAATGGGGAGAGGACGATTATACACATGCAGTTCCACGGCATATGCTACTTACGTTTAAAATGTGGCGTGCCATAATGGGAGTTCTTCAGACAGTATAATGTTACTTTCTATTTTCAACCTCTGTATTTGAAATAATTGTATCTGATGGCTTTTAGACGAAGAGCTGGCCACAAATAAGGCTTTTATTACTTTAGTGGAATATTTAGAATATATAGATAATTTTGGTCCAAGGGCACTATACAGTAGTAAATATTACCACAATGTTGTGATGGTGTTAATTGTAATACATTTCATAATTTTTCAGAACATTGTGCTTGCACAACCCCAATTTACCGACATTAACCTGCATATGCAGTGGTGCTTTGAGTATGTGGATGTCCCTCAGCCTGTCTCAAATGAAATGGATCATTTAGCCACATAGTACTTCCGTTTTGTATTGTATTTGATAGTTTTTGAACTTAGAAATACATTATGTTGAGATATGAAATGATACATATGTTACATACAGGCTTTCCCAAACTTCCTGTCATTCAAAATGATGTTTTGGGTATAGTTAAATTAGGAATGCAAGCACAAAGTCGGATCCGTTACGGATTCGTTGTTGGGTCCACCTGTATCCGTCAGTATTCACCATTTTCTTCAAAATACAGAAAAATCCCTGTACGCATCCGTCAGGATCTGTGGCATTTCCGTACAGTGTACGGCTCCGTATTCGTCGAAAATCCCTTACTTTCGGATTCTTCAGGACATATTCCATATACCGGTGCGGAAATAGTCGGATACGTTACACGAATCCGCATGTATCCGTCAGTATCCGCCAAAAATACAGCAAAATTCCTGTTCGTATCCGTCAGGATCTGTGGCATTTCCGTACAGTGTACGGCTCCGTATTCGTCGAAAATCCCTTACTTTCGGATTCTTCAGGAAATATTCCATATACCGGTGCGGAAATAGTCGGATACCTTACACGAATCCGCATGTATCCGTCAGTATCCGTCAGTATCCGACAAAAATACAGAAAAATCCCGGTACGTATACGCCGGGAAACGAGGCCATTTCGTGCAGTGAGACACACATACAGACACACACACACACACACACACACACACACACACACACACACACACACACACACAGCAACACACACAGCAACACACACATTCAAACTCACGCACACACACACACGCGCGCACACAACAAAAACAGGTAGCTCGTGTCAAAAGGTCGCAACCGTCGTCAACAGAATTACCCACACCTATAGTACTATATCAAGGTCTACTTCGTCACTGCTCAATTATCACATGTGGCAACCGAGAAGACAAGCATACCTTGATAAAGTGTATTTTACGTGACATGAAAGACTTATGAATGAAAAAAAAATATTGTCACCCGCACGCCGTTTGAACAATGTAGGTTTCAAAACGTTCACAGCGCTATGACCTTTTGTTAGTCGGCCATGTTTTAAGCCAGGCGTGAGGGATAGATTATGTAAATATTAAGCAACCATCTGATTTTCGTCCATTATCCTTCTTACAAATAGACGGGCGCTGTCTTTTACATGACTCAGGGATCTCTTCTAGAAACATTTGTGTTTGCTGGTAGGTACCAGTCACATCACGAAAACAGATCGATATTCAATATAACTTTTCGAAATACTTATAAATTCAATAAATGTCAAATGCATCAGCAGATATTAAGATTCAGTAAAGGCAACTAAAAGACAAATCTGATCTTTCAATAAGATTTCCGCATTTGAAAATTTAATTTTACGCCAAGTTTTACAGGTAATCGATCATGCCGTAGAGACAAAACAAACCAAAAATGTACTGTTATTAACTGACAAAAAGTGTTTTACCGGTACATTCTACATATATGTTTTCCTCATTAACCTCGTGTTATCGATGGCTTTTTAGAAAACACACAGCATGTTTAATCATTCAGTAAGCGCCGTTTCAGGTAAATGCGGAAGACCTCAGTTCTTTTACTTACACGTTCCAGAACGTTATGGTGCGTTTTCCTGTTTCATAACTGTATGTGGTGAAATTTTATGTTATAACTTACAAATAGTCTTTTACGATAAGAAATGCGTTACGGAATAATATTTCAAATCTTTACTTCTTGCGTTGAACTTAGATGCAGAATCATAAATTGATGAAATATCAAAAGTCCGTAGTACAACAATTCAAAGTTTACACGTTTTCTTTGTTCACTTTTGTGCCCTCATCGACAAGTTACGTACATTCAAGGATACTAGTACTGTTGTGTAATCGGCACGCAACGTCGGAACTTCCTAGCCTCCACCAGGCCTTCCTATGGGTACGGATGGTAGAATTCGGCAACAAAAAGGGAATAGTTGGCCAGGAAAGTTACTCCGTGGGAAGATTAACATTAACATAAGAAGATTATCTGCTGGAAGATTATCATTAACACCCCCCCCCCCCCTCCGAAGACCGCGTGGATGACCAAACCCTATGGTGGCCAAACTCTTCTGGGAAATTATTCTTCCTAAAACCAACATAGTTAGTCTGGTAGACACTAGAAAAGTTCATCCGTATAAATAAAGCAAAGAGTACTGCTAGTATTATACAGTCAACAGGTACGTGACGGACATGAGTCTGGCGTAAGGACTCAAACAGGTTGCATGTCCAAATAAGGTGAACATTTGACAATGTTGGATTGGAGTGGTTGAGGATGTCTGAAGATTTTTCCCTGTGGGGTCAATACATGGCCTGTTATATATATATGTTGCAGGCAATTCTGTATGGCCTCTACAAGGCCAAGGACATCAGTATGGAGGCAGCTCAAGCACTGGTGGATAAAGGACCAGAGCTGGTCTCTGCGGAGACAATCTAGTACAGGGATTAGCCTTGAGGGTAAAGCCTGATGACCTAAGGAGGAGAGGAGTCACCCACCAGGCAGCTCACAATGTGCTGCAACTGACATTAGCCAAGACACCATACACCCTTCCATGGGATGCCCCTAACAGCTGAAATTGTGATTTGACATACATGTACAACAGCAATGATTCTCATGTAATCATCACTGTCGTCAAAATCATTAGACAGTGGTCCATGCGTAGAAAATTTTGGGTGGTTTGGTTTATTTTATGTAAAAAGTGTTGCCAGTCTCCAAAATACTCTCTAAATATTTGGCTCTTTTAATTAATATAGTTATATGAAAAAGTACTTCCATCACCTTCTTTGTGTCATTTGGGCAGCAATTAAGCATGTACTGTAAGCTGATTGCCTTCGCCGTAGGCAGAAGGTATTTTTGGTCGGGATTTGTTGCCTTCGCCGTAGGCAGAAGGGTATATTTCTGGTCGGGATTTGTGGAGTGATGGTGTTGTCGATGTAACTCTTGATGCCATAGACGGATAATGGTGATTTTTGGTAGGTAAGTTTCTGATTGGGAGACAAAGGTCAATTTTGAAGATGGGTCTTCTGAGGGGTCCCTTTGGTGCTGCAGGGGACCTTTTGTGTTTGTCGGTTTGTTTGTTGGTGGCATAACTCGAGAGAAATTAAATGGATCGTGATGAAATTTAGTAGGTTGTTGGGGTCGGGAAAACGAAGGTCAAGTTCGAAGATGGGTCTTCTTGGGGGGTTCCTACGGTACTACAGGGGGCATTTTTATCTGAATTTTGGAGGAGGATACCTCAAGCAGGGTTTGGTGGATCTTAATTGTTTTGGGCAGGTAGAAACGATTAGTGATGATTAACATAATGAGATGCACTCTATACAAATCAGGTCCTTCTTTACATGATTAATAAAGAAAAGTTGAAATTCCTTTTCAATGTGCTATTTTTTGGACGACGACCTACGTACGAGGACACCCATACACCATATGGACAGAGTGACAGGCAACATGTGGGCAGTGCTTTTCACAATGGCGCTTCAAGACATATGAAATGAGAACTGTGCACATAGAGAGGAAAACCGATTTATATATATATATCGATTATGTAAATATGGACATACTTTGCTTAATTGATAAGAAAATGCTATGATTTCAAAGTTGTAGATGACGGTAATTTGATGCTTGCATTCGGAAGTTAAATGAAAGTGAACATCACCTTACATTAATTATGCAATCCATAACACACCTTTCAAACACATCTTTCATACAAGTTAACAACATTCGGCGAAGGTATGGGATCGCAGAACTCTAGTTGCATATGTTTTTATCAAAAGGGTTGTAATGTAAACTTAAGGTCCATGATCTTTATAATTATGCCTCCTGATTTCATGATGTCTAAAAATCGATAGACACTTTACGTGCACACTGTTAAAACCTACACTATCTAGGTCCGCTGGTACATTTTCTTGTGTAAAAACAAGAAAACCTTAACAACTGCAATTATACTTGTAGGTACATTGAGATTGCTATGAGAAAAAAAATAATGAAGGCACTCAGTTAGTAATTTAGTATACATTCCGCTCTCCACAGGTTTGTGTATACTTTTAAACTGCACGAGAAAAATGTGTATTGTAACGTTAAATTGAGAAAACTAGCTTGCTGACATGGACTGAGTGTGTATTTCTGTTACCGTCAGCAAGAAGCTTTTTGGAACGATTAAGTTCATTGTGTGAAAATCGATTAAGATTTGTAAAAACTAGTTGAGTGTATCTTTTTTTTAGTTTTGTGTAATATAAACACCTGAATAACCTCTATCAGGTTAACTGTAAGAACAGAATGGTCTTAATGCTAAATGAACTTAGAAATAGTCACGAACAATGTAGGCACGTGATCTTTGCCCCAGCCTCATCATGTTGAGTCACACAATTTAGTAATAAAAGATGTTGAGAATAGTCTACACATAATTCTTGTAATATTATGCTCAATGCACTGGACGTGTGTGTTTTCAGAGAAAGTCTAATAAGTATCCTCCATATGCTGACGTGTAGTATTAAAGTGTAAGTTACTTTTTCGAAGAATCATTCTACTAAGTAAAGTTATTACGTAAATGATCGAACTTTCGATCCTCCATTCCTCGACCCTGTTCAAAATATATATTTAAGAAAATAGAACACAACAAATGTGTGACCATAATAAGTATAGTACATTTCCCTCTAATGAATTTTGAATATAATTACGTTCATATCTGAGATAAAACTGGGCTACTTAAAGATGCACTGTATATCAGACCAATATAGGTGCTATATATGTTTCGAGACCGAATTAGGTGCTATGTTTCGAGGCTAAAGGTCAGAGGTGACATGTAGCTCTGTATATCAGACCGAATTAGGTGCTATGTTATAAGACTAAAGGTCAAAGGTAACCTGCAGCTTAAAGTCTAAGTATCATTATTATTCAATACGGTGTCGGCGCTAAAATTGACGACCAGTCCTATGTTTTCTGTGGAGTAGTCCGTCCATGGTTTGGACAATCTTAGCTTTTATTTCATTAGATTATAATGTTTTGAAGTTATCTTTCAATTCAGTGTACTAGCCGAGCAAAATGCATTCACCATATGCGAAATAGCTATGGGAGAGAGAGAGGGAGAGAGAGATTCGAAACCCCCATGCGGACCGCGTGACTCATGTATTTGGCTCTGTGCACCAATTTGGCGCTTCTACCAAGCCAAATAATTGCCGAGTTCATGCCCTCACAATTGTATTTGGCAAGTCACGTATTTCGCTTGACACCGTGTCAGCCATATTTGTTTGAACTCAGACACGTCTTGGCTCCCACTTCAAAGGGAAGAAATACTTTAACCCACCTTCCCTCTTACGGTGTGGCTATAAACCAGGTAGGGTGGACCTTATCAACCCAGAATAGATTTCAACGTGTGGTATTTCTTCGTAAATGGCTCAATACAGCAGGTTAATGCTAATGTGGGAGGGGGAGCATCCTACAACAAAATACGAACAAAACTCAAGACTTAGTTTTAGTTTAAATCAAGATTAACTTCGCATTCGAGGGGTATGCGTGATAAAAGAGGGCCATATAATTATACGTGAGGCTTTTACAAGTTATACGAGGGGATACTGTAGGTATACCGTATACTATACTCTAAAAACCGTGAGCATTGGTCTGCATGGTTATGATTTATAACACGTATTTCTTTCATCATGAATGCCCTTCAGCATGTCCAGACAGCAGGAGTTAATCTGTGGCCTCTCGCGCGTGGTGACCATAGCAGTCCTCCCCAGACTGAACATGGAGGAGCTGATATTTGAACTCAGCAGGAGGATTCAAAACCTGGACAAAGAGAACAGCATCAAGAACAGGTTGGTCAGTATCCTTAGGGACGTGATGTTGGAGGAATACCGTCAGTTGGAGAGAGAGACAGAAGTCAGTTCTCCAGACGAAATGAACATACCTGAACAAGAACAGAAGACAGTAACCATTCAAGAGAACGTTCCAACCTTGAACGCTGAAACAATGTCTATAAAGACTTCAAGTCCTGGCGCCTTACTTCAAAATTCTGGATTGGACTTAATCATAAAGAAGGAAAACAACGATACAAGCAGTGAAGTGCCCATTCATACAAAGAAACTTGAGCTTAATGCAGACCAGATACAGCAGAAAATTTTACAAGAAGAGAAACTTTGCTACACCCTAAGTCAAGCTTCGGCGACACTTTCTTCAACCGATAACCCCCTGATACAAATGAATACCTCACGCATTAAAGAAGAAGACTTTGGTTCGGCAACTGTGGATGAAGGAGCTTGTCATGATGAAGTCAACATTGACATCCCTGCTTTTTATATGCAGGTTCTAGATACAATTAAGCCAATGAGTGATTCTTGCACAGAGAAGCCTGTCGGGGGACACAAAACCTTTGAGGAAACACCTTTAAAATCTTGTGAACCGACCCCAGACCACAGTGATGTACGTAGGTGGGAATGCCATGTGTCCAATAATGATCAAATCGAACAAATTTCTATACTGTCCCACACGGAACATACTGAGCGTTACAGTAACGGTATTGCGACTGGTTTAATCAACAGCGGACATGAACGAAGTAACAATAAGAAATGCGGGGAAACACTTTTGGCCCCTTTTCAACCGACTCCTGACCAAGCTTGTGAGAACGTGATGTCCCTTCTTCCTGACTATGACTCACGGATCTATTGCAAACGTTACTTGTGTGACGTGTGCGGATTCAAAACGTTGAGCGCAAGCAGTTTCTCTAGGCATAGGCGACGTCACAAAGGAGAAAAACCTTTTGTGTGTGGCGAATGTGGTTACAGGGCATATGATAATCAAAAGCTTGCCCAACACATGAGAACACACACTGGTGAAAAACCGTTTAAGTGTAATCAATGTGACTTCAAGACGTCACATCAAAGTGGGCTAGTCCAACATATGAAAATACATGCTGGTGTGAAACCCTACGAATGTGAGGACTGTGACTACAGAACAGTTCACAAGCGCGCTTTAACAAGACACAGGAGACTGCACTCCGGTGAGAGACCCTACAGTTGCCAAGAGTGCGACTACAAAGCACGTGAAAAGGGCAACCTTACCAAGCATATGAGAAACAAGCACCAATGAAAATACTGTCAGTTACCAGATGTGTTTGTGTATGTACTTAGAAATAACTAAAAGCCAAGCTACAAATTGATTAGCCTGTGTACGTGTGGAAAAGATTCTCACCGTCTTGAGCTTCGCAAAGTTTTCAACTATTCACCCCCAAGCCAAGAGACGGTTAAAGGGAATAAATACCAACGGGAGCTCTGGATTCTTTATAAATGTAAGGATTAGTCCGAAACGAGCTCATGATTTCCTGTCGCCGAGGAAACCAGTTATAGCGACTAACTCCATGGTAACAATTCTTAGTATAACCGTGTTTATAGCACATATGTAGAAAGTTCTACCTAGTTTAGGGGACCGTTTAATGGAAACGCTACTTGAAGCAAAACTTAGGCTACTGAAGGTTGTGATGAGGAAAATTGTTGAAATGGTCTATCAGTCAGATGCTGTAAAAGATAAGGAAGGAATTATATTAAATTATTCTTATATGTCAATCCATACCGTAGGCATTTGCATGAAGGTGTTTCGGACGAGTCAATTCTTGCATGGGGAGGGCATTTTTTTAAACTTCCATCCGGAGTCCGGTGACGTTTGGATGGTCCTTTTATGCAAATGGTTAATATGAAAATGTTTATTTTTGCATGGAAAGTGAGATGAATTCAAATCTGCTGCATTTGCTTGCAAATTAGACCTTTTTAGTTTAGACAAGCCTGGAGACAGATGTCCATCTTCATTGCGTCGCCCCAACGACCCGGAGATCAAGGTACTAGGTATGTAGTTTATTATACAATATTGCATAACGAGTTATAAAAATATTGCCTTTAAACCAACATCGTGAGATTAATGTCGTAAATCAGGGGTCATGGCCCTATAAATAACATGTGACCTGGGATGGATTTTCTCTGTCAGCCAAATTTTGCTTATCTTATTGATCATTCGTTTAATTCTGTTATATATATTATTTAAAGCCAGAGTACACCAGCTCAGTGACTTCGCACTGCTTTACAGTGGTGACTTGATATACATGGTACCTCATTGCTGAGCAAAGTTTGTTTCAATTGCATGCATTTTGAATTGAATTCAAATGGTTTAGCGTGAAGTTTGTGCCTGTGTATGTTCTAACAGAAAATGTCGTTCGTTCTTGAATGTATTTTCAATACTCAGTACCTTAGTCTTTATACTTAACAACAGCAATAAAACTGAACACTGACAAATATTTCACAAATAGTTTCAATGGTGTATATTTGCCATCAGTGGTATTTTGAAATATGACACGGAAAGAATATGAAGTAATACCTTTTGATGTTGCATGTTTGAAACAGCTTTCCAACAACCTTCATTACCATCGCCGAGAAGGTTATGCAGAGGGTAGCGTTTGTATGTATGTATGTGTGTGTGTGTGTGTGTAATGTACAGCATAACTCGAGAAGGCTTGAATGGATTGTCTTGATATTTGGTAGATAGGTAGGTCTTGATGAGACTTGGAAATGATTAGATTTTGGGTCCCCTAGCGGCTTGTTACGGTACTGCAGCAGAACTTCCTGTTTTGATATATCGTGTTCTGGACATGCTATGGAACTGAGTTTTGAGTGGTAGATAGCTCTTTAGACAGAGAGTAAGTGGTATTGGTTTGAGCCCCCTAGCTGCTTATTTGGAACTGCAGCAGCAGGTTTTGCATCTGACTTTGAAAGGGAATAACTCAAGAAGGGCTTGATGGATGGCAATGATTTTTGGTAAGTAGATAGCTTGAGTAATGATGAACATGATTAGATACTTTTTATGCAAATCAGTATCTAATTTGCATAATTAATGAGGAAAGTTTATACATCCGCCAAATTCCATGATAGGACTCTGAAACATGTGACATATGTAAGTGAGGAAGAGAGAAATATTAATTGATATGAACTATGCAAATGAAGACCTCATTTGCGTAATTAATGAGAAAATACTATAACTCAAGATGGCCTTGATGGATGGTCATGATTTTTGGTATGTCGATAGCTTGTGTGATGCTTAGAATGATTGGCCGATAATTATGCAAATCAGATTCTAATTTGCATAACTAATGAGGCAACTTTAAAAATCTGCTTTGTGCCATGATATGACTATTCAAATTGTAACTGAGGAAGAGAGGAATGTTGAAGATAGAAAATATGCAAATGTGGGTCTAATTTGCATACTTCAATGAGAAACTACTATAATTCCATACTGGTAAATGACGGACATTTCCTGCATTTAATACTTTTTTTGTGGCATCGGGAAGTTATGTGAATGTGAACATCGATGAATCAAATTATGCAAATAAGGGCCTCATTTGCATAATTGATGATCAATAATAGCATAGCCTTCTTTGTTAGGCTCATACTTTGTTAAGGTCATACTTTGGACATGTCATATTTCAAGACAATCAACTGGTATGATTTATAATTGATGAGAAACACTCCTAATACGTCAGTCACAATAGTTAAAATCATTTGGCGAAGGTTTGAGGTCGTGGAACTCTAGTTTTCTTATCAAAACCCTTTCACTGTCGGCTGCCTCAACACCCGGCATTGAAACTCAGATTCAAATCAGCCATGACCCGACAAATCGCTTTCTAAGTTGCGTTTACGACTAAATCTGACAAAACAAACTCGCCAGTGAGATGGTGGAAGGTGTCAGCTTTCTTATGATGATTTCAGATTGACTATTTTGGCACTTTGGAAGTGATTGAACTTGCCCGCGATTTAACGTTTAAAGAAAAGTAGCATAAACTATTTTTTTTCTAAACGTTAAATCGCGGGCAAGTTCAATTACTTCCAAAGTGCCAACATTGTCAATCTTTATTTGAAAGCTTACACATTCCACCATCTCACTGGCGAATTTGTTTTGTCAGATTTAGTCGTTAACGCAACTTAGAAAGCGATTTGTCGGGTCATGGCTGGTTCGAATCTGAGTTTCAATGCGATCGATTGGTCGGGGTGCTGAAGATCCTCACATAATGACAGAAATTGGGTAATCCATGACCTTTGACCTGATCATGAATAACTATTTTCCATGCCAGCCATATTTGATTTTTCTGTCACCTTTGACCCCCAAACCCTAACAAACATGGCGTCTGGGAGGGACGTAACACGTGTTACGCGCCGAAATGATCCATTTCAATGGTGTACACGTATCTATGTCATGCCTGGGCCTGATACGGGTGTTCCGGACCGTGTGATAACTATCCGGATCACATAGGGTTCGGAAGGGTTATCACACAGGCTTCCATAGAATATTTCGAACGCATTTCGAGCGCGCCAGTTGTGCGGCCGTCGGAAATTCGAATACCAGATTCGGAGATTGGAATCAATGTTGCTACAGTTTCTTGTTCGAGGACACAAAACTCCCTCAACTTCTGGCGCATTCCGCATTGAAATGTGGGTTTTCTCGGGTGGGTATGACCAAGGTATGACATAAATAAAATACAACACGTTGTATTCCGCATCACCCTCGGTCCCAGCCCTCCCGCGGGTCGGATCGCCCTCCGGCCTTCGGCCGTCGGGCGATCCGACCCGCGGTCGGGCGATCCGACCCGCGGTCGGGCTGGAACCTCGGGTGAGACGGAATACCCCGTGTTGTATTCTAGATGAGAAGTCATAATTCAGTCACGGGATACCCAATCAGACCGTTAAATGTGTCCCCGCAATGCCGACAAGTCAGACCACCGCATGGATGTCAATTGAGAATCCCAAACATTGTTTAAAGATGACTTTTGACGTGAAAAAAGGTGGCGGCGAATGTATCATTTTGGCGATATTTCAGAGTCGACGTTTAACTGTATGCATGGGGGTTACGGAAGGACCGATAATAACATGGTACTTCCGTTTCATACAAACCAAGCCTGGTAGAACACAAAGTACGTTGCTTTTCAAACCCTTTTGTAGTTACTAGTTTATAAAAACATTGAAATCAGTCCATACCTTTATGAAAAAAATCGTTATAAATCGTATGAAATAACGTGGAGAGAATCATCAACGCTATTAGACTGAAAAAAGAAATAAAGTGCAGATATATTTAAGCTATTACTATTTGGAGGGAATTGAGGTAACTACAGTTAAATAAAGTGCAGAAATATTTAAGATATTATTATTTGGAGGGAAATTGAAGCAACAACTGTTTTCCCTTTGTTGCTTCTACACCTTTTTTCTTCACTCCTGCAGGTTTAGTTACTAGTAAATAGGATACGTTACTTTGACATTTATGGCCAAAATTTAGCTTAAATACCCCTGGTATTTTTCTAGTTCTTGTATTTTGCCTTTAAAACACTTTTATTGTACTTCCAGTGCTATCATTTAAACATTGCAATGATGCATCTGAAAGTGGGACTAAAAGTGCACCAATGCAATGATACAGCCGAAAGATGAACTGTCTTTAGAGTGTATCAGTTCAATGATATAGCTTAAAGTCGAACTGTAAGTGCATACATGTATAAATGCAATGATATAACAGATATACAAACTGTTTCAAGAGTATGAATGCAATGATACATACGAAACACGCATTGATACATACGAAGCACACGCTGTTTTAAAGTGTGCCTGTCACTTCGATGCCCCATTTCACGGTTAAATCGATCGAACAAAGTTACTATTATACGATCGACTAACCCGTTTACGAAAGATATAAACGGTTCACTTGTTAAAAACGAAATTTGAACTTCGCGCCACCGGCCCACCAATAGCCCCGCGAGCTGCATTCGGACGCAGCACAAAACCGGAAATGACGTAATCGCAATAAGTTCTACCGCATTCTATTTGAGTCGCCATTTTGACTATTTGTAAACAACTAAGTAAGCTCACTTCTAGAGGTCAGGGAGCCCCCGGCTATTTTTTCACGGGCTTAGTTTGTCAATCTGCCTACAACCTATGTTGCAGCGTATTGTTCGAACGTCGCTAGCGACTCTATTAGCCTTCACAAGTTTCCAAAAGACGAGAAAGTTCGCGAAGTGTGGGCCCGGAAATTATGTACGTCGGACAAGAGGCACTCAACCGGGAGAGAAGAAATGGACGCCGACAAGTCGTCTGTGTTGTGTTCTGCTCATTTCGTGGAGGAATGTTACGATCCTGACCCGGGTATTAATCAGGTGCTTGAGTGTAAAGGGTGTAAAGTGCAGCACTGTAGGGAATTGTTGCCCAGTGCTGTTCTGACCATTTTTCACCGAGGCTTAGCGAACGTATGAAATCACAGGCTGTAAAGGAAAGGCCTCACCAAGAGGTTAGTAAAGACTATATTGGTATTATGAGCAAAGTCTTTTATTCGAACGTGTTAGCATGATTATCGTTTTGTTTTTCTTTAGGTCGTTGTCGTGAAAAAAAAGAGTGCAAAGTAATCAAAATACATGTAATGTCCATTTGTATAGAGTCGATTCCAAGTCACCAAGAGGGTTTTATAACAATATTTTTTAATAATTTTGAACAATTTCTGATAAAAAAATACCTGACTGACAATAATTCTAATTTTTTGCTAAAATATTAAATATAAAAATATGAATGTATTTGAATTCAGTTGGATAATTTAGAAATATTTTGAAAGTAACTGCACCAAAATCTCTTTATTTAGAATAATTTTCAAACATCTATGTGATTCTTCCACTTTTAGATATATTCACAAAAATGGCAGAAAATGGTTACTAATGCTAGGATGGTGATTGCCCCCATAAAAGTAGGTGCTAATCCAGCCCTTCTGTCTGCTTTTGTACATCTTTAGATGTCACTGCAAGACACTGTTTGGTCCTTTGTGGAAAGTATTCTTCCCTAACATCCATTACCATAATACCGCCACTAATCATAATACCGCCAAATCTAAAAAGTAATGAATTTTAAGAGATCTACTGGCGCAGCAACAGTGATCTTCGAGGTATGCACACTTCAGACATCAAGGTCTT
This sequence comes from Branchiostoma lanceolatum, assembly GCF_035083965.1. Taxonomy (NCBI): domain Eukaryota; kingdom Metazoa; phylum Chordata; class Leptocardii; order Amphioxiformes; family Branchiostomatidae; genus Branchiostoma; species Branchiostoma lanceolatum. Next base: position 3,790,213 of record NC_089737.1, read on the forward strand.
TATTACACTCTAAAAAAGGTCTCAATAACGAGGCATTCGAAGACAACGAGGTCAAATGTTTTCGATCCCTTATCACCGCAGGCTAGCGCGTCGTGGGAAGAACATATCATCACGCCATCGCACGTTGTTCGCTGGATTTGCACATAATGATCGCACGTACTTCCAGCTCAAGGCGATTATTTGAACAACAGCAAAATAAAGTTCCTTTTACTGGCCTTCAACTCGTGTAAAAGTGTGATCTGTTGTCAAGAACGGCTGTTTACTAGCCGTAACTGCGGTTGACCTGGCGCAAAATAGAACGTCGCCATTTTTATTGTTTTCGCCCGAGACTGGCTCCTCCCCCGTGTTGCGTAACAGAAAATTTCCCGCGAAAATCTCGGCGAAACCAATAGTTTGAAGGGGCGGGTGTAATTTCTACAAAGTACTGAGAAATATTTTGCATCTACATGCATCACACTATATGCATACTATTTATAGAGGAATTTTTCACCAAGGAACAACAGTTTATAGTAGGATTATGAACCCTTCTATTGTTCGGTCCCAAACCGCTGTTCAAACAACTTGCACCCCTCCGCCGCAACTTGAATGGGGACTCCACGTCGATACCATTTGTATTTGCACGGGAGACGAAAATTAGTAGTAAAGCTTTACTCAGGAACCAATAAATCTCCTGTGATAAATTGTCTAAGAAAATGTCTTTATTTGTATGGCACACTTGGGATTCTTCCATAACTGGATCGAGCAATGCCGCAGCCGGACTTCACGAGAGAGCTGCTCCTGGTTCACGCCCAGCGGCATAGTAGACCTGCCGCGTCAACTTTAACCCTCAAGATATGACTTACGAGGGGTGGTGGGCACGCAGGACTAGTTTACGATCTTGATTTTTTGGATAAGACCAACAATTAATACGACCGTTACACTAGCTACGGACCCGCCATTATGTGAACTGAACCATAGTAGAACGCCAGACGTAAGTTTTACGTGATAGCAGTTGTGACGGGCTATAGTAAATCAAAATTCGTAACAGTAACATCCGTTTTCGTGTGATTTTTGTATCCCCTGACATCTTTGTATGTTTAGGGAACTCACATCCCCGAAAGAAAGGAACAACAGCTGGTTTATAAAGGTTACTAACAACAAGATAATTGCCGAGTTTCTTCCTGGCGATATTATGGAACCCCCTTCCGTGCGCACGCCCGTTCTCGGTGCATTTCCGCAACATCTTACGATTGCGATATTTCGTTTTTAGCAGATCAAGAGAGACAAAAAAACATACACAGCATAAGTGGCAAAGGTAAGCCATAACATCGACATGTAACCGGGAAAAAATGACGAGTTGCTCCTTTGCTAAATTAGTATCACTTTAGAAATTGCAGTAAACGTGGCGGTATTATGGTAGTGGATGTTATACCTCGCAAGGGTGAATTGCTTTCTTCCCAACCCTCTGACCTGAAATGGTAAACAATACATTGGATGTATTAGCGCTAACTAAAACTTGGCTGGACGATAGTATAGATGACAATGAATTGAACATTCCAAATTATACGCTATATAGAAAGGACAGAAATCGTCATGGGGGAGGTGTGGTATGCTATGTAACTAATAGAATTCAACATAAGTCAATTCCCGAAATTACTGTTCTAGATATTGAAGGTGTGTGGGTACAGGTGAAACACACTGTCGGTAAACCAATTATAACTGGCACCGTCTACCGCCCACCAAGTTCAAAACCGGAGTTCTTTGATACCCTTGAAACTGCTATGATTTCTGCCACAGGAACCTCTGATGAACTGTTCCTAATTGGTGATCTAAACTGTGACATGTTTGTGAAAGAGTTCTTGTAAGAAAATAGACGAACTTTGTAACACTTTCCAAGCAAAACAACTTATAAATGAACCAACTAGGGTAACCGAAAGTTCATCTACATGTGTTGACATTATTATAACAACCGCTCCGGAGAAGGTAATAGAATATGGTGTGGAGTCCACCGGGCTCAGCGATCACAGCTTCACCTACGTAGTGCGTAAGGTTAAGCAACCTCGGGGGATTCCAAGAACGGCAAGAGTCAGATCCTACCGACAGTTCAACGAAGTGGCCTTTCAGGAAGAGCTGTACAATGCACCATGGACAGAAGTAGAAAAAAATGTTCCAACGTTAATGAAGCACTGGGATGTTTCCAAACAATATTGACTGATATCTGTGATAAGTATGCCCCCTGGGTAACTGCACAAATCCGAGGTCACCAGTCCCCCTGGATGACCAAAGAATACTTATCATGGCCCGTGACAGAGACTTTTATTTCAACAGGGCTAAGAAAACAAAACTACCTCATGTGTGGGAGACAGCTAAGAGACTACGGAATAAATGTAATAACACAGCAAAATATTTGAAGAAGCAATACTACCACAATGAAATCAAAGACAAAAGTAAAGACAGTAAAAGTCTCTGGGCGACGCTTAAGACACTTTTGCCAGGTCCAGCCAGACACACTGAAAATGCCTCTAAACAGAATGAAGGAAATACTGCAAACACCTTTAATGAGTATTTCACCGCTATAGGTGCTAGACTGGCCGCAGCTTTCACTAGTGTCTATACACCGATTGTAGGACCACCAAGGTTGTCCTTCAAGTTCACAAACATCTCCACAGAGTTCACGTACAAACAACTGTTAGGCATTCCCTTAGGGAAGAGCACCGGGCTGGATGGGGTAAGCAGTCGACTTATTCGGCATGCTGCACCTGCGATTGCAGGTCCCTTAACTTACATCTACAATTTGTCTCTTTCTACCGGTGAAGTCCCCAGGGAGTGGAAACGGGCTAAAGTGACTCCACTGTTTAAGGGTGGTGATAACGATGACTGTTGTGACTATAGACCTATATCTGTTCTTCCATCCTTTATGAAGATGTTTGAAAAAGCTGTTCATGCCCAGCTATATGCCTGTCTAAACGAACATCAGATACTTAACAAATTTCAGTCAGGTTTTTAGACCCGCTCATTCTACAGCAACAACATTGATCCATGTCACTGACACTATTCTTGACAACATGGAGAAGGGACTCTTTACCGGTGCAGTCTTTCTTGATTTAAAGAAGGCCTTCGACACGGTATGTCACACGATCCTTCTCGATAAGTTAAGAATAAGTGGTTTCCAAGACACAGAACTGACATGGTTCCGCTCCTACTTAAACGACAGACAGCAGACCACAGTGGTAAATGGGGTCTCAAGTGATTTCATGAACAGCTCGGTGGGAGTCCCCAAAGGGTCTATACTGGGACCGTTACTATTTATTCTTTATATCAACGACATACCTGATGTCCTACAGCATGGAAAAGTAGTACTGTATGCAGACGACACTGCACTGTTTTATGCGTCCAGTACAATCAGTTCAATAGAGCACTGAACCAAGATCTCCGAAGTATAGAAATATGGCTAGAATCAAACAAACTAACTTTAAATGTGAAGAAGTGTAAAGCCATGCTTTTTGGCACTAGGGCGAAGCTGCGACTAGGTAAAGACCAACAGACAGCAATTCTTTCTGGCACATGTTTGGAAGTTGTCTCAAGCTTTAAATATCTCGGTGTCTGGCTTGACTCGTGTCTAACATGGCAAGATCACATAGATAAGTTATGCAATGGTGTGTCGGCGAGACTGGGTGTCTTGCGGCGCCTTACCCAAGTTTTGCCACAATGTACCCTTGAGATGCTATTCAACTGTATGATCCTGCCCAAACTGGACTACTGTGATGTAGTGTGGGGTAACTGTGGTAAAGGCCTCTTAGATAACATACAAAAGCTACACAATCGGGCTGCTAGAATTATACTTGGGCTGTCATATGTATCTCACATTGGTAATACTGAACTCTCAAGTCTACATTGGAAAACCTTAGCAACTAGGAAAAATGAGCACCTGCTACAAACAGTTTATAAGTCTGTTCACCAACAACTGCCAGAATATCTCAACGTCATTCAGATGGTATCGGAGTATCATAACTATCCCACACGCCACAGTCTAAATCGATCTATGCAACTGCCTCAGACACGTCTGGAATGTGGAAGGCGAAAGCTCAGCCACAGAGGTGTTGGTGAATGGAACAAGCTACCACTTTCAATGAAAAATGCTCCAAACAGTGAAGCGTTTAAGAGGATGTTGAAACAAATGAACTGACCTCTGACCTCACCTTACGATAGGAACGGAATATGGACTACAAGTATGGATTATGGCTCTGTAAATTTTGTATGTATCGGTGTATATGTATTTTAGACTTATGTTTTGTACTGATTGTATTGTTATCCAGGGCCCCACTGCAAAGCAGTGTATAGTGCACTGAGTTGGGCCACCCTGGCTAAATAAAACAGAAACAAACAACAACCTATTTATAAAGATGTTACAAATAATGGTAGAAAATGGTAAGAAATGGTAGAAAATTGTGAACAATGATAAAATGCTGTTACCATTATCTAGAAACTATTGTAAATATCATATTCTACATTATGAATATTTCTAAAGTTTTAGAATACTTTAGAAATCAATATTGAAATCAACTTCAAAATATTCCAAAAGTATCAAATCTCGCACACAAATAATGGCAATAAATTGAAAATATTTCCAAATTATAACAATAACAACCCTTGCGGTGACTTGGAATGGACTCTATAGCCGTTGCACATAAGTTTTTGACAACATGGCCGCCAGCGTCTTCGGCGTTCATCGGCGTTAAATACATGCCGAACAGAGAGAAGAACGTTAGAATCACGAGGCTTCGGTAGCATGTTAACGTTGGGTAACATAAATTCGCGGGGTACTTAAATTCGCCATTTTTTGAAACGGTGTATTTTAGGGATATGTGCTAGATGCAAAATTAGTTATAACGCCAGCAATGCAAACCGGATAGACTAACCTATTCACAACACTGGCTGAAAAGCTTCGATAACCATGCATTTGAAGTTGGCGACGTCAAAAACTCTCCGTCGCTTATTGACAGAGTCTGGAGGCTTCGTTGGAGAATCACACTGCACGGCTGTTCGCTAGTTTATCAGACAAATGTCACATCTCCTGCCTGCTAAACACAATTATTTACAAGACAACTTATTACAATCTCTTTTGCTAACCTGCAACTGGATTCTAAGTGTCATCAATCACCAAAACTCCTTATTGTTGCTACAACCTACGGCACGTGTATTTTCCCGCTGCCATATTCTTTACCCGGAATCCTGTCGTCAAGCAGACGACAAAGGTTTGTGAGGAACACTTTTTTGTCTAAATTTGCGTGTGATAGTGGACTGAAGACGATATTTTCCTCAAAGTTTGCTACTAACACAACAAGGAACACATGGACATAATAGTATAACCATTGCTATGGCATCCAGCTAACTTCCCATGAATAATGTAGACGTTGCCATGACGGGGGGGATCGACTTTGAGTGACGTTCTACTTACTCAACAATCGGGATATTACCGACGGCCTGATTGGTGCGGTACGGCCGTTTTTTCGTGATTTTTTTTTACTTGGACACGTCTATATCCATAGCACTCTCCTTAAGCCAAGGATGGAACGAATAGCTGCTGTATAAAATGTAATTAGCGGTAAGATAGTCAAGACGAATCTTCTCTCCCGAAATAATGTTCACACCTGTCCGACAACACCGTCATAGTGCGTGCGGCGGACGGTAGTTTCAAGTTGAAATATTTTGGTGTCAGCACGACTAGATACAAAATCTACCATATATATGATTAGTGCAAAGGTAATACATGATACTGACAGAATAATAGAAAAATAGGATGGTTTATTGTTCTGCTATCGGAAAAATGGCGAATTTAAGGTACCCAACGTTAAGTAGTGTTTCAATTCGAAGTAGCACATATGCGTATAAAACCAAGGGCGACCCAATACTGCTAGTCGCTCTAATTTTGGGCGAGTTGGTAGTAAACGTATTTGGGGCGAGTTGGATAAGGCTCCCTTGGAAATCAGTTACCATGCTAACTGAAGGGACTACCCTAAAGATTAATAAATAAATAGATAAATAAAGTTGATCTGATACCTGTTGTTATGATTTGGTCGTTTCAGTCAGCAGTTCTGTGAATGTAGTTAAAAAAAGTTCAACTAATTTTATTACTGTTTTTGCATCATTACAAAGGGTAATGAACAGAAAGTGCACAGGGGTAGCACTTGTCAGTTGCACATATACTAAAGTATCCATCTCTTGTTCATGTTGTATGACTATATATAAGTTATAACATGTAACTTATGTATATCATTGTAAGTACGTACACTACAAATTGCATTCTTGTTTTTTATTTGTTGAATAAAAATTCTCTTCCAGAAAGTAAACTATTCTGTGTGCAAGAATAAGATAAAATAAAAAAGTCAACGAGGAGGTAAATTTTTTCTTAGAATATTTTTCTGTGACCAAGTTGTTTTTTCTCACACATATATATATATTTATATGTGACTAGGAACTTCCAAATAAATATTATTGTTTTTAAAACTCTTCTGTGGTACAGAATTGGTATCTAAGATATAACTTCAGAGAAAATGTTCTAAGAAAAAATTGGCTGACTTTTCTTTCCTCAAGAATGGATTTCTTACAACTGGAATGGGGTTCTTGCACTAAGAGTGAGGTTGTTGTACTATAGGAATACCTTTCTGTACTCAAGAATGAATGTCTTACACATAGAATAAGTTCCTTGCACTAAGAGTGAGGTTCTTGTACTAGGAATACCTTTCTGTTCTCGAGAATGGATTTCTTGAACCTGGAATGAGTTTCTTGCACTAAGAGTGAGGTTGTTGTACTATAGGAATACCTTTCTGTTATCAATAATGAATTTCTTACACATAGAAATTAGAATGAATTTCTTGCACTAAGAGTGAGGTTCTTGCTCTAGGAATAACTTTCTGAAACAGTTTCGCAAACTAAGGTTGAGGTCTTTAATCATGAATGCCGTTAAATCAATGATAGTGTAATGTAAATTTTTTTACAAACATAATTATTATCATCAATCTAATTGTTTAAAGCCCCACTATGTAAGATTTTGGCGCAAAAAAAAATATTGTGAACAAATCTTAATATGAATGGCATGTACTGCATGAAATGTACAACCCCTTTTCAGCATATTGTCTTCATTATTTCGTCTTTCTTTTGTGTTTGTGAACTGTGCAAAAACAAAAGAAAACTCCCTGACACCACATTAACAGTACAAAACAACAACATCCCAGTGCACTGAAAGACCCCAATGGTGGTCTAATCACTTAGGCACACTTTACTTTGCCAGATGTCATGAAGCTCTCCTGCTTTGGAAACACTCATATCTTTGTCCAGGAGGGTAGAATACAACTTTTAATTTATTCTTGAGAGTCTACTTTGATAGACATATTGTATAACACAACATTTTCATGCAGTACTAGTGTTAATTCACGTCTCCGAGACCTTCGATACAATATTTCTATTCTATGTACTCGTTCATCCCAGTTAAGAGACTCACGTGTGTGTTCTGACGAACTACGAACTAAAATGGAACCCTAGACATGTGATTGACCTTTTAAATCGAAGGCTTTGTCCTTTCCTCCTCGAAATGACCCAATCCACATAGCTCCACATTTCATGAGGTTTAAAGAAGGTCCTGCAAATTTTGCTCAAAATATTTACTCTGTGCTTCGGGGATTACTAGTAGAAATGTCATCTGACAGGGTAAGTGTTGCATCGTCGTCAGTTTCATTGATCTTGATATTGTGATCACTTTCATATACTTTCATCTTGGTAAATCTTTCATGTCAAAATTTCCCCAACTGTACTGAACAAGAGAGTCTTAAGTGCACAGTTTACCGAATACCACGTTACAGCTAAAAAAACTAATTTCCGGCCGGATCTTATTTTATACAGCATTCTTTAGTTTCTATCCATCATTTTGAACAATAGATAAAGTTCTGTCCTAACGCAAGTTTCTCAATGTTTACATGGGAAGGGACGAAGATCCAGATAAATTGCCATATTGGAAATTTAGACTTAACATTAGTTAGCATTTATGCCCCAAATGAAGTAACCGAAAGAACTTCCTTTCTAGCTAGCCTTATTGAATCAATAGGTGATAATAGACAGCTTGACAATGGCACTACTTGAGATGTAATTGCTAGGGGAGATTATAATGCAGTCTACAATAGTGATAAAGATGAAAAGGGGGAAACAATGACTGATGTAGAACAATCATTGGCAGCTTTAAGACAGTTTTATTCATCTTTAGACCTTAAAGTTTTTTAAATTTGGCGGGAAAACAACAAAGATCTTAAGCAATTGATTTATAATGAAAACTCCCATAAAGTTTTTCATTTATATTAGACTATCTGTTTAATTCAAAATCCATGGTTAGTTCAGTCAGAATATATGATAATAGACCTAGTGTAAAACAGGCCAAAATGCATTTTTCTTAAACATTGCAAAACCACAAAGAATAGCGACCCCAACTATTGGAAACTTAACACTAAATCTCCAAAATTCTTATAGAAGAACCGTTACGGTACTGAAACGGGATTAAAAATATAATTTAAAAAAAAATTAAATAACCCCGCTGTTTACTATTGGAATTGTGCTATGTAAGGATCAAGGATTTCTCCATTTCTTACTTTAAGAAGAGAGCCATTATCGCATTATAATGAGACAAATTGAAAATGACTTAACTATCACAATAAAAAAACGCTAACTTAAGTTCTGGAAAATGAAGATAGTGAGGTAGATTTATCAACTAAGATAAACTATAAAAGTAAAAAACGACAACTTGATAAATTATATGAAACCAGGGCCAAAGAGCGTACATAAGCTCTAGAGAAAAATGCATTAAAGAAGGAGAGACATGCACTCATTTTTTTCTTAACCTATGAAAGGGAAAACCCAACCGAATCAAACATCAATATGCTAAAACAGGGAAATAATAATACTTTTAATCAACATGAAATTGTAACAGAAGCTGTAAACTTATATAAAGACCTACATAGCGAAGAATATTTTAGATATAGCTTTGTATAACACTTTACAGATTATCAGAATAATTATATAGATAAACCTTTCTCCTTAAAAGAATGTGAGCTAACTCAAAATGAAATGAAAAGTAACAAAAGACTTCCTTCTGAATTTTAAAACCTTTTTGAGTATATCACAAGCCCTAGTACATTAATCATTTTAGAGAGTAATCAAAACAGAAAATTAATATATTCACCAAGAATAGCACTGCTAAAATTATTGCATAAGAAAAAAAGCTATATCTCTTAAAGGATTGGAGACCTATAAGCCTCCTTAATTGTGACTACAAATTCATATCTTTATCCTAGCAAAAAGAGTTTAAAATGTACTTTGAGATTGATAAAAAAAACTAAAACATATAAGATAATCATAAATGACAATATGGTTTATGCTAAACATGAAAGATACACTGGAGCTTTATGATTCCTAGACTTTGACAAATAATTTGATTCTGTAAATTACGATTTTTTGTACAAAACCCTTCACAAATTCAACTTTGGCCCTACATTTATAGAATGTTTATAAGAACTCTACTATATACGGATACATGCTGCAACGTCTTGATTGATGGCTGGATATCAAAGCCGTTTGGCAGTTATACGATATCAAAGTTGGCGCGGGCACTTTTAGCCGCCCCCCAGTCTAGATAGGGTTAAAGATTGTGGGAAGATAATTTGATCTTTAAAATGAATTTCTTAATTAGATACCACTGTCCGGAAATTCCAATAATACCTATCTTCAATAAAGCTGTTGTGCTTTCTTGTCACAGACCACAAACGTTGGAGGAAATTCTAAATTAGGTGACTTGGGGAAACTATAATACCATAAAGACAAAAAACTTTGTTTTATATAAACAGGATAAGCGGAGACCTAATACAGATATAAAGACATTATTCCGGATGATGAATTCAGGACTGTAAAGGAGAAATTAGAAGACATAAGCAACCTTTTAGCGGAACAACATAACCTTCTCAAAGAAATACCGAAAGAATGGAAAACAAAATTAGTTCAATATTCTAACCAACCAACCAACCGACTGAATTAATCAACGTATATGGGATTACTTCAAGAAACACATGTACCCATAGAGAATCGAAAACCATCTATAACCGCTTGATCAAAAATTTAGAGAAAGTATTGATAACTGGGAAAATTTCTAAATGATATATATTACTCTGAGCAAAGATCTGATATGGAAAAGTACAACTGTAGACATCAACGAAAATAAGGTAAGCGAATTTAACTTCTGCACCGGATTTTGCCCTGGAAATCTAAACTAAACAAATGTGAAATAACAAGTGAAGTATACAGCCCTACTCGTAAAATATGTAATGTAGAGGAGTCATGTGTGTTTATAGAATGTAAAAGACTAAAACATTTCGGCAGAAGATTGCTACCGATGCTCCGACAAGTCAAGTCAGATCGCTCCTGTCACTGTTCTTGTACGCTGTGCAATGTTATTTATAATGCTTGTCCCCAGATTCTGTAACTTCCGTTACCGTTTGTAGTAAGACGTTCCTGGCATAAAGATATGCCACGTATAAGGTGCCAAACTGTCGTTTTTATGACAAAGTAAGACGAAGCCTTGTGTTCAATCACACTGATGCTATAGTTATTTCATATGTACAGTAACATTTTTTTTTACATTTTGATATAACTTACTTTGTTACACGGCCTTCAAAAATTCCTTGCCATTACTCAGCATTGTATTTCTTAAATAAGACTACTCTGTATTGATTGTCTCTGTGATGGTCTATGAAACATTTTATCAATGAATTGATACATTGTATCGCTTAAAACACATCGTCCTTTCTTGCTTGGTGGTATATAATTAACACATGCCGTATTTTGATAACATTAAGTTAGTGTTATGCCTTAATCAAGAAGTGATTTTTTTAAAAGTTTTTCCCAGTACCTTTTTACCAGTAATCCCGCACAACTAAGGAGTATATGGAATTAGTTTTAATCTTTCTTACAAATCTCAACATTTCGGGCCATATTTACGCCCAATTGCATTCACTATTTCCATCTATTCATATTAAATAACGTTTGCAAGGAAGTATCTTATGTTTTAAATGAGTATTTAAATTCTTCAATTCAAGATCAATATCTGTCATATTCAAGGCTAAAGGATAGAGCTGTCCATATTTTCTTATAATTCGGATTGGGAAATAATCTGTACCAGTAAACCTGTGCAGTTTGTGATGTAGGGTTTTTCAGAATACCGTGAAAATGCAATACTTGCTCTATAGTGAGATCTTTATTACATGCGACCGACGTACGTTACTCTGATACGTCTCGATAATTGTCTTTACCGACGCTGCATGTAAACATTTTAATCCTCCTACCTTCTTAGAGAACGACATGGTGATTGACTTTCATTTTGTCAGGCTTGCCGCCCAAAAGTGACGCAAAGCATAATTTCTAAATTCTCTTGAATACCCAGGGGGTGGGATCATACAAAGGGTATACATGACTTGAGACATAGCTATAGTTTTATATAACAAAAGATTTTCCATACAATGTTGGTTTACGTGTTTGCCACCTTCGAAGCAAGTCTTATATTTTATGTTCATTGATCCCAGTTAAGACAATTCTGACGAAGAACCCAAGATATTTGATTTGCATCTCAGCCCATTTGGTAACAAGGGATCATTTTTTTTCTGTTCTCCATGAAACTACACTATTCCTGCAATTCTTGCAACGTTGGCTCAAGATATCTACCGTGCTTTGAACATTACTGATAGAAATGTCACACGACAGGGTGAGCGTTGTATCTTAGGCATTTTGACTAAGTTCATGCTCACATCCATGCCAAGATTTCCAGCACTTTAATAAGTAAGGGTGCTGAAAGTCGACAGTCAGTAGAATAGCACAGTGCCGCTGAAAAAAGTCTGACTTCTAGTCAGAGTTTCATGTAATATTCTATTTTTCTATACACCGTCTTTTTTTCTAAATGAAATAAAAAAAATGGTCCGAACCCAAATTTCAAAAGGTTTTTAACGCACATTTCAAATCAGCAGTATCGAAATCCTATTGAAAATTAAAGCAAACGCCTTTACCAGGATTATGGAAAAAGATTGCAATTGTACATAACATTATGTAATGTAGGGACAATCTGACTAATAAGTCTCAAATCGCTGGGTTTTTTTTTTTTTTCGTCAATTTACAATAAGTGTTTAAAAGGCTGCTACGAGTATTTTCTGCCTCCTTTCTTAAACATAATGGTTTTAGTAATGCTCTTTTTGTGAAGAAAACCAGTCCTATCGTGGGCTTGTCAGGGGTTAGGCGGGGCCGCGCTTGTTGTCATCCCGCCGGCTCAGTTACACGCTACGGTGAGTTTTGTTCCTCTGGCCTCTCTACACTGTCCTTGGGAACCATCCGTCACGCAGCCCATAAAGACCGGTATTTTAGGTCAAAAGGTCCCAATCGTCGCCCGGAGAATTAACCACACCTAAACTAGTATATCAAGATCTACTTCGTAACTTGTTTACTGCTTAAGTATCGCATGCGACAACCGAGAAGATAATTGTATCTTTACGTGTATTTCACATGGCATGAAAAAGTTACAAATGGAAACATTTATCGCTAATACGTACCTCATATAAAAATGAATACCTTTTATATTCTGCTTATTTCAATGTTGCTGGTTAGCTTTCATAACTAGCTAGGTGGATATTATACTGTACACATCGACTCCAACATACTATATTTACAGACACACACACACACTCGCCACATAAAAGTATTGCCAATGTTTCTAAATATTCACAGGAGTGCAAATGCCAGACATGGAACATAGTCTTGTACATGTGTAACTCCAGCAAAAAGGACAAAGAAAGAGAGAAAATACGTGATACGTGTCATGTAATGGCGGGCGAGTTTGGTTATACTTCTGTGAAGGTGCCAGACTGTAGGGAAAGTAGCAGAGCCGCCACGACCCCTGGCGGAGCACGTGAAAGCTGCATTACGTACAGGACACGTTAGTACTTCTAGTGCATCGACTGCCGGTATACCACGGTAACGTTATAACGTTAGTGTCAATAAACACAATACCTTTGTTATCATACGCCGGAGACCGACCAATGAAGGTGACAAAATTTTTCAAAAATGCTACCGGGTGACCGCCGGAGCACCCAGGGACCCCTGCAGGGCAGCGTGAAGGAAACTTTTATTTTTGACCACGACAGCCGGTGCCCCCCAGACGTCAGAGCCCGGCCGGGGCTACATCCCCGACGGGCACCGGCGCAATTGTGACCTTAGCATTATTTGGGAGTGTGTGGATATGAATACTTCGTATAAAAATATAACTTTCTTTAGATTTCCTTCTGCTTTTAAATCTCAAGGAGTTGATACTGAGAACAATTTAAACTATGCTTGGGATATTTCAAATATTATCTAGGTTGCTTCACATGTACACACACACACACACACACACACACACACACACACACACACACACACACACACACACACACACACACACACACACTCCCAGCAAATGTCAAGATCAGTTTGGGCGTTCTACCCGTGTTTTGTAGAACATTTAGTACATCAAATTTCTAAGTACGTATACAGTGCACCTCCTTAACACTTCGGGAAGTTAGCCCGAAAGAATCACCACCAGGAATAGACATAGAGCTTTATAAAGCCTGTCCGATATATCTGCACGATGAAGAACTGTTACTCTCTTTCTGAGGACGCCCCATGATATAATGAAGAACAACAACAACAGTCCCTGACCCTTGAACTTTAGCCCCATCTAGATCTATAATGTCAGCTGTCACAGTACAGCCCCAGGCTGCATGGACAAAAGGCAGCTCTTTTTACTGTAAATCATGACATTTTCGTGGTTGTTTTGATTTCGTGGTGACCTCTCCACTGCAAATTTATAACACTGCGAGTATAAATTTACAATTATTGCATAATAACTGCATTACAGAAAAGTTTCTACCACGAATTCATGACACAACAAAAACCTTTTCCTCCATAGCAGAAAAAAAAACAGCGAAACTAAAGGAATTCACAGTACTCTCCAAGCAGATGTTAGATAAGGCATGTCTGGCATTCCCTTTTCCAGTTTTTCTTGCTCGCTAGTTGCACACAAAAAGTACATAATAATGTTACCAGACAGTGGAGGCAGACCTTTATTCTGGTGCACTATACCCTACTGTTAATGCTGCACAAACTCCAGACAAGCAAGCCTGTGCTAACACCCCTGCATGCTTGGCTGCATGCCAATTTGAGTTAACATTACAATGGAATAAAAGATAAGCTACATAAACCCTCATACCCCCTACCCCAGATATACCTTAGTGCACCATTGGACCATTGTGAAGTATTACGTACAACAGCATTAATCTAAAAGTTAAAAAATGTGATAAAATAGAATGCTTATAAAAACTCTAAAGCTTAAAACAAGCCGGAGCCTAACCTCTGCTTGGAGAGTAGTCTCCTTCCCTTACTGAAGCACAAAATAGCATGACTATTTCAAGTAATAGTTGTCACTTTGGAAGTGATTTAATGAGTTAGATTGATACACAGAAATTGGTAGAGTGAATCATACTCTTGTAAATAATTAGTGAATTCTTGAAATACAGAATAAATGAGAAGTTAACAGCCTCCTGTATGATTTGGGAATCGCAGTTTAATCTAGGTCCCCATAACCTTCTTGATGGAACCTAACATCTAGTATTTTTTATATGTGTACTGTAAATACGGGCAATAAATGGTTGAATCTATGATAGCACTTCCTTGGACTGTGAAAAACAATAGTACCTGGAGTGGTGTTTCACATCAAAGAATCCTGTACAGGTTTAGTGCGATGATCCTATTTATCATATTACTTCGATGTCAGTGTGGCAGGACCAATGTCTTAATCTGGATTCGGTGTTTTCATCATTTCCAAGGAAGTTCCAACGCAGTATTCAGGCGAATTCTAGTCTAAGAAAGTACAAATTTGATAGCCACAGTGCAGACGTAGAAATAACACTGCTGTTGGTCCGTCCAAGGACCTCCTTGGTCCGGCAAAGTTAACGTTCTTTGAATAATTTTAAATGGAGAGCAGCGCCGGTAAGTACATCTTTCCTTTATTACCTTCGACGAGAAGGTTATGCAGAGGGTAGGGTTTGTATGTGTGTGTAGCGTGTGTGTGTGTGTGTGTGTGTGTGTGTGTGTGTGTGTGTGTGTGTGTGTGTGTGTGTGTGTGTGTGTGTGTGTAATTGACCAGCATAATGCTTGATGGATTGTTTTGATATTTGGTATGTTTGTAGGTCTTGATGAGACCTAGAAGTGATTAGATTTTGGGTCCCCTAGCGGCTTGTCACGGTACTGCAGCGGAACTTCCTGTTTTGATATCTTATGTTCTGGACATGCTATGGAACCGATTATTTAGTGGTAGGTAGCTCTTTGGACAAAGAGTAAGGTTTGGGCCCCCTAGCAGCTTTTTTGGAACTGCATGAGCAGGTTTTGTTTCAGACTATGAAAGGGAATAACTCAATAAGGGCGTGATGAATGGTCATGATTTTAGGTAAGTAGATAGCTTGAGTGATGATGTACATGATTAGATACTTATTATGCAAATCGGCATCTTATTTGCATACTTAATATAAAGTTTGTACATCCGCCAAATTCCAGGATAGGACTTTCAAACATGTGACATATGTAACTGGGAGGAGAGAAATATTATAAGATATCAACTATGCAAATGAAGACCTCATTTGCATAGTTAATGAGGAAATACTGTAAGTCAAGATGGGCTTGATGGATGGTCATGATTTTTTGTATGTAAATAGCTTACGTAGTGCTTCGTATCATTAGAGGATAATTATGAGTCATATTCTAATTTGCATAATTGACGAGGCAATTTAAAAAAAATGTGTTCCATAATTTGACTTGAAGAATATGTGACATTTGTAATTGAGGAAGAGAGGAACGTTGACAGATACAAGAAGATATGTAAATATAGGCCTAATTTGCATAATTAATGAGAAACTGCTATAATTCCATACTGGTAAATTATGGCAATTTCATACTTGCGGCATTTGGAAGTTATGTGAATGTGAACATCGTTGAATCAAATTATGCTTATAAGGACCACATTTGCATAATTGATGAGAAACACTCCCAACACGTCAGTCATCAAGGTTAAAATCATTTGGTGAAGGTATGAGGTCGTGGAACTCTAGTCTCTAAATGAGTGTATTACACGACATTTAAGCATTGTGCATCTATTACAAACTCGTAGAACAGGGCAAAATGGACTCGGGTCTCACTAACGAGCAGACAAATTTCCCATGCATCAATGC